>NW_020949613.1:410490-665234 GCF_900497805.2 Vombatus ursinus
TTTTTTTTTTTTTTTTTTTTTTTTTTTTTTTTGCTTTTTGGTGAGGCAACTGGGGTTAAGTGACTTGCCCAGGGTCACATAGCTAGTAAGTGTTATGTGTCTGAGACTAGATTTGAACTCAGGTCCTCCTAACTCAAGGCCACAGCTCGATCCACTTCGCAATCTAGCTGCCCAACTCCAGGCATTTTGACTGTGTGTGTGTGTGTAGGTGCCCCATGCCTAGAATGTTCTGCCTCCTCATCTCTGCCTCCTGTCTCCCTGGTTTCCTTCAAGTCCCAGTCAAAATCCCACCTTCTCCAAGAAGCGTTTCCTGATCTCTCACTTACTGCTACTGCCTTCCCCTGTAAGTTATCTGCAGGCTACCCTGGATATATCTTGTGTGTTCATAATTGTTTGTTTGCTGTCTCTGCACTATTAGACTGTGAACTCCTTGGGAGCAGGGGCTGTTGGATTTTTTTGTTTCCCATTGCATCTACTCTTATTTTTATTTTTCAATTTAATTTATTTTGTTCTGAACTTAAGAAATAAAACAAGAAAAAATGATTGTTAAAAAATATATTTTTTTCCTTTCTTTCTATTCCCTGTGCTTAGTGCAGTGCCTGACACATAGTAGGTCCTTAATAAATGCTTCTTGACTGACTGAAAGCTATGGCTGGAATAGCATTAATTGACAACAGTAGTTTTGTGAACCTACTATGTGCACTTCAGTATGCTAGGCACTCTGGGTGGTATACATGAATGTAGGAAGGATCTCTTAGGATTTATCTGTGACCTTGTGGGACTAGGGAACTCCCTATATGGGAACTTCCTCCATCTACCCAAATGACAACTCTATCGATGACTTGGTCTTTACACTGTCTGCTTGGGTAATCTATGATTCTTAACTTAAAGGATTTTGCCTTTAAATCTTCTCTCACAAATTGATATCTGCTCCCTCCTGCCTCTAGCCTCATGTACAAACTTCTTTTTGCATCCAAAGCCCTGCATGCTCTGTTCTAGCCTGCCCTTCTAGACTCCTTACACATGACTCTTCACACACCCTGCCTCCCAGACAAACTAGCTTACTTGCTTTTCTGCCCACATATTACACCTCCTGCCTCCTTGCCTTTGTATGGGCTGACTTCCATCCCTAGAATTCCCTCTCTCCTTACCCTTCCTGAACCAGCTAGCTGCTAGCACCCACCTTCCCCTGAAGGTTACTCTTCCCTCGGAAATTCTTTTATATTTGAATAAGCTCTATATTTACTTGTATAGCTAGGTAGGTGGCTTGGTGAACAGTGCTGGATTTAGGGTTCCAGCCTTGTCTCAGACATCTGCTAGCTGTATAACCCTGGGCAAGTCACTAAAGCTCTCCACCTCAGTCTGCTCATCCTTAAAACGGGGATGATGACAGCACCTACCTCCCAAAGTCGCTATGAGGGTTGATGGAGATAATATTTGTAAAATACTTGGGAAGTGTATGAATGATATGATGATGATGATAATGGTGTTTATGCATGATGTTTCGCCTAAAGAATATAAGCTCATTGAGGGAAGGAACTACTTCATTTTTTTCAGCTTTGTGTCTCCACTGACTTAGATAGCACCTGGTGCACAGTAAGTACTTAATAAATGCTAGTCCATCAATTGATTGATCCACCCTAACCCCTTCCTTTAGCTCCTACCACCATCCTCTAGGCCAGGGTCTCATCACTTCCCACCTAGGTTCTTTCAGTGTTTCTCACTGGTCTCTACACCTCCAGTCTCTGTCTATTCCAATCAGATCATCATAATTCTTCTTCCTGAAACACAGCAAACAGAAGCAAAGATACTTCTTTGCCCACACACAAAAAACCCTCCAGTAACTCCCACCTGCCTGCTCTTTCCTCACATTCAAGCTCCTCCATGGCCTGACTCCAACCTAACCTTTTCAGTCTTAAATCCCATCACTTTTTCCCATCCACCACTATTCCTCTATAGAAGCCAAGGGCCCTTTGTTTCAGGAGGAAAAAAGCTTTACTTTCTTCCCTGATGTGGTTGTTTTGAAATTCAAACCCTGCCTCTGAGGTACAGAGGAACACACGTGTGTACTGTCCTAGGTAATTCCCCATTCATGCTAGGATTTATAACATACTTTTTCACAACTGTAGAATCAGAGAATTGGAGGGCTTCGAGGGGATCTTAGAGACTTTCTGCATGTCTTTTCAGGCAAGGCAAGGGGAGTTAATCTGATCTGCATGGACTAGCAGAGCAGAGCAGCAAGGCTTTGAACTCACCCTTAATTAAATTCTGAAGTTCTTCAGCTGTTTCCAAAAGCACTTCTTCAAACTACAAAGGAGAAGGACACATGAGGATATGACAGTGATGGAATCATAGAATGTTAGCATTGGCAGAGACCCTAGAGATCACCTAAGACAACTAGGCTGTATGAGGGGTAGAGTACAGGAGTAGGAGTCACAAAGACCTGAGTTCAAATCCTACCTTAGGTATTTACTAGCTGGGAGACCCTGGGCAAGTCACTTAACTTCTCTGAGCCTCAGTTTCCTCACCTGCAAAAATGAGGACCTTGGACTAAATGACCTCTAAGGTTCCTTCCAGCTCTACATAAATGACTCTGATGCTTTTGTCCAAAACTTCTCAAACATTTTGGTTTCAGAACTCCCATTACCTTCTTAAATGTAATAGTACTGAGGACCTACGCTTCTGTTTATGTGGGTTCTGTCTTATCAATATTAGCCATATTAGAAAATAAAGTTGATGAATTTTAAATATGTTTATCAATTCATTAAAAACAAACCCATTACATGTTAACATAAGTATTTTTATGAAAAATAACTATTTTCCAAAACAAAAAATTAGTGAGAAGAGTGGCATTGTTTTACATGTTTCTGCAAATCTCTTTAATGTCCAATCTTAGCTGGATTCTTATATCTGCTTCTGCATTCAGTCTGTTGTAATATGTTGTTTTGGATGAAATACATGTGTATATATACATATACACATACATATATAGATATAGATAGATAAAATCCAGCTCCACAGAGATATGTAATTGGAAAAGGGAAGAGTATTTTAATAGGTTATTAACATCTTAGTATTATGAAAAGAGTTTTGATCTCAAAAATCCCCTGAAAGGATTTTGGGCAACTTCAGACTACACTTTGAGAACCACCGTTCTAGTCTACTCTCCCTCCCCCCACTTTTTTTTATTAAAAGATGAATCTTAGAGAAATGATTAATAGATTATCAATTCCTAGAGGGTAACAATTTGTATTTTTTCATTTTTGTATCTATCCAGTGCCTGGCAGAGTACGCTACATAAATCCATATAAAGAATCTGTGATTCTGGCAATCATATTACGACTATATATGTAAGTGCTGTTGTCTGAGGCACATAGACGTTAAGACTTACCCAGGGTCATAGAGCGAACAAGTGTCAGGGGCAAGGGGAGAGGGGATAGTGGCTAGACTTGTGATTTCATAAATGTGAGATAGAAGTGTCAAACAAGCTGCCTGCAAAAGTCCTGAGTGCATCCCCAAACAGATTAAAAATGTAGTTGGGAAGTGTTTATAAATAAAATTAGATGCACACGTTTTAGTGGTCCCCATTTCTATCTGAGTTTAACACCAGTGATGTAGGGAACTCTTGATGACCCTATCTACCACGGCAAATCAGTGACTGCTCTGCAATGTGAAGTCTTAGAATCAGAAGACCAGAGTTCAAAACTTAACTCTGTAGCTTACTGCTTGAGTGACCTGGGGCAAGTCACTTAACTTTTCTGTGCCTCAGTTTCCTTATCAGCAGAAGGGGGGTGCAGAGGGGCGAGGCATGAACTAGATGGCCTCAAGATCTCTTCTAGCTCTCTATTTCTGATCCCCTGATCCTATGACTTACCCAAAGTCACACAGCTAATTAGCGGCAAAGCCACGACTACAATCTGAGCCTCTTGACTTCCAGACCAGTGTTTTTCACTATGCCACACTGCCTAATTAATATTGTGACTATTATTAATGATTGTAATTACTGTTCATAGGCTCATAGATTGAGACTCAAGCTCCTTAAATGGTAACTAAGTGGTGTGGTGGATAGAGTACATGGGGTCCTAGGATTAGCAGAACTGAAGGCCCTCAGACCCTAGGACACAGACAGAGCTGGAAGGGACGCTGGGGGCTGTCTCCTCCAATCCCCTCATGTGGAAGAGAGGAAACTGAACCCCCGAGAGGGGGAATGATTTACTAATATCACTTAGAAGTAGGGGAAATCATTCATCACCACCTGAAAGTTTATCACAAATTTTTCTAGCATATCAATCTAAATTATTAATGTTTAAAAATTTAGAAACTTCGTGAAGACTTTATGAAGGACTTGTATGTAATGAATCTGAATCTTCCCCACTCTCTACCCAAGTAAAAGGAAGCCAACAAAAATGAAGATTGCTAAAAATCTCTTTAGAAACTAACCCAACCTCTGTTTCTTGGTATTTTTCGATATTCCGAAATGGTGAGCTTTTAAATGAAGAACAACATTAAGCAATACTGGACAGGCAATTAATTAAATAAATTGGAACCAATATCATTCTTTGTGTTATGGCATAAAAAAAAAGTTTTTTAAGGAGTCGTTGTAGGCAAAGATCACAGAACATTCAACCTAGAAGGGGATCTCAGAAATCCTGTAATGCCAGCCCCCTATTCCACAAGTGCTGAAGCTAGACTCAGAGTTGCAAGCTAGCTTGCCTGAGGACATCCAGCTAGGAGGGAGTGGTGCCGCGACTTGGACCCGGGTCAGATGAACTTCCAGTGAACTTGCCCCCAGGCCCTGATTCCACTTTCAGAACAAGAACTCAATCAACACTTAATTATCAAGATAAATGTGACTTTCAACTGGCTCCAAAGACTCAGTTCACAATTAAAGGGAAAAAAAAGTGATGACAATGATTAGAGCTCTTTTTGGAGGGAGTCATTCAGTAAGCTCCACGTGACTTCTCCTGTAGCAAATATCGACTGAGTCTGAAGAACAAGAACAAACGTAAGAAACGAAGCATCTACCTCCACACCAGCAGCGGCCAGGAGCCAGCGCACGGATTCCATTCTGCCTCTGCCATCGAAGTAATACAGTTTGGGCTTCGCAGCCATGATTCTCAATTCCTGGTTTTCTGAAGAACAAGAGAGAACAAACAGCCTGACCAGGACCGAGGTAGACAAGCTTTCTTCTTGCTGTCCACCCTGGATGCAAGAGGAAAGTGCAAACATTAACGAGTAATGACTCAGCAGGGAGCAGGGGGCAGGGGGAGGGGAGGGAAGAGGAATCACGTGGCCGGCAGGGTTCCGACCTCTCATTTTCCCTAGATACGGGCGGCAGGCACGGATCTGTTTAACTGATTGTTGAAATACATTTGGGACTTTGGTGAGGAGGGACTGATCAGCTTAACCTGGTCCACGTAGGATATTTAAAATGTGAAGATGGAGTTTCTTTCTTTGTGTAAGGAATGTCTACTAGGATAATTTTTATCGTTATGCAAAGTTGGTCATCTAGATCTGGGTATCATGGATCTCAAATAACTCCCTTTTCTTTCCAGGTATTGTTTGGGGGAGATCCTACTTATGCAGATGTGGAATTCTCTATCAAAACCCAGGAACAATAAATCAAATAGAAAAGTTTTCATTTAGGACGAATGCCAAAATATAAAATGTAGATTCTGGTGCTGATTTATGTAGTGAGCTCCCTGGAGAGGAAATTCCCTCTACCAAAGGCATATCTGCCATTGTCCTGGGGTTTTTTAGTCTGAGAGTTGCCTGGGACACAGAGAGGTTAAGCAGCAGGCCCAGTAGGAAAGAGTCAGAGGCAGGATTAAAGCCAGGTCTTCTTGAGACTGAAGGGGCTTGTCTATCTACATATAAGACCTCTTTTCCTCTCCACTGTAGAAATCCATTCCAATAAAATATACTTTGTTACCTTGCCATAAGGGCTCATTTCAAATCGACAAGGGAAATGACCCAAGACATAACGAAACAGAATTTCCCATGGATTCCCATGCTGCCCATGAGAATGGGACTATTACCTACAGGACTCAGGAGGCCCCAGGGTTATGGCTCAGCTGGGATAACTTTAATGGTTCACTTCCCAGACAAGTGTGTATGCTCCACTGATGTCCTGTCCTGTTTCTAAAGTTGCTGGAGTCTTCATCTGGGGCTGCTTCTTCAGAGGAAGCTTTAACACTCTTTTGTGAGACTGTCCAGCCAACATGCCTGGAGTTAATGGTGTTTCTGGCTCTTTTAGCTTAACAATGTTTAACATCCTCCTTCAAAGGAATTCTCCAAGCCTCCATGATATTTTGGGTGAGGAGAGTAAATTCCTACTGCTTCCTATAAAGAATTTTGCAGATGAATGTTGTGATAGAATTTAGTGTAAAACAGTTTGTTTTCATTTTTCCCTTAAATCACCAACATCAAGAATAGTACCTTGCACAGAAGAGAAACAATAAATATTTGTTGAAATGAAACAAATTTACAGACAGTGTCAGGGACACTTTGAATTATAGTAAAAATTTAATAACTTTAAAGAATATTATGTGATGGCAGAATACAGCTAGCAACCTCCTTCCTGCCTTCCTGTCATTGCACCCCAGACTGTGATCTTTTTGGTTGTTTCTGTCATTTCAGATGGGTCTGATTCTCTGAGGCCACATTTTGGGTTTTCTTGGCAGGGTTTTCTACTGTAGTAGAGGTTTACCATTTCCTTCTTCAGATCGCTGCACAGATGAAGAACTAGGCAAACATGTTTAAGTGAAGTGAGGTGCCCACGGTCACCAAGCTAGTAAGTGTCTGAGGGCACATCTGAACCTAGGACCTCCTGACTCCAGGTTCTGCACTCTATCCACTTCACCACCTACCTGCTCCTCTGCCCTCCTTTGGAGTCCCAAAGCATTGTCTTTGCCAAAGTCCTTCATATGCATCCTGAACATTAGCCTTAACTATCTTCTCTCAATCTAGTGTCACTGGTTTCTGTTTTTCATAAAAAACTTTCAGAACTTGTGCAGAAAAAATTAATAAAGGAACATTCAAAGGAGATTTCAGTATGATTTCAAAGGAGAAAGGCATCATGGAAGAGATGAGAAGCTATGAAAAGGGAGGCTGGACATGGAGGACATGGAGGCTACATCTTATCAATGCATTAGCTCCAAATAAAGGATGCCTCCCAAATTTAAGGAAAAGTTTAGGAAATACCAGTGGCTGAAGTTGGAGCGAATAATAATCATAAGGTTTTCAAAGTGCTTTACAACTATTACCTCATTTGATCCTTACAATGCTGGGAAGTAGGTACTATTAATATTCCCATTTTATACATGAAAAAAAATGAGGCACATGGATGTTAAGTGACTTTCCTAGGGCCATATAGGTAGTATGTGTCTGAGATCTAATTTTTACTCAAGTGTTCCTGACTCCTTCAGAGCTTATCAAACTTCCTGGGTCAGAGTGTTGCTCAGTCATTTCAGTTGTGTCTGAGGGTTTGTGGGCCCATTTGGGTTTTTGTTTCCAAAGATACTGGAGTGGTTTGCCATTTTGTTCTCCAGTTCCTTTTACAGATGAGGAAACTGAGGCAAATAGGGTAAAGTGACTTGCCCAGGGTCACACAGCTAGTAAGTTTATGAGGCTAGATTTGATCTCAGAAAGATGAGTCTTACTGTCTCCAGCCTTGGCACTCTATCCACTGTGCCACCTAGCTGCCCTCACTGGCTCACAGTAGCCACTCAATAAGTGTTTACTGATTGATTGACTCAAAATATAGTATATTGGGGCAGCTAGGTGGATCCAGGAGGACCTGAATTCAAATCTGGCCTCAGACACATAACGCTAGCTGTGTGACCCTGGGTAAGTCAACTAACCCCATTGCCTAGCCCCCTGCCCCAAATATAGTATATCATCGTGGGGAAGCTGTTGAACCTCTCCTGAGAAATTCTCTGAAACTGAAGTCACTGAGCAATTTAAAACCACAGACTAAAGTCCCTCTGCATTGGTGGAGGGAGTTTACACATTGGAAGTTTCCTATACCAGTAAAATCACAGGTAAAAACCTAACCCCCCTGTCACCTTTTACCATAGCCCTCCCCTGTGCCCCCCACATTTCCATCACTCAGCCCCATGCCTGGCATATAGTAAGACTTCAATACGTGCTTTTTGAATTGTATTGAAACTTCACTTTATTTTATGAATCTCATTTTCTAATTTTTGGAACTACAAGTGAAAGTGATAACTATGGTGACAAATTGATAGTTCTCAGTCAATAAGTATTTATTAAGTGCTTCCTCTTGGTTTATGCTACATGGAAGCCCTGGCAAGTTAATGACTAACCCTTTAGTTAACCATTAAAAATACCTAGTTTTGAGCCTTGAGAGTTATGGATGGCATACTAGAATTTTTCATGTTCATTTTTTTATTGTACTAGAGGTTTTTATGAGCTATAACAAGGGCAGATCTCTGATATCACAAATAGATAACATTTGTGGCCTCAGTACAGTTTTCAGCAGTAGAGTTGAACGTTTGGGGGAACTCCTGATTTCTGATTAGTAAGCAAAAATGACAGGTGTCAAACAAGAGGTCAGAAAATCAAAGCCAAGGGCAGCTGAAGCAACCAGTTTAAGCAAATCTTGAGATAGAAACCAACATATATAGAACATGCTTGCATAAGGGACCTTGGAGAAGCACAGAACTCAAATAACTCTTTCATTTGTGAAAAAGAGTTTTTTTTTAACTGATATTCTTCAAATGGAATTGCCCATTCACTGACATCCAAATTTTCTGAAGAAAGGAGACTGAGTTTATGGTACATATATATTAAGCACTATAGACTGACCAATCAAACAATAGCTCTAAGGAAATAGAAGACGATGAATTATGGAATTGTATTATATACTGAATGTGCTGTACATTGAATTTCAACATTCTACCCAGTATAGGAATCCCCTTGTAATGTCACTGACAAAAGGTCATTCAAACTTTGTTTGAAAACTTCCAGTAATGGGTAAGTTACTGTCTGAGAAAACAGTGTAATCCAGTTTGAGACAGATAAAATTGCTAGAATGTTCTTTCTTACATTGACTCAAAATCACCCCCAAATAACTTTCATGCATGGTACTGGGCTTGCCCCGTGGAGCTACGCAGAAATTTTGTTCTTCTCCCATGTGATGGATCTTCAAAAATGTGGAGATAGCTCTCATGTTCACACGGGGTTTCTCTTCTCCAAACAGACATAGTATAGTGACTTGATTCACCAAGTTGCCCAAGGTGAATAATGCATGACCATCACAATTGGTACTAGGGGCTTTGCCTCATTGATATGGTAGCATGGTTCAGGGGAAAGAATGCTGAATTGGGAGCCAGAGGACCTGATTCAAACCTTGCCTTTACCACCTGTGTGGCGTGGGGCAAGTCATTTAACCTTGTGGTTCTCAGTTCCTTCATCTGAAAAATGAGGCTATGGGAATAAATAACCCCATTAATTATTATCTATTGGACTCAAGAACTTCCAGTAAGGACAACAGGTCTTGGAGGACTGAATGGTTCACTTGCAGCAAGTAATGTTTTTTCAATCATATCCACCTGAATATAAAATAGCTTCATGACCCTATTTGGGGTTTTCTTGGCAAAGATCCTGGAGTGGTTTGCCATTTCCTTCTCCAGCTCTTTTGACAGATGAGGAAACTAAGGCAAACAGGGTTAAGTGACTTTCCCAAGGTCACACAGCTAGGAAATATCTGAGGCTAGATTTGAACTCAGGTTATACTGACACCAGTCCCAGCACTCTATCTACTGTGCCATCTGGCTACTCACCTTTCTTTGTAGTGCTTAGCAGGTTATCTGACACATGGCATTTAATAAATGCTTACTGACTGACTGAATAGCCTTCTAACTGGTCTCCTGGCCTCCAGTCTTTCCTCCTTCCAATCCACATCCAGCTATCACAATGACTTTCCTAAAGTGTAAGTCTAACCAGTAAGTTATCAGAGGCAGGATTTGAATCCAGGTCTTCCTATCTTCAAGGCCCAGCCCTCCAACCATTATGCTAAGTTACCTCTTGCTTGACTTATACTAGTCTATTATAATCTTTTATAATACTATCTGTTTTACAAATTAAACCAGCATGCTGAATTTTTGAGATCCAGAAAAAAATAATTTAATCTACCTATGTAAATCTGCAAGCTACTTCTAATTCTTAATATTGGGATAATTTTAATAATATTATTGCTAGGTTCAGGGTTGTGCTGGTAAACATTTAACAACATCTGGTGGTGGGTGGGGGAGAGAGATGTCTATAACACGCATTTTACATTTAATCTTCATTATTAACATTTAACATTATTAATATTTTCTCCATTCCTTTCTTAATTGCATGCAATCAACAAAACAATAAATCAAGCCCTGATTTGTAGCATTTGCCAATTTCCAAGGTGCATACATTCGCATTGAAAATTTAACAATTGGCTCTCAGAAAGGCTCAGAGCTGGCTCCAGCATATCCCTGACTTAGGTTAATTGGTTTGTTTGGCAGTTAGTTGGCACAATGGATAGTGTGATAGGTCTGGAGTGGGAAAGACTTGAGATCAGATCCAGCCTCATGTACTTACTAGCTGTGTGAGCCTGGGCAATTCATTTAACCTCTATCTGCCTCACTTCCCTCATCTGTAAATTGTAGATAATAATAGCATTTACCTCACAGGGCTTTTGAGAAGCTCAAATGATTTAAATTATTAAATGCTTAGCAGGATGCCAGGGAGATAGCAGGTGCTATGTTATACTGGCCACACGCCGACCTTCTGCCAGCCGTACGCCGGTACCCACTTCTCTTATAAGAAGCACACTACCAGAGTCTTACCCACACCCGGGTCTTCGGTACTCAGCCGGATCACCACACAGAGACGAGCCATCGGGAGGCGCCAACACCAGAGCTTTATTCAGAGGCCAACACAGCAAGCCATCATAGCAAGGCCAAGCAGCAAGGCCAGAGCAACAGGGCAGGAGCCAGGAGAGAGCGCGTGTGATCTGACCACGCTTGTTCCTAAAAACCTACCTAGCCCCTCCTCCCCAGCCTGCTTACTAGCCAATGATTGTAGGGTCAGATACCGGAAGGGGCTGTCTGAGTTTAGCACACCAAGGGGGAGGGAGTGACGTAGGAAGCCAGGATTGGATATAGGAAGGAGGCATCTGGGAATGACGCATAGACAAGAGTACGTGACCTAGGAAGTCAGACTCAGGAGGGGTCTGGGTCAGTGCTGCACAAAGGGACCCAGGAAGTCAGGAAGGTCACAAGAGGCATCTGGGGATGACATTGCATATAGGGAGGGGACTAAGCAGAGGGAACTCAGTCCTCTGCCATCCCACTCCCACGTGGCACCGCCCCTTGCCTCAGGAGCTCAAGCTCCGACTACTTCCTTGTACCCAGCTTATCTCACAAAGCACTGCCCAATTGCCTCAGGGCTTCTCCATATCCAGCCCATACCAGTACACACAACTCTGCCTACCACAGCCCCTGCCTCGACTTCCAAAATACCCAGATCTTACCCTACCCTTGCCACAGCACACAACCTGGTAGCTGCCAACATCAGACAGTCCCTCACACTATGTAAATGTTAGCTAATATTATTAATCCCAGATTTTCTTATTTAGCTCAAATTATCTTTCCAGTTGGTCAGAATGTGAAGCTATATATGCCTGATTAAAAATCTTCCAGGTAAGTCGAATAAGGAGAAAAAGAAGAATGCTAATTAAAGTCAAGACAGTTGGCTTTTATTCTCATTTTTTCCACTAAATATCTGTGTGACTTGATATAAGTCACAGCTTCTTTCTGATTCTCAGTTTTCCTGTCTGTCAAATAGGGGATTGGAATCTAAGATTCCTTCCCAGTCTATCAGTCAAGTCTCAGGGCCTGGTATATAGTAACATAAATTTAGAACTGGAAGGGACTTTAAAAGACCATTCAGTCCAACACCTTCATTTTACAGATGAGGAAACTGAGGCTTAGTGAGGGGAAGTAACTGGCCCAGGGTCACACAGGTCTCCTGACTCCAAGTCCAGTGTCCTGACCTCTTGGCCTGGAATAAATAATGATTGATTGATTGATCGATTGATTGGCAACAGGTATCTATTTCGATATGAAATGCTCTTCCCATGAACTTTGGTTTGGAGCTGAAGATATTCCACCTATAAAGACCTGACATACCATATTAGAATCCAAATTTCAATTTCATCACCAACATTCTAGCTCTATCAATCAGTGCCCAGTAGCTGGCACATAGTAACATAATTTTTGAAGTGGAAGGGGCTACAATGACTAGCCTAAAATAGTTTTCTCCCCCACTTTTAAGATGAAAACTTCTTAGAGAGAATTTGTTCCATTTTATAGTAACCACATATAGACACCACATTTTTGTAAACCTCACCCACTGTGGAGGCTCCTTGCTTTTGGATTCCACATCTCATCCTGATCTTTTTTCCCCACACAATCAATTTATATAAAAGGCAACACTTGAACCCAAGGTCAGTCTAGCTTCAAGCCCAACCTTTTTTTATTCTTTCTTGGGAGGTTTATCTCACTCCAGGTCACTACCACCAAGTAAAATATAGTACCCAGACAAGGATATGGTGGAGCCAGCTCTAACCTCATATAAGCTTTAAGCCCAAGGAATCAGCAGATACTAATAATCTGGGCTTGATTTATTGTTTTATTGATTTTCTAGACTTGAGAAATCATTAATAATGCAGTTTAAACTTAAAAGTATATGTTTCCTGATTTTGTTATACATTTACCAGCACACCCATGGTACCAGATAGTGATAGTGCTACATTAGACCTTTGATTACTCTCTATCTCTGATTCCTTATCATAACATGGAGATGACACAGGTCTCTTGAAGACCATGCCATTGGAGCTCAAATTCTGGAAGGTTCTATAGAACTTGAATGGTGTGGAGTACTAGTAGAGGGATGGAGCTTGTGTCTATTTTCCATTTCCATTTCCATTTCCATTAGCCTAGATAAGTTGAAGGTGTTGATTAGCAAGGTGGCTACAGGGTGATGAATTTTTTAGTCTTATCAACTGTCAAGGACCATCAATCAATCAAGAAGCATTTACTCAGCACTAAATATGAACCAGACACTGTGCCAAGTGCCAACCAGGCACAAGATCCAAAGACAAAGTAAAAACAGTGCCTGCCCTCAGAAAACTTACATCCTAATGGAGAAACATCTTACATCTTATAGAGTAGATGAATGACAGACAGCCTTTGAGGGGAGGGCAGTAGCAGCTGGTAAGACCAGGACAGGGGTCCTGGACGACACAGTGCTTGAGCTGGGACTTAAAGGAAGCCAGGGATTCCCAGAGTCAGAGGTTGGGAGGAAAATCATTCGAAGCTTGGTGAACAGCCAGTACAAAGGCCTGGAGGTGGGAGATGGAGTGTCATGAGAGAGAACAGAAAGTGGGCTGCTGTGGCTGGATCATATAGAACATGGTCGGGGATGGGGACAGAATGCAGGAATATTGGAAAGACAAGAAGGATCCAGGTTGTGAAAAGCTTTAAATGTCAAACAAAAGACTTTATATTCTATCTCCAAGGTTATAGGAAGCCCTTGGAGTTAATTGAGTAGGGAGGTGATCTGGGTAGACTAAAGCTTTAGGAAAAATCACTTTGGCAACTGAGTTGAGGAAAGAGTAGGATGGGGAGAGAATAGGGTGAAGGAGACCAATCAGAAAGCTATGGCATTAGTCCAGGTAAAGGGAGAAGAGGGCCTAATTGGCGTGCTGGCTGGTAATATCTGCAAGGGATTCTGTAGAGAAAGTAGTTACAGGATTTATAAAATTTGGAAACTGATTAGATGTGTAGAGTGAGTGGAAGGAGTCAAGGATAATAGTGAAGCTTTAAAGCTAAGTGACAAGTGGAGAGAGTTTGAGGAGGAAAATAATGAGTTCTTTTTTTGGACATTTCAGTTTGAACTGCCTACAGGACATCCAGCCTGAATGTGTAACAGGCAGTTGGTGAAATGGAATTGGAGCTAAGGAAAACAAATTGCTGGGCTGGATAGATATAGATAGACACCTAGAGAGATACAGATGTGTGTGTATCATAGAATCATCTTAATGGAAATGATCATTTTACTCATGGGAGCTGATGAGATCACTGAGAGTATAGAGAGAAAAGGGCCCAGGATACAGCCTTGGGGGATACCCCCAGTTAGTTGGTAGTCACCTGGATGAAGACTTAGTAAAAGAGACTGAGGAGGGGCAGCTAGGTGGTGCAGTGGATAGAGCACAGACCCTGGAGTCAGGAGGACCTGAGTTCAAATCCAGCCTCAGACACATAACACTCACTAGCTGTGTGACAAGTCACTCAACCCCACCAAAAAAAAAAAAAAGAGAGAGAGAGACTGAGGAGCAGTCTGACAAGTAGGAGGAGAATCAAGAGATAACTGAGTCCTGAAAACCCCAAAATGAGAGAGAGGTAGTCAGCAGTGTTAAATGTTGCAGAGAGGTCAAGAAAGATGAGGATCAAGAAGAGGGCAGTGGGTCTGGTGCTTAAGAAATCACTGGTAACTTTGGAAGGAGTAGTTTTGATTGAGTGAAGAGGTTAGGAGGCAGATCAAAGATGACTTCTGAGAGGTTTGTCCCACTTGGTAAAAGAATGCATTCCTTCCTCACCTCTACCCCCTAGAAGGAGGATGGTTTTTATATTTAAAGGAATTGATCTATGGTTTGCTGATGCCTGCAAAAATCAATGAAGGTCCAGGAGGACATAATGAAACATAACATCCTCCCTCACAAAAGAAAGTTGGGGAACTACTAGGAAAGAATACTATATATATTGTCAAACAAGTTTTATTATCAAACAATAAATTAGGTTGTTTCCACAAAAATAAAAAAAAGGAAAAGCAAATAAATAACATGTATAATGTTTTAAAACAAAGCAGTCCAACTATCTCCAAGGTCCCTTCCAGCTCTATGAGTACATTTATCCCTTCCATATCACAACTTTCCTGATTGAGCTTTCCATATATCACCAATCAGCATAAGAAATTAAATGGGAATTTTTGTGGGGAGTTTTGCAGAAGCCGAAGAGGACACATGAAGGCCAACAGACTACACAGAAAAAGTTTAGGGACTCAGAAATGGATAAAATATACGCATAGTATTGTATAATATCAACATATTTTCTCTTTGAATACTGCTGTTACACAACTTTGATAGTGGTTCTGCTCTACCTTTTGCAGAAGTTTCCCAAGCTTTTCTGTCTGGTCAAACTTATACCATATTTTGACCTTTACATCTAAATGTAACATAAGTCCACAGTCACTAAACAAGCCACCAACAGTGTGCAGAAAATACCAAACTTAACAACTTATGTGCTAGTTGGGAGACCCTGGACTGAGAGCAATGGAGGTTCGTGGGATTTCCAAAGGAGCAGAGCATGGCTAAGCTCCATTGATTGGTGCCACTGGTTCCAGTCTTGGTCTGCTGCCCAAATGCTAAAGAGAAAGGTAAGGAAAAAATCTGTATCTCCAGATCGTGGGGTTGGATCATAACCCATTTTTTTTTTTTTTAGTGAGGCAATCAGGGTTGAGTGACTTGCCCAAGGTCACACAGCTAGTACATGTCAAGCGTTTAAGTCTGAGGCCAGATTTGAACTCAGATCCTCCTGACTTTAGGGCTAGTGCTCTATCCACTGCGCCACCTAGCTGCCCCATCATAACCCATTTCTTAATGAGTTAGTACAACTGACATTGGTTTAATTACAGAATGGGGAGATGACTGAGAGCAGAGTAAGGTCTTAACCAGATTAAAATGGGATTGGGAAATGTTTAACTAAATAAATAAAAATGCAGTACAACATAGATAATGTTAATTTGTGGTTTTCTAAGTGAATATGTTAATGTCAGCGATTTGTTTCACATTTGACACCACTGACTTAGAGTGTCATACAAAGAACTCTGTGGTTTAGGTTGTATCATATGCAACACACAAGGTAGCTACAGATACAAACATGGAAAGTGACACGAACAAATACTTATTGTGCTTAACAAGACTTACTTGACCTTTCTCTTTTAAAATGTTCAGATTTTGTGTGTCTATATCAGGATCCAGGAATCCTTATTTTTTAAGGGATCCTTCATCTCTTATTTATTCTGCAGTTATTTGAAGGAGAAAAGTAGAGGCATTAAATGAATTTCAAAAACTATTATTCTTACAAGAATCCATTCTTAAGTACATCAAGGAGTCATCATCTCATGCATCTGTGCACACTCAACATGAATCACAACTCCTACTACAACTCAAATAGACAGTATTTGTAAATTGATTTGATGTAACTGAAAAAAATCATTGCCATGCAGCCAGTCTAGGATTAGCCTCTCTGAGTATAGCTAGGCTTAACCTTGGACTCTTGGCATGCAGCTTATCCCTGGAACAATATTTGAAGCCTTTCTCACTTGATAGGACCTGTTATAACCTTTTTTTTTTTTTTTTAACAATAGTCCAGGGCTGTTCTGATTTATTGACCATTTTATTTGGGGGTAAATTCTGTACAATTTTTTAAAAATACAGAATTGAAAAAATCTTTTACAGTAAAAAATATAGCACTCTTATCAAACAGTAAAAACTTCTTGGTATACAAAAATTAATATGTAGTATGCTATGTACTACATATTTAAGTGAAAATATACATATTCAACTGAAAATTGTGAGTAATTTCATAATATACATAATATTAATTATAGATACACAACATAAATTTACATTTACTATCAATGGAACTTAAATCTATATCAATCAGTGAAAAAGAAAAGCATTTCATGTTTGTTTCCCTTAAGGACATAGAAGTTCAATGTCAAATAAGACAAACAAGATAATAGAATAAATATTCAGCTGATACCTTCAAATGTAAATTAGAGTTTTTTGTTTTATTCACTCCTCAGGCACAAGTGGATAGATGAATTGGATATAAAATTCTATCCTAAAAATAATATGATCTATTGGGAGTTATAGAAAAGTTATAGGGATAAAATTTAATACCTCTGTATTTAGTTTAGGAGAAAGGGGACTGAGTTCAGAAGGAGGGTTGGTAGCACAAATTAGGTTAATTATAAAGGGTTTTATTTTATGTTTCAAGATTCAGCTTCTTCATCGTCACTCTCATCATCTTCATCTTCCTCCTCTTCTTCCCCCTTCTCTTCTTCAAGCATTTTCAAGTATTTGCTGGCTAAAATCTTCTTGGGTACTGTATCTACAAGAAACTGAAAAGTTTCGCCTCCTCTGCAGTATTTGATAAGTCATTGTAAATAAGTGCATTCTTCCCTTTCCCACTGCAATATTATAGGAATAGGTGGCTAGGGAGTGAACAGAGTTCCTTCCATATGAATACGGGTATATCTTAAGTACTGGCAATTCACACCCCTGCAAGCCAGAAAATGCGCGTTGCAAAGCTGCCCCGCCTTCTTGCTCCCGGCTCAGCTCCTCCTTGCGTGACCTCGGCCTTGAGCACGAGCGCCTCCCGATTAATGCTGGACACCTCGGGGGATGATCACTTTCATGATCACGTGAATGCGAGTCAAGGGTAGCCAGACCAGCCTCTAGTGGCTGCAAAATCTGTTCACAACTTGCCGGCCTCGCCCCGGCAGCAGTGGCAGAAACCTACAGGCGCACGCCACCCCCGGGGGCCCCGCCCCTTCCTAGATATCGGTAGGGCAGTGTGACAAATAAAGTTCATTGAAAGGGAACCTTTTTGGCCCGTTGCCTTATGGGAAGTGTAGTCCTCTAGAAGCGGGAGCACTGGCCCCAGCAAAGAGCAGTCCCGAGGGAGGTGACCACAAGTCCCATGATGCTCTGCGCCGCTGCTCTCGTGGCTTTAGTGAAGGAAGGAGGCCATGAGACCTTCATGGGTAGTTCCATACCTGCGTCCTCATTTCTGTTGGTCTCGGGAGTCGGTGTACGAATTCACGTCCAAGAATAAACTCTGGACATCAGAAATCTGCAGGTCTGAGAGGACTAACATAGGATCTGTCGTCACCTTAGTCGTCGGCTTTGATATCCCCCAGCAGTAGCACATTCAGGCTTGCCATCCTCAAGTACATCAAATCCTAAAACTTCCTCCTTGGAAAGGACCCATTTTTTGTCGTGTTTTTTGCAGTCCAAAAATCATTCAGCCATGACCTCCCCCCTCCTGGCTAATAGCCACAGCCTAGGACCATGTCTGGTCAGCAGCTGGGCCCGGCATCCGGAGACAGCAGAGGGTCCTTTAGACTTCCCTTGCTCAGGGGTCAGGCCATCACCCACCTGCCAGAACTTGGGGTCCTCCTCCATCACTCCCTCGGAGGATCCAAGATCAACTTCACACCTCACTGAGGGAGTGGAGGAAGATTTTTGTGGGGGTGACCTTGGGTTCTTGAAAAATCTCTTTCAGTATTTAAAAAGAACTGAAGCAGTGTAGAACACATATTGAAAAACTGTGAAATATAGAACCACAGGCCTGCACATAATTTGTGTTAATTGTGTCATGCTGTTTAGAACATAAGACTTTACTCAAGCCCCTCATTTTAACTCTCTGTAAATGTTTATGTTTCTAGTATGTTTCTTTTAAACCACATTTTGTCAAATTGTTCATTTTAATCCATGCTGCTATCTTCTTCCATTTTGTGGGTTAGTTCAGCCCATTCACATTCTTAGTTATTGCTAAGGGTGAGTTTCTCTCTTTCCAGTTCTCTTCTACTTTTCTCTCTCTTTGCTTTCACCTTCCTCTTTACCGAGAAAAAAGTGGTGGAAGAGAGGGAGCTTCCTTCTTGTGAGCTTATAAGTGAAACAGCCCATTTTCTCTCTGTTGCAATTCTCTTCTCCTTATTCCATCCTTGATCCAAGGTTTTTACTATTTCTTCTTTCTTTTTAATCCCCTCTCCTTCAGTATTTGACTTTGATTATAACCTCTTCCCCTGGAATCCACCTCAAGACTTCTCACAATGGAAGTACCCCACTCCCAACCCTGGGGTCTCTGTCTCTCTGTCTCTCTGTCTCTGTCTCTCTCTTTCTCTCTGAATGGCAGATTCCTGTCAGTCTTTACATTTAGCAAGTTTAAATCCATTCTTACATATGACCTTTGAGTCCTTATTTATGAACTGACAATATTGCTGGCTGATAAAACTTGCTAAGATATTACCACTAAATATACAAGTCACTGATTATGCCAATAGAACAAAGATAATCACCTGTTTGAGGATTACAATGTATTAGACATTCATGGGGGGTGGGGAAAGAAAACATAACTAAGCAAAATTCATGCAACAAACATCTGAGTATCCGAACACTTCACATCAGTGTTTAAAAGTGTTTCATTAATATCTTAAGACAAGTGTATCAAATCTTGGCATGTTTTATTTTCAAGTTGCTGGTTTTATTTGACTAATATCAGAAAATTATGGCTACTTGGCTAACGTTGAGTCTCAAAAAAAAATTGCCTCACAAAAAAAAAAAAAGATTGAGAGTTTTGATCAAAGTACGCTGGCCACAAAATTAGCACAGAAATTCCAAAGGGCAGAGGCAGTTTTGTGGTGGACAACATTCATGTTTGGCTCAGATTTAGCAAAAATTGACTATGAATACAGTGGAACCTATGCAACTAAAATTGCACAAATAGTCACACTGTGTGCAGTTATGTACCTATTTCCCACCTCTGTGATCTCAAAGATTTCAGTTCATTGCTTTTCTAAAGCCATGTTCCAAAGTCTACAGTAAGCCAGTCTAATATCTCAGGGCAGCTTGAACAGAGTAATAAATATAAATAAATAAATAAATAAATAAATAAAATATAAATAAATAAATAAAATAAAGCTTACTGTATAATTCTCCTGTTCATACTCTCTTTAAAAAAAAAATCTGAACCTAAGAAATAAAACAAGCATTTCCATAGCATAATAGAATAGGAAGAAGGATAATTGTACCTGGAACTAATCTATTATTAGGTACAACTTGCTATTCCTTTTAAATACATACCAAAGTTATCATGTAACTTACTTTTTTAACTTTAGCATGTGTTATTAGACCCAAATCAGCCAGACCCTTAAAGAGGACTGGTCACTGCTGTGGTCAGCCATTCTACTATTCAATTTTCATTTATGGCAGGCATTTAAAAAAATCTAAATAGATAAATTCTCCTAAAAATGATTTCAAGTTATTGTATTTTTAAAGTTTCCCTGTAATATTCTGCCCACATTTGGCTAGCTCACATTAATGATATGCCTAAAAATTGAAGGAGGAATTGTTGTATTTACTTGCTTAACTTCAAAAACAGTGCTTTTAACGTATGCATATATTCATACAGCACCTCATCATGACTGGATATTGTTGTTCAGTCTTTTCAGACACTTTGTGACCCCATTTGGGGTTTTCCTGGCAGAGATACTGGAGTGATTTGCCATTTCCTTCTCCAGCTCATTTTACAGATGAGGAAACTGAGGCAAATAGGGTGAAGTGACTTGCCCAGGGTCACGCAGCTAGTAAGTGTCTGAATCAAGATTTGAACTCAGGTCTTTCTGACTCCAGACCCAGAGTTTACTAGACTATGGCACCACCTAGACGCCCCATCATGACTAGAATGGCTTATTAATGACTGCCAAGTTCTAAGTATCTATCTAGAATGGAGTGAGCAAATCAGAACTTTAACTTAGTACAGATTGCCACATTAGAAACGAATTCCATTGATATGCTTCAAGATGTCTGTTTTTGGCTTTTGGTTTTTGGTTTTCAAATCTGCAATATCAAAAGCCCTAATGCCAACTACTGCATAAGTTTTCTCTTGTAATATTTTTGGATGAATCAATGATTCTTGTTTAAGTTGTATCACACCTGTGTGCCAAGGTTTCATTTTAGCCCAAGTCCAGGAAATTTATTTTGTCCAAACAATTGATATCTTGAGCATCACTTGAGCCAAGAAGACATGAAAATAAAAGTTGTCTAAAGTTAAAGGCATAGTGCATTAATGAACATGATCCTAACTCACAAAATTAAAAATGCTGTTTGGGTGAGGGATGGGGGGAAGGGGAGTTAATCCAAACTACAGCAATGAAGTCTTCAAACCACCTTCTGGATAGGGTTGCTAATTGTTCCTTTCATTACTTCTTGTGACTTTGAGCTTCCTAAAATAAATATTTCAGTGGAGAATCACAGCTGGCAATTTGTACTGCAAGTCCTCTAAACTACATAAGGTAGGGTGACCTGCTGTGAGCAGATACAATTACCCCACCAGTCAACCCCTTGGGAGTTATAATTTCCTCCACATCCATCACTGTTATAGAAGCCTCCATAGCCACCTCCACAAATCCTCTGCTGCTGCCATGACCACCACCTCCACCACCACTGTGACCACTGCTTGCTTGACTACCACTGAAACTAGAACTGCTGGCATCACTGCTTTGTCAATAATCTCTGGCACCAAAACCTCCGCTGAATGTAGTACTCTTAGAACGTCCATGACTGCTGCCCTTATAGTGATGTTTGTCAGCCATGCTTTCTAGCTAGGATGGCACTTCTTGTTTAGCTTCAACAAGAAAACCCACCAAATCCTTGGAAATCTTGACATTCCTCTCACTGAAGACCGAAGTGGCAAGACTAAGGTTCCCAACACAACCTGTACCATTAATTTGATGTGAATGCTCTTCCAAATCACTTGATAAATCAAAGTTGATGACATGTTTCACAGTTGAAATATCCAGCCCTCTTGTTGCTACTGCTGTAGCTACTCAAATTGGGCCTTTTCCTGAGCAGAGCTGGTGAAGTGCTTTAGGACCCAGAAGTTCAGATTACATATCACTTTCTTTGATTTCCAAAGCAGGAGGTATAGGTGAAACCTGGGACAGGGCAGTTATTCTTATATGGGAACCATGTGGTAAAACGTCACCTGAATTGTATCACAGAAAATGCCACTCAGAATCAGGGACTGCTGGAATACTACATGGCAGATATCTCCTTGGATTTGGGGAAGGCAACAATCTACAAAGTACCTCCAAAAACTGAATCCTATAGCAATTGTTGTGTTTCACCAAACTAAACATTGGGGAATATGAATACCTTAAAGAGCCACTGACGATTCATTTTAAGGATTTGTTGTTCAACCTTTGTTATCTAAGAGGACCAGTGAAATCATGAGGTGATGTTTTGATCTGTGTATGAACTGAATTTAAGTGAGGCAGAGTTGCACAAAGTCATCAGCTTCACTCTTTCTTTCAGACTCATTGAAGTCCAGTGGCAAGACAAAAGTCAGGATGATTGGAGAAGGCCTGGGATGCAATGGATGACGTTGGCATCTTCAATGCCTGACAAGGCTCTAAGTGATTTCTAAGCTCTAAGGAAGAATAGAAATGATAGAACCCTGGGAGTACCTAGGAAACTTACTTGGACAATGTCAGAGCTGGAATTCAAACCCAGGTCCTCTTAAGCTAAAACCAGTCTACCACCCCCACATTATTTTGTGCTTTAAAAAATAAGTATTTTCTATTATAAACTTAACCAACATCAAATATGAATATTTCAGTATTTGAGGAATAAAAAATAGGATTGTGTAAGAAAATATGAACTTGTATTATACAATATTTTTCAAAAAGTATATATTAAATTGAACACAATAGTGGCTCATCATATAGTCAAGCCCATGGACTGGTTAGTGGAACATCATGAACTGGACTGATACGGTCATATGTTTGTTTTTCTAAAAGAATGGGGCCATGAAGTCCCACAGATCTTAAGTTACACATCCTTTCAAGTCAGGCAAAATAGTTAATGAGAACAATGAATTGCAAGGCATCCTGTCTCTATTTTGATTGGATTGGACATGCTGATTTGGGGTGTCCTTTAGCTAAAAGCTGGTGATCTGAATGGCCTGACAATAGCAAGGTCCAGCTATTGCTCTCCAGTGGCTGGACTTTGAAAGTGACCCCACACTGAAGTCCTCATTGCACATATGTGTATTTTGTCCAAATAATCTCCTAAACTGGGAAGGCTATGCATAATCTTTTTACCCTAATCTTTGGCATGTTGCTATGGCCCTGGCACAGTTGACCCAGTCGCATTCATGGAAGGAAATCTGAGTGTGATGTTGGTACAGTTATGGTCTGGGTACATCGGAGTGTATCTATTCTGATGGATGCATTCCTTACAAATGGGGTTTGCCCACCTGGAGCATGTCACCTCGTAACTCTAGCAGTATAATTATAAGACAAAGTAGAATCTCAACTTATTTTTTGATATCTTTGAGAAACAAGCTGAGATCATGATTTTGTGATAAACAGATTGGAGACAGGCCAGGGTCCAGTCAAATTTGGGCTTACAATTACTTTTTGCATAGAGTTTAATGGGATCACAGAGTTGGAAAGGATTTCAAAGGCAGTTTAGTTCAACCCCCTCATTATACAAAGAAACTGAGGCCAAGAGAAGTTAAAAGGCTTTCCTGAGGTCCCACAGGGAGTAAGTGGCAGAACTGGGATTTGAACCCAGGTCCTCTGCTTCCCCCTCTAGCGCTCTTCCCACGGCACATGCTGATAGTTGACAAACAATGCACAGCAGGATCTCTTCTTCTCTATTTTTCAGTCAATTATGTGACTATAACACTGTGGTCTGCCTACCTGTCACCTTCTGCTACCTTTATAAAAGATGCTCTCAATATAAATTATTCCCATAAAAAATTGTATAATGCTACAAAACTAGGTGGTGTAGTGGATGGAGAGATGACCTCAGCTTGAGTAAGACCCAGGTTCATGGTCTGCCTTTGACACAAGTCCAGCTGAGCTGAGCAAATCATTTAACCTGGCAGTTAAATTGCCCCTAGGCAATCACTAAAGCTATGAATTGCAAAATAGGTGCAAATCTGCATTAGCAGGGGGCTTCCTCCATCAGGAGTCCCCCATATACCAAAGAAATCACAGGTCAAGAACAAAAAAATATTGATCTAGGACTCAAGAGTCACTGATATTTTCTTGGTCACTTTTTTTGGGGAAAGGGGGGAGGAGAGGAGAGTAACAGTTAGGACTGAATTACTTTCTAAGATTTCAGCATCCTTCCTTTTTTGATTATTACAACTATCACCTTTGTTTCCCTAGCACTTTGTAAGGTGCCTTGCAGGTAAGAGTCACTAAATACGTTAGTAATTTTTTAAAATAAACTTTATTATCATCTTATTTACAACTTTCTCTCAAAAGTAGAATGCAGAAAATTTTGAATTAATTGAAGGGGAAGGAGCATAACAGTGGAAGTAGTGTTGAATTTGGAATGGGGGTGTCAGGGAAGGGAACAGGCATTTCTTGAGCACCTACTATGTGCCAGGCATTATGCTAAGAATTTTACAAATATTATTTCATATGATCCTCACAACAATTCTAGGAAGTAAGTGATATTATTATCCATATTTTATAGTTGACCTGAGGGTGAATCCCTGTTCTACCATTGACCATTTGTGTGATCTTGGAATGCATCACTTAACTCCTCTGGACTTCAATGATTGTTCAAGTGAAAAGCACTGGTGTGGGGGTGGGAGTGACCCTCAACAACCTCGAAGGACCCTTCTGGCTCTAAATTTAGCTATTTATTAAATTTGGAATAGAAAAGAGAACATTATGATTCTGCAATCCTGAGTAAGGTGAGGTTCTCATTAAATGAAGTTTTATAATAAGCAATGTAAAGATTAGGTTTTCTGATTTCCAATGAGCTCTATAGGGAGGAATCATATTTGCTAGTTATTGAACCTAGGAATGTCACAGGAACACATCCTAGTATTTCTGTGGGAATGATGGAAATTAAAACATTAACTGAGGTCTTTAGAACTCTTTATTTGATCTGAATATTCACGTGTTGAAGAAACAAGCTTTTATCCATCTTGAATATCTTCTTTACAGCTTCCAAACTTGCATCATCCATTGGTGGCTTTCTTGGACTACCAGGCTGAAGGAATTTCTGAATCCTGGGGAGTTTGCTGACTCTAGCTTTGAACTCCTAAAATGGAAAAAAAAAGATGACATCACCTGTAAATGAAGCAATTAGCTTTGCACATTGGAGCAGAGCCCCAGGGCTGCTCTTGCTAAGAACCTTTGGAAACTATTTTATCCTGGGGGAAAGCTATGGCAAGCATATTCACCCTGTGGACAGTAACATTTGAAAGTCCTTAGGAACTCCCTGCTCTGCAAATGTGTAAGGCCCACTTTTCACTTATATAATGTAATATATTAAGAAATAGCTTTCTCTTTTCAAAATGTATATACCACATGGTTTTTGTTCTCCTTAACTGTTTATATAGACTTGTTAAAAGCCAAATTGAAGTGGCAACTTAAAGTAGTAGATGGAGCACCAATTAGCCTCCATAATTAAAGATGTGGGTTCATGTCTTGCCTCTATCACATACTAGCTGTGTGACTCAGAGTAAGTCACGTAACCTCTTATTACTACCAGACAGGCTTCTATGATTGTAAGCTATAGAGTTAGTGTTGAATTTCATTGTTGGGTTGAGTTTGCCCAACAGGACTTTGCTACATTAATGAATGGTAGCCTCAAAGCACCCTTCCCCACAATAAAAACAGCTACATAGTAAGTGGTATGTGGGTACCAGTATCAGTGAAGACCCCTCAGGACATGACTCCCCCCCTTTTTTTTTTCTTTAGTTGTATAAGCAGAAATTCCTGAACTATAATGTATTCTGTTTATCTCATCCTCTAGTTACATGACCTTGGGTAGTAGACTGAAGTCATAAGGCCCCAAAACGGAGTGGAACCTGTTGCGGTTACTGTACTCCTTTGTTCTCTTCAGTGCTGGGGAAGATTTATGAGAAAAGATTGTGCCCCTGAGGCTCAGCCAATGGGCCAAAGGGAGAGGGTCAGGATGGGGTATTACGCTAGGATCTATATAAACCTATTTTGAACAAAGCACTCTTGCGCTCTCTGGCTGACGCCATTTTGGGCGACACAGGGGTGTCTTTTCTTGAGAAAGCCAATAAAGCAACTTTCCTTTTTGCAATTCTTGTCAAGACTCTGATTCAAATTTGGGTAGGTGGTCTTTTGTCCCACACAATAGGAAATCAAAAAGGAAAGCTTTAGCAAAATTTGATAGATTGTAAGCCCCGGGAGGGCAAAGATCATGGCATTCATTTTTATGTTTCCCTACCTCTACTCCCAGAGACTAGTACAGTACATTTTGTACAGTACACTAGTATATTTTGTGCATAATAGGTGCTAACTATTGATTTATTAGTGAATAAATTGATGAATTTATCCAATTTAGGGCCCTGTTCTAGCATGGCTTCCATTAAAATCCTCCTCTGTTTGCTCAAAGTGTTGTGGAGGAGACCAATAATTCTCAAAAGCTATACTAGTCAAATGAAAGTTTTAGGTGGTCCCACCAAGCTGGAAAGACTTTGAGCTTTGGGCCTGGCCCTGGGCTGTTTGCCCACCATCTGAAAACACATTCAGCTAAATTCATTAAGACTCCTTAGCAGAAGGGTACTCAACAATTGATGACTGTTTTGGGCCACAGCAGCCCAGGAAGACCATCTATGAAGGAAGCTTTGGGAGATAAATAGAGTTAGGGTCAGTAGAGAAAGGACCCACTCAAGGGAAATCTCAGATCTTTTAAGTCAGGTAATTAGTAAGCCTGTATTAATCATTCATTGTGTTCTAGGCACTACACTAAACTCTGGAGATAAAAAGAAAAAACAAAAACCATCCCTGCCCTCATGGAGCTTACATCTAAAGGGCAAGACAACATGTTAAGCAATGGGTATGTACAAAATAAATGGTGACCACTTATTTTTTTTGTGAGGCAATTGGGGTTAAGTGACTTGCCCAAGGTCACACAGCTAGTATGTGTCAAGTGTTTGGTCTGAGGATGGATTTGAACTCAGGTCCTCCTGACTTCAGGGCTGGTGCTCTATTCACGGCACCCCCTAGCTGCCCCCAATGGTGACCACTTTTGATGGAATTACCTGAACCTTAGGGAACACAGAGAGAACTCCAGACTTGAGTTCTTCAACCATTAGGATGACTTCCAGAAGCTGTACATCTGCCCAGCTCAACTGGTTGCCAACAAGGTAATTTTTCCCATGGTCTTTTAATGCCTGTAGGACCAGTAACAAGGAGAGAAAGGAAAGAAGGCATGGCAATGTAGGATAGTTACTTGTATTCTAATGGAAAGAACCAAAATGTACAGAAGGAGATAGAGAGCAATTTTATTTCTACCTTGTTAGGTATTCAGGAAACAAACATTTATTAAACACCTTCTGTATATTAGGGTCTGTGTTAAGTAGTGAGCATATAAAGTAGGGTGGTAAAAAAAAAAAGGTTCCTCTCTCAAGGTTCTCAGTCTAATGGAGGAGACAACACATAAATAACTACATACAAACAAGCTATAGACAGGAAAATTTCAGAATTGTCTCAGAAGGAAGACAAACACCTTTTTTTTTTTTTCTACCAAGTACCAAAACCCCAACTATTTTAAAATAGATTTTCTCCTGTGATGGAGTCTCTGAATTATCTGTCATCACAAACTGAAACTGAGAGACCCATGGATACATTTCTTCTCCATTGTGACAGAGATCTAGGCAATTTGTGTAACAAATTTGGTACAAGAGATTTTTCTGTTTCAGATATTATTCAACAAATTAACACATTCATTAAATACTTCCTATATGCATGGCACCTAGGTGGCACATTGAATAGAGTGTCAGGCCTGGAGTGAGGAAGACTCATTTTCTGGAATTCAAATACTGCCTCAGCTGTTTACTAGTTATGTGACCCTGGGAAAGTCATTTAAGCCTGTTTGACTCAGTTTCCTCATCTGTAAAATGAGCTGAAGAAGAAAATGACAAAATCACTCCAGTATCTTTGCCAAGAAAGTCCCACATGGGGTCATGAAGAATCAGACACAACTGAAAGCTACTGAACAAGAACAACAATGCATATAGCATTGAGTAAGGTGATAGGGATAAAAAGGCAAAAAATAATCTAATTTCTGTCATCAAGGAGCTTATAATATATCAGGAGGAAAATACTGTAACATACATAAATAAATGTAATGCACAGTGTATATGTTGAAAGCATATTGAAGACTCATGCAAAACATGCACTTCATTGCCACTCAGAGTTATATATAGGATTAAATTGTGCAAGATACCTGGAGATCACCTAGTCCAACCCCCTTCTTTTTCAGGTGGAGAAAAGGAGCCCACTGAGGTTAAAGGGATTTGCCCAAAGTATAAAGGTAGAAAATAGCAGAGCTAGAATTAGAACCTAGATTTCAGATCTCAAATCTAGTGTTATATTTTGTTTCCTCCCACATTCCAGTAAAACGATGATCTGTAAACTCACAGTCTAATAACTTACTAGAGATGTCTTATGGACAAAATTCTCAACTTGGAATCAGAAGGACCTTGATTCTCCTAGCTTTGCCACTTACTGTGTTACCTTGGGCAAGTCACTGCACTTCTCTAAGACTCCATTTCATCATCCATAAAATGTAGGTGATACTCTCATTGCTTACCAACAGGGTTGTTGTGAGGATCAGGTTAAATAACACTTGTAAACTATTTGATAATCATAAAGCGTTCGATAAATGTAAGATACTGTTATTATAGGATTTAAAGCTTTTCCCAACCTGACTCCAGCCTTCCTTGCTAGCCTTCATTTTATATTTCTCCCATTCACACAGTCTAAAGTACAGACAAAATGGCCTTCTTCCTATTCCTCACACAAGGCATCCCATGTCCTGATTACAAAAGTTTGCACAGTTTGGCCCCCAAGCCTAGAATGCACTCACTCTTTATCTCAGCCTTCATAAAGTCCTGAGTTTCCTTCAAAGGTCATCTCAAAAATCACCTCCTACATGATGACCATCTTGACAGCCCCTCCCCCCAGTCAATAATATCTTCCCCCCAAATTACATTGTACTTATTAGTGTGTATATACATATACCCATACACACACACACTCACACACACGCTTTTAGATATAAAAAATGTAAGCCCCTTGAAGGCAGGGTCTATTTCATTTTGCCTTTGTGTCCTCAGTGCTGCGCACAGTCCCTGGTATACCATTGGCTCTTTAATAAATGCTTGTGGAGAGGTTGATGCTATTGGGTCTTCTGATGTAATTGAATGTGTTTATTAAATGATTTAGTAAGTCTTCATCCCAAAAGGATTAGATTGTACCAACTTTGTACACAGGTTCAGAAAAATTCATTTTTATGGAAAGAACTCATGGAGCTTTGTCACCAGCCCTTCCTTCATTTATCAGTCTAGAAAGGTGCATAAGAACTCAAAGAGATCAGTGCCAGGACTAGCCATATAATTTTTCAACGTTAAAAACAAATATTAAGTGCCCTTCATTGCATCCCCTGGTGTTGAGTTCTAGGTGGCGGCCTATCTTATTTTTACTAGTTCTAGCTCTTTATGAATTCACAGGATCATAGATTATGAGCTACAAGTGACCTTAGGGGTCATTATGTCCAGCTCCTTCATTTTACAGATGAAGAAACTGAGGCCCAGATAGGACAAGTGACTTGTCCAGGGTCACAAAGCTGGTAAATGACTCTATAACTTGTTTGGATGTAGTTGTTTATGTGTTGTCTCCTCCATTAAACCAAAATTCTTGAGAGAGAGACCTTATTTTTTTTGCCTTTTTTTATCAAATCAAGGATTTAAACCAAGATCTGTCTTCCTGACACCAAGTCCAGCACTTTATCCACTATAGGTTGCTGCCTTACTTTGTAAAGCTTAGGAAACTGAGATCCAGGGTTAGAAAGTGATATGCCCACATTTTCACAAGTAGTAAGTGGCAGAGGCAGGATCTGAATTCAGATCATGTGTCTACAGAGCCAGTGGTCTTTCTTCCATACCATGGGGCCTCCAATGCTTCTGCATTGTCACGTATTTGCTCAGAATGAATAGAGAAGGGGCTTGTAATGTCAGACTATGTAGAGGCAGATCACTGTCGCATTGTTCCGTACCTTCTCATACACTGGGAAGAATCTTTGAGTGGCCCTCTCCAGGATGTAGTTGAGAATCTTTTGTTTTTCTTCAGGCAAAGAAAATGGGAACAACATAATCATGTCATTCAGGTCCCTCATCCCTTCCACATACATGTCAATACTGGAAAAGAAAAGTGGCACAAATAAAAATATGAGAACTAGGGGAAATGACTGAAAAAGCATTTAATAATAACTGACAGAGAGAGAAAAGGCTTTAAAATTTGAAAAGCACTTTACCCACATGATTTCATTTGAGCCTTTCAACACTGTGAGCTAGGTCCTACAGGTATTATTATCCCCATTTTAGAGCTGAGAAAACTGAGGTTCAGAGAATGACTTGCTCAGGGTCACACAGCTAGAATGTCTCAGGCACAAGGCTTTAACCTAGTCTTCCTGTTATTATTGTTGTTCAGTCATGTCTGACTCTTTGTGACTGCATTTGGGGTTTTATTGGGAGAGATACTGGAGTGGATTTGCCATTTCCTTCTCCAGCTTACTTTACAGATGAGGAACTGAGGCAAACAGGGCTAAGTGACTTGTCACAGCTATAAGTGTCTGAGGTCAGATTTGAACTCAGGAAGATGAGTCTTCCTTCCTCCAGGGCCAGCACTCTATCCACTGCACCACCTCACCACTCTGAGTCTAGGTCTAACATACATCCTAGATATGTCACTTACTATCTGTGTGATGTTGACTGAGTCACTTAAAATTTCTGTGCCTCAGTTTCCTCATCTGTAAAAGGAAGTGTTTCCACTAGAAGACTCCTAAGGGCTCTTCCTGCTCTAAGTCTCTGATCCTGTCATTTATTATTTCACACTTCACTTTGTTTCTCCCTAAAAGATAGGTCCCACTACCTAAAATCAAAGTTGTTGGTATTTTTTCTTGAAAAGAATGCTTATACCCAAGGAATGTTAAGAAATATAGACCTCAAAAATGTAAATTTCCACACTTAATTAACATAGAGAGCATAATTAATGCTCAATAAATATACAGTATTGGAATGAGCTAGGAAATGGTCAACTGGACAAAGAAAGGTTAAAATTAACTCTATTAATTGAGTGGCAATAATAAAGTGGTTTCAAAAGTAGAGACAATTCCTATAGGAAAAGAGGTTCAAGGTGGCCCCTGCAGGACTACCAACTTTGTCACTTAGAACAATGGTTCCAATTCACTCAAGCCAATAAACACTAATTAAGTCCCTTTTATGTATATGTGATAAGCATTTACTAATTACCTACTATGTTCCAGGTACTATGCTAGGGAGATAAAGACAAAAAGAAACAGTCCTTCTGTTCAAAGAATTTATATCCTATTGTGGGAAATAAGATATGAACATATAGGTAAATGAAGAGTTTCTATACAATAAACACAAAATAATTGGAGGGGAGATGGGAAATGAGGAAAGTCAAATAAGGTCTCTTATAGGAAGGGACCCTTGAGCTGACCTTGAAAGGGATCTCAGAATTCTAAGAGGCAGAGGTAAAGAGGGAGTGCATTCCAGACATGGGCACCAGGGTGCTTTTGCAGAGGCAAAGACTGGAGCCTTAATACTGTGTTTGAAGCAGCAAGAAGACAAATTAGGCTGGAAGGTAGAGTGTGTAAAAGTGAGTAATATGTGAGAAAACTAGAAAGTTACAGCCTGGAGTTTAACTCCAGTTTTGAGTGGCTATGAACATAAAACAGAAAAGTTTGTATTTTATCTAGAGTTAGGGAACCACTGGAGACTTTTGAGCAGGTCCAATTTTCTTTGTCTTGTAGTATTTGTAGAACTTGGTCATCTTTTGGAGAATTTAGTACTTATCCTTCCTTCTAATTTGTATATTTTCTCTGTTGATTTATCTGCTTGTGTTTTAGGGTTTTAAATTTCATCTCCTTGAAATTATCAGTAATTTTAGCCTTTTTTCCCTTTGAGCCCTATTACTTCTTGAAACTCTCCCTTTTTTGTAAGTATATTCCCAGGGCTATACTGCAAATCTGCCTCAATCTCTTCTCATGTTGAAGGATATACTTTTCCCAGGCTAGGGCCTGGGTCCCTAGCCTACATAACTTCTGGGTTGGACTTAACTGTTTTAGTTGTGTTTCACTCCCCTTCCGTTTAGACCTGGCACAAGCAAACACCTTGGCCCCTTAACCTAGTTCCTTCCATGGTTCTTTCTTCCTCTAACAGGACTGCATCACCTACTACTACTTTTTTGGTGTTAGGTAGGGTGGGGTAGGTATTCTATACAGCCTCTGTAGTAATGAGGTTCCTTCAGGACTGCCTCAGGCAGAAGGAAGCCTGATTCCTTTCCCCAACCCACTTCCTCTTCACATAGCTAGGCAGAATCAATGCTTGTACCAATGGCAGCTGGAGGTGGGATGTGTGCTCAGAGAGCTTGCAATAGGAGGAGAGTCCTTGTGCAGGTCCAAGGCATAAACCAATGGATTGTTTTGTGATGGCTTATAGCTCATAGAGAGGTGCTTAGAGAATGTTTTAAGGATTAGTGTTGCCTGGTGTTCATTCATGAGGCTGTTACCTTGCTGGGCATCTCATGTTTTTTTCCTGTAGATTCAACTGTATTACTCTACCTCTGGCACACAGTTGCTCTTTTGAGAGGGGGTTTGAGAGTTAGTGGGGACCAGAGAAAATGTCTGATTTGGCATCTTGTTGGTCACCATACAGATGTTTTTTATTCTTTTTTAAAATATGGTCATACCTGTGCTCTAAAAATATAGGATTACAGATTTAGAACTAGAGGGACCTCAAAAGCCACTTAGTATACTCCTCATTTTACAGATGAGAAAACTGAGATTCAGGGATGTTCAATGATTTGTCTAGGGTCATGCAAATAGTAAGCCTCAGATGTGAGTTTTGAACTTAAGTCATATGATCATTGACAGAGAGTTGGAAGAGACCTCAAAAGCTAATGAGTCAAACCACCTCATTTTACAGATAAGGAAACTAAGGACCAGAGTAACCAAAAATGGTCACACAAATAGTATACTTCAGAGGTAAGACTGGAACTCAAGTCATAAGGCAGCTAGGTGTCTCATTGAATAGAGTGCCATGCCTGGAGTCAGGAAGACCTGAGTTCAAATTCAGTCTCAGATATTTAAAAGTTGTGTGACCCTGGACAAGTCACTTACTCTGTTTGCCTCAGTTTCCTCATCTGTAAAATGAGCTGGAGAAGGAAATGGCAAACCACACCAGTATCTTTGCCAAGGAAACCTCAAATGGAGGTCACAAACAGTTGGACACAATTGAAATGACTGAAGAACAACAATATAGGATCATAGATGTAGATTTAGAATGGACCTCAAAAGCCAATTAGTCCAACCTTCCTCCATTTTATAGATAAGGAAACAGAGAACCAGGGTAATTACAAAAGATCATACAGGTAGTATGCATCAGAGGTGAGATTTGAACTCAGATCTTCCAACTCAAGATACAGTTTTCTTTCTTTGGCAGCTATGTGAAGCGTGTATAAGGTTGTGTGGTAGACCTAAGGATATAAAGACACAAATGAAATAGTCCCCCCCCTCAAGGAGCCTAAAGTGTCCTTGGGGGATATATGAGGATAACTTGATGAAGGAGAGAGAAGTACTTACTAAGGAAATCATGAAACATTTCCCATAGGAGGTGGCCTAGGAACTGAGCCTTGAAGGAAGTTGAGAGTCTTAAGAGGTGGAAGTGAGGAGGAAATACATTCTAGGCATATGGTTTCTGGTTTTTTTCAGTCCCAGGACCCCTTTGTTGGGACAAAAGGTATTTCATCAATTCACCTTTGCCAACACCAATAATCCCTTCTCCAGAGTGAACGGGGGAAAAATGTTGCTTTTGTAGTACAAATGGAACTATAAAAAGAACATTGGCTCAGATTTTGAAATCTTAGATGGACTAGATGATTGCAGAGATATAGTTTGGTTCTAAAATTCTGGGATTCTCTGGAAATGTGATATCTAATCCCAGTGTTGGCACAAAATAACCCAGTGACTTTGGTCCATTTCTGGGCCATTTCTCCTCCCTGTGCTTTAGTGATCTCGTACAACGGGAATTGTAATTCTGTCTACATTGCAGAATGAATGTCAGGATAAAATGAAATCTTGTCCATGAACATACTTTTAAAAGTATAAAGTGTTGTTAGGACATACCAATGAAAGATGCCATACATGAGCTATTCATTCATCATTATAAGATAGATTTTAAGATTCATCATGGAGAAGTAAAGAATAAGGATCCTTAGCCTTTTATGTGTCAAAAGCCACTTTAGGACCCTTTTTGGTTAAGCCTATGGACCCTTTCTCAGAATACTTTGAATGCATAAAATAAAACACATAAAATTATAAAGCAAACCAATTGTGATGAAACAGAGTTATCAAATTAAAAAAAAAAACAAAAAACAAGTTCATGGACTCCAAGTTAAGAATCCCATATTATGGAGCCAGCCTTGGAACTGGGACATTCATGTTCAGGTGCCATCTCTGACACATACTGACTGCATGACTCTAAAAAAGTCACTGAAAGCAACTCTCTAAGACTCTAAGTCATAGTTGTTGCTGACTTATATTGTTAGAAAGGGTTTTCTTACTGGAATTCCCTCTGCCAATGAAATACTAGGTCACACGTAAATTATAACATTTGTGCTACCAGGGACTTGCCCAAAGTCCTCTTAGAGAAGCTTTGAGTACTTGCCTTACCTTGAAGAATAGACCTACCTACCGAAAAGGAATTAGTTTAAAATTCTTGACTCTCTCCTGAAACAGATCTATTCATTTGAAAAGCAGTCATCACTGGCAATTCAAATTGAACAGGATAATTGACTCCTTTGAACCTCAGTTTCCATCTCAGTTGGACGAGATGATTTCTAACAGCTCTACATCTATGATCCTATTATGTTGAACACTCTCTGCTTTTCCTCTATTCTAGAGATTTTTAATCTTTTTTTATTGTGTCATGAACCTCATTAGCAATCTAGTTAAGCCTATGTATCCTTTCTGAGAATAATATTTTAAATGCATAAAACAAAATACAAAGATTACAAAGGAAACCAATTAAATGGAATATAATTATCAAAATATTTAAATAAAGAAGGTCATAAACACCAGGATAAGAACTCTGTCTAATCAAAAATGGATATGTTAGATCCCAGATTCGGAAAATGGTCCCTCTACAGATTGGCAGCTAGCATCTTCTTTAGAATGGAAAAATGCTTGATTCAAAGCTTAAAAAAAAAAAATCAACCTCTGTTTTAAAGGATATTTTCACTTGGTTTAGAAAACCTACAAAACTAATCAATCAATCAACATTTATTGAGCGTCTACTTTGTGCCAGGGACTGTGTTTGATGCTGGGTATACAAAAAGAGACAAAAGAGAGCCCCTGCCTTAGAAGAGCTCACAATCTCATGATCACCACTATAAAACAGAATTCAGCATGAGTTGTTCTGGTTTTGTGTTTTCGTCGGCACCTATGATTTCATCAGCATGGGCTACTCCCTCAACTGCACAAATTGGCAAGTCACCTGTCACTTATCTTTTTAGGGGACACTGAGCGGTTAAATAACCTTTCAAGAGTCAAAAAGGTGGTGTCCAAGCCTGAGCTTGAATCCATTTCTTTCTGACTCCAGAACATAAAAAACTCCTTGGGAATAAAAACTGTTTCAAAATATCTCCATTCTTTGTTTTTGTACTCCCATAGCCTAGAACAGCACTTAACACATAGTAGGTGCTTAATAAAAGCTTGTGGATGATTCATCCAATGTGGGTTGCTTTCCATTATACAACGTGGTCTCTCTATAATGAGCTAATAAACATAGACACTAATTTTTAAAACACCTTCACTTTCACTGAATTAATAAGTAGTGAAGATATTTATTGTTTTTTATTCATGCTTTTTCAAATCAGTAAAATTATTTTAAAATTGTTATTGTTGGGATTTTTTTTTTTTGAGCTCCAAAGCTATTATTTCCTATCTCCTGAGCAAGTCATCTAGGTATCTGTGGGTGGGCCAGCCCATTGCATATGGGCCTTAAAATATTAGTGGGAATAGATTCCATAAGCAATCCATTAGAATATAAGCTCTTTGAGGGTATAGACTGTTTTTTGCCTTTTTGTATCCTCTGAACGTAGAACATGCCTGGCACATAGTAAATGCTTAATAAATGTTTATTGAGTAATTGATTGATAAGTAGTCTACAAAAGCCAGTATCATTACTTTACAGTCAGCTATCTACTACAAAGTTAGAATTTTGTTGTTTTTTTTTTTTCTCCTTTGACCTCCCACTACTTTGCTACTCCCACCTGGTAGAGATTCCCATTACAAGGCCAACCACAGTCCAAGAGCATCTCAGATAAGGAAAGGAAGTTAGAAAGTTTTACGTATTCATAACATGCTTATAAGAGCATTATTGCTTTTATACAGTAAAGAAGTTAAGTGTTCAACACAATTACATTGGTAGACAGAGGTTGTAATGAATAAACAGCAAGCCGTGGAGTCAGGATTTCCTGGGTTAAAACTTGCCTTTGAGCTCTCCTGGCCGTATGACCCAGGACAAATCAGTTGCCAATCTCAATTATTAAGAAGAAATTTCCTAAAATGAAAAAGGTGGCGTCTATGTTCTATTATAAGCATGCAATGATTACTGTACATTGTTCTCTCCTTCAGGTCCTTCCCATACAAGTTGTATTTTGCAGCTATATATTTCAGGATGGCTCTGGTTTGTACTATGGACATTCCATCCATTTCAACCATTGGCACTTGGTCATACATTAGTTTTCCACCTAAAAACAGGGAAAAAAAAAAGTCATGGTACATGAGTACCAGCACCAGTGAAGACCCCTCAGGACATGACCCCCCCCACTTCTTTAGTTGTGAAGGCAGAAATTCCTGAACTATAGCGTATCCTGTTTATCTCATCCTCTAAGTATATGACGTCCTGTAGAAGACTGTCAAAACCATGGGGCCCAGAAAAGGGGAACGTGCTGCGATTTCTGTACTCCTTTGCTCTCTTCAGTGCTGGGGAAGATTTACGAGAATAGATTGTGCCCCTGAGGCTCAGCCAATGGGCCAACGGTAAAGAGGTTAGGGTGGGCTATTGCGCTAGGATCTATATAAACCTATTTTGAACAAAGCACTCTTGCACTCTCTGGCTGACGCCATTTTGGGTGACACGGGGGTGTTCTTTCTCAAGAAAGCCAATAAAGTAGCTTTCCTTTTTGCAAATTCTTGTCAAGATACTGATTCAAATTTGGGTAGATGGTCTCTGTCCCACACAGTAGCTTATTCCCTTTCACTGGGGTATGGTCATGGAATAATAGTCCTGGAACCAGAAGGGTCCCTAGAGATCATCTATTTCAACTCTCTCATTTTACAGTGGAGGAAACTGAGGCCTTAGTAGGCTATAACACCTGTTTAATACATATTTATTGCCTTCCCCTGTGTTTACTTACATAGGTGGCACAGTGAACAGTGTTCTGGACTTAAAATTAGGAAGACTAGATTTCAAATCCTGTCTCAGACCCTTGCTAGCTATGTGGCTTTGCGCAAATCACTTAACCTATTATCTTTAGCTTCCTCATCTGTAAAATAGGGATCATAATAGCACTGAGTTTACAGTGTTGTTGTAAGGATTGCATTTATTAAGAGCTCTGCCTTAAGGTGCTATATAAATTATTATATTTGTATATATTGCTTCCTTTTAAAGAATATAACCTCCCTGAGGGAAAAGACTTTCATTTTTTTCATCTTTGACATGCCTCAGATAGTAGCTGGTACACAGTACATGCTTAATAAATGCTTGTTGATAGAGTGATCCATCCTCTCTCCAGCTCCCACTGCCATACCCTAGTTCTCATCAGCTCCCATCTAGATTGTTCCAAGATGTTTCTCCTTAATCTCCATGCCTCCAGTCTCTCTCTTTTCCAGTCTGTCCTTCCTATCTAGTCTTTTGGAAGGATGACATTATCAGGTTACTTCTTTGCACAAAAAAACTCCTATAACTCCCGCTTTGTAATGTAGCTTTTGCGTGTAATACATCAATATTCTTCTGTTTAAATGTGATAAATGATAAGTGGACTGTATGTTGGAAGTTCTTCAGGTTTTTGAGCAGTTAGCGGACAAATCTCAGCATGTTGAATAAAATTGCCAAAACTTTTCACCATAAAAGTAAGATGTATAGGCAATGGGGTATAGAAACCTATCCTGCCCTATAGGAAAATAGAAGGGGAAGGGGATAAGAGAAAAGGGGAGGGGGAGTTGATAGAAGGGAGGGCAGATTAGGGAAAGAGGTATTCAGAATACATGCTGTCTTGGGGTGGGGGGAGGAGCGAGATGGGGAGAAAATTTGGAACTCAAAATCTTATGGAAATGAATGTTGAAAACTAAAAATAAATTGATTAATTAATTAAAAAAAAATTTTCACCATAGACTTTATTTTTGCATAAGTAGCTATCCTGAAGGCAGGAGCTATATTTGTGATTTTACAGAGATAAAGCTGTACCACAGAATAGTGCATTTCTGCTTTGGGTAGTAATGATTAAATCTTTAATCAGTTTTTCATTTATATTCTCTCCCTTTTATAAATAATTAAGTGGTGGTCATTTGTAGCTTTACTGACATACACTGTGTTTATTTTGTATTTATACTGACTTAATGTTTAAACCTGTAGACTTAATGACTAAGAAGTAAAAGGAAATACCTGAAAAATAATTTGGGGGTTCATATGAAACCAAACTTCCCCGTACCTTTTGATTCACTGGATGCTTATTTTGTAAGTAAGTAAAAGATTTAATCTGATTATTTTCTGTTTAAGTTTTATAAGTAAGATATGTAGAAATGAATGATTTTCATTAGGCTAAAATTTATTTGCTGAATTTGAAACAGTCCTTTTGGTACCATAAGAGGGTAATGCTGTGCTAGTATAACAACAAATCAGATTTATTTATCTAGAGACTTCTATTGTAATTAGATTACTTACTAACATTTGTCAGAGTATGAGCTTTATTGTCATTTAAAAAATTTATTAAAGATTTACCATAAGACTAAAAAAAATTCGAACTCTTCAGTGCCCTCCATAATCTTCCCAGTCTTATATCCCATCACCATTATTTCCCATCCTTCTGGCCGGATCAACTGCCTTTGTTCACTGGCCCAGAGGAGATGCCTTGTACACTTAACCCTTTCAACTCCAGAACTCTTTATCTGGGGCCCTTGGTCAGATTGGACAGTGCCTCAAGAGTCTCCTATAGCAGATTGGCCTCATCCATGATTCACTTCTTTTCCCAGCTGTCTCTTGGCCAGTAGCTACTTTGCCCATGGTTCATACTCTTTGTAGCCTCTATCTCCTTTTTCATTTTTCAGTCATGTCCAACTCTTTGTAACCCTTTTTAGGGTTTTCTTGGTTAAAGATACTTGAGTGGTTTGCCACTTCCTTCTCCAGTTCATTTTACAGATGAGGAAACTGAGGCAAACAAGATTAACCGTGGGACTTATCCAGGGTCACACAGCTAGTAAATGTCTGAGGCCAGATTTGAGTTTAGGAAGAGGAATCTACCTCATTCCAGGCCTGGCACTCTATCCACTATGCCACCTAGTGAAGTCAAACTCAGATGGAAAAGGATCTCTGTGGGCTACATACTGACTTAGAAAACCACAAATTTACATTATTTATGTTGTATTTTTATTTATTTTCTTAAACGTTTCCCAATTACATTCTAATGTGGTTTCTGCTTCACTTAAGGGCAGCTTGCCAGGAATTTGACACCTCTTCATTATGCTCCTCATGGATTTCTGGCCAAACTCCATACACAGACTTCTGTGCCTTTCTCCTGGAATTCCCTTCCCTGTTATCTCCTTCTATTGGCATTCTACCCATCATGGGGGATCCAACTCAAACACCACTTCCTCCAGGCGGTCTTCTCTGATCCTCTGATATCACAGTACTTTCTACTGTTTTTATGTACCATGTTCTAGTCATGTTTTAATATTTATGTATGTACTATTTGGGGGTAAAACTTAAGATTATAGAATCATAGGTTAAGAGCTACAAAGGACCTTAGAGATTTCCATCTCAACTAGATTGTAAAATTCTTGAGGGCAGGACCTCTGTTTTGTTTATCTTTGTATTTTCCCGAGCTACTTAGTTCAGAACTCCTCAAATACTAGTCATTTAGTAAATGCTTATTTAATGAATAAAAGCTAATTCATGTCCTGGTATTAACAAATTAATACATCCATTGCCACTTCAAGAGGTGCTTAAATTTTACAAGAGTATATCTGAATAGATTAAAATTTACCCCCAAAGAATTTCAGGTATGAGAGCTACTCTACAACAGAGACTAGATGGGGACTTCCTGGTACTCTTTAGGTCACAGTAGTGTAGTATTGTATAGTGGGCACTAGATTTAAAATCAGGTGACCTGGGTTTGGATCCAGGTTCTGCCACTTACTAGTTGTGTTGCTCTGGTGAATTCATTTACCCTCCCTGAGCCTTAGTTTTCTCATCTGTAAAATGGGATTATACTACTTGTATTGCACATGTTATTATAAAGAAAGAACTTTGTATAAGCCTTAAATTTTTACTTGGTTCATTATAAGACCTAGGGCTGCCATATTGCCCATTCACCTTCTTGAGCTAGGTCAAGTCTACCAGCCCTTCACTCTCCTTACTCAAGGTTGCAACATTCCTATTTCCTGACTCCTGGGCTCCCACAGTTAATAATCACCAGCATCTTTATATTTTAAAGTTTGCAAAGAACTTACATTATCTTCTTTGATCCTTACAACAACCATCAATCATTTTAGTGATGAGGAAACAAACCAAAAGTTTAGTGACTTGCTCAGGATCACACATCAAGTGTTTAAGGAAAGATTTGAACTCTGGTCTTCCTGACTCCAGGTTCAGCAGGCTATCCACTGCACCAACTAACTGTCTTAAGTGAAGGCAGTTAAATAAGCATTTATTAAGTGCCTACTATGTGCCAGGTACCATGCAAAGTGTTTTTAAAAATATTATCTCATTTGATCCTCACAGCTCTAGGAGGCAAGTACTATGTCATCCCCACTTTACAGTCCAGGAAACAGCAAGGAAATACAGTAATTATCAAGTTAGTTCTACCAAAAACCCTCCAATAACTCCCATTTGCCTACTCTTTCCTTGAATTCATGGAATCACATGACCCAACTCCAACTCTTTACTTCCACCACTATTCCTCTATAGAAGCCAAGGGCCCTTTGTTTCAGGAGGAAAGAAGTTTTACTTTCTTCCCTGATGTGGTTGTTTTGAAATTCAAACTCTACTGTGGAGGTACAGAGAAGCACACACGTGTACTGTTCCATGTAGTTCCCCGTCCATGACATAATTCATAACACACTTTTTCACAACTATAGAATCAGAGAATGTAGGGCTACGAGGGATCTTGGAGACTTTCTGTATGTCTTTTCAATCAAGGCAATGGGAGTTAACCTGATCTTCGTGGACTAGCACAGCACAGCAGTAGCTCTTTGAACTTACTCTTAATTAAATTCCAAAAATCTTCAGCTGTTTCGAAAAGCACTTCTTCATACTAGAAAGGAGAAGGACACGTGAGAGTCTCAGAGCAATGGAATCATGAAATGTTAGCACTGGGGGGGTGCTAACATTTAGAGATCACCCAAGACAACTAGGTGGTATCATGGGTAGAGCATAGGACTAGGAGTCACAAAGACCTGAATTCATATCCTGCCTTTGATACCTATTTTCTAGCTGGGTGACCTTGGGCAAGTCTTTTAACTTCTCTGGGCTTCAGTTTCCTCATCTGCAAAAATGAGGACCTTGGACTAAATGAACTCCAAGGTTCCTTCCAGCTCTACCTCTGATTCTGTGATGCTCTCATCCAACACTTCTCTAACTTTTTATTCTCAGAATCCCCTTTTACATTCTTTATGCAGTATTTTTGAGGACCCACCCAAAGAGCTTCTGTTTATGTGGGTTCTATTTATTGATGTTTGCAACACAGACATTAAAACAGCTAAATTTTCATATATTGTAATTGTGAATATATTTTTAAAATGTTAATTCATTTAGAATAACAATAATACACCCATTACATATTAACCTAGTATGTGTGTACACCCAGGGTCCTCTTAAAACCTCTGCAGAGTTTTTATGCCTAACCTAGGTTGTAGGTACAAAAGAAAGAACTTTTCAATATTTAAAAAGAAGTTTGTTCAACCACATTACACATCTGTCCACAAAGTAATTGTATTTTCCATCCTGTGACAGAGTAGGGTCTTATGATTAGCAGAATTGAAGTCCCTCAGATCCTAGGAAGCAGGTAGAGCTGAAAGGGGACTCTGGAGATTATCTCCTCTAATCTCCTCATTTAGCAGGAGAGGAAACTGAACCCCAGAGAGGTGAAGTAATTTACCAATATAAGAGAGAAGGGAGAAAAATAATTCATTACCACCTAAAAGATTATTACAAATTTTTTTCTAGCATATTCGTCTAAATTATTAATGTTTAAAAGTTTAGAAACTTCACAAAGACTTTAGGAAGACCTTATATATAATAAATCTGAACCTTCCCCAACCCTGACTAAATGTTTTTTAAACGTCCACAAAAATGGATTGTTGAAATCTCTTTAGAAACTAATATAACCTCTGTTCCTTGATATTTTTCAATTCTCCAAAATGTTGGATTTTTAAATTAATAACAACAGTAAGCAATAATAGTCTGTCTGCTGTTGAAATTAATCAGAACTAGTATCATTCTTTGTGTTAAAGCATGGAACACTCTTTTTTTTAAGAGTCATTACAGGATAGGCAAAGATCACAAGATCACAGATTGTTAAAGCTAGAAGGGATCTGAGGTAACCTAATCCAACTGTATTTTACAAATGATGAAACCGAGTCTCAGAGATGCACGGAGGTTTGCCTAAAGATGTATAGCTAGTATTCACTGAGTCTGAAGAAAAAGAACAAATGTAAGAAATGAAGCATCTACCTCCACACCAGCAGCGGCCAGGAGCCAGCGCACGGATTCCATTCTGCCTCTGCCATCGAAGTAATATAGTTTGGGCTTCGCAGCCATGATTCTCAATTCCTGGTTTTCTGAAGAACAAGAGAGAACAAACAGCCTGACCAGGACCTAGGTAGACAAGCCGTCCTTTTTGTAGTTTTGAGTCCACTGGTGACACATGAGAAGAGCCCAAACTCTCAGGGCCAATGATTCAAAGGGCAGATGGGGGAGGGCAGAAGAGGGAGGAGAATCTTGTGAAGGGCAGGATTCAGACCTCCCATTTTCCCCCAAAGACAGGATGCTGACAGGTGGGCCAGGATCTATTTAACTGATTGAAATGCATTTGGGACTTTGGTGAGGAGGGACTGATCAACTTAACCTGGTCCACATAGGATATTTAAAATGTGAAGATGGAGTTTCTTTGTGCAGGGAAATGCCTACTAGGATGATTTTTATCATTATGTAAAAGTTGGTCATCCAAATCTGGGTATCAGAGATCCTATATAACTCCCTTTTTCACTCCAGGTGTTATTTTGTGGGGTGATTCTAGTTACAGATATAGCTTAAGGCTTCCTCTAGGAAATTCATTATCAAAACCCAGAAATCATAAATCAAATAGAAAATCTTTCAGTTAGGACAAACAAGTAAGTGATATGGACCTGTGCTTTCATTTAAGTAGTCAGCTCCCTGGAGAGGAAATTCCTTTTATCAATAGCACATCTGCCATAGTTATGGGGTTTGTAGTCTGAGAGTTGCCTGGGACACAGAGAGTTAAGCCCCTTGCCCGGGGTCACACGGCCAGAAGATGTCAGAGGCAAGATTAGAAACCAGTTCTTCCTGAGGCTGAAGTGGCTTGTCTATCTACATACAATGCCTCATTTCCTCTCCAGTGTAGAAATCCATTCCAATAAAACATATGTTGTTACCTTGGCCTAAAGGTTCATTTCAAATTAACAAGGGAAATTACCTCATACTGAAGAGGTACAATTTTACAGATTCCCATACTGCTGAGAATAGGAATAATCCCTGAACAACTATAAATTCCCAGAATGATATCTTAGTTGGGAATACCCTTAACAATTCAATCCTCAGCATTTGTCTGTGCCTCTCTGATGCTTTACCATATTTCTAAGGTTGTGGGAGTTTCATCTGGGGCTGGTGCTGGGGCTGGGGTTCCTTCTTCAAAGGAAGTGTTAGAGCTCTTTTGTGAGCCTGTCCAGCCAACATGCCTGGAGTTTTCTTTCGGTTCTTTGCGCCCAGAGCCAGTAAACAAAAGGGATTCTCGACCTACTGCCAAGATGGTTTTTTCCCAATAATGTTCAACCTCCTCCTTCAAAGTAATTCTCCTAGCCTCCTAGATATTTAGATTGGGAAGAGTACATTTCTATCGTGGCTTTGGCAGATGGTGTACAGGCCATTTAAAAATTACATCAAAGCTTTGATAGCCTCAAGGAGCCACTTAGCCACATTGGAAGGGGGAGGACAGAGGTGGCAACCTCAACCCTGCATTCCTGTCACTGCATCCAAATCCCTGTCTTCCTTCACTTATAACAATTATTTATAAGTCAAAAATTTGATTAAACAGAACATCAGAATCCCAGAACATTGTCCCTGCCAAAGTCCCTCATATGTATTCTGAACATTAGTCTCAACTCTGAAGTTCCCCTACCTGATCACAATCTGTCATCATTCCACTTCTCCATACACACACACACACACACACACACACAGAGTCTCCACAGTTGAGACATGTATTCTAACTGATGTATGTCAAGTGCTTGGTAAATGGACTTTTAAAAATATTGCAAGAATTGACAATTTTCTTGATGTGGTTACTTACTCCATCAATGCAGACCTAAACCTCTATATTTGGAAGGTCTTAGTGTGTTGCTAGGGCTGAAAAAGTTATCACAGAGTGGTTGACCTGGTGACGAATCTCTCTGAACTCAATAAGATTGGTCCTTGGATGACAGATTGTCCATCACTGGACCTATATTCATCCCTTTCTCTCCATTAACTACCACCCTAGTTCATGCCCTCATCACTTCTTGCCTAGACTATAATAACTTGCCAGTTGGGCTCCCTATCTCAAAAATTCATCATTCACCCACCTGCCAAATCTATCTTCTTAAAGCTTGGGCACTCCCCTGCTCAAGCATTCTAGAACCCTGCAGGAGACACATAGCCAGTCATATTCTGGAGACCTGACTTATCAATGTGAGTGGGAATTGGGATAAGGTTCCTCAAAGTTTTTATACAGGCTACATTTGTATTTCCAGCATTATAGTACAGACTGACACATAGTAGGTGCTTAATTAATATGTATTGACTGACCTAGCTCATCAGTATAAGTGTGAGTTGGGATAAGGATTCTCAGAATTTATATCCACGGCTGCATTTGCATTTCCAGCATTCAGCATAGACTGATACACAGTAAATACTTAATAAATGCATGCTGATTTGGAAGTCTTTTTAGTTTGGTAGGACCTGCCAGACCCTGAATCCTGCTGATAAGGCTTTTGACAACCCAGGATCACCTCCGTGCCACCAGGAGGCATCCCAGGAGAACTTTAGTAAACTTTAGTATTGTATTGATGTGATCTATAATTAATTAACAAAGTCTGGCAGAGAATATCAGATATTAAAGCTGGAGGGAACTTCAGCCTAACTCCATTTTATAGGGAAAAATAGGTGTAAATAAGTAAAACGGCTTTCCTCAAATCCCACAAGACAAGGTTCAGATTAGCACCCAGGTCTTACTGACTTCTAGTCCAATGCTCTTTCCATCATACCATACCAGGAAAATCTAAGTAGGAAAATTAAAAGAGAACATAGCTGTGTCCTGAACAGAGAGTTTATGTTGTTTACTTGAGACTTTTCCAGTTGGCCTTTTAAATTCTGAGTTTCTGTCCTTGAACTCTTGGCTAGATCCAGTCTGTACTAAGAAGTCAATAATGCTGCCTTGTGCTAATTTACTATCTGTTGAAAATTCTGCTTAAGCCCAGCCCTGGCCTGGGGGCACACCGTTTCAGTGTTTGGACAAGAAGAGGACTCTCTCACCATCTCAACGTGATTGATTAGGATTAGTTCATCTCCACTGGAATATTCTCACCTCTTGAGGTTTTCATGACACTACTCCTATTTGTTCTCTCTTCACTCCTCAATCTCCTTTGCTGCATTATCATCCATTTTTGGCCCCTTCACATGTACCCCAAGGCTCTGTCCTCCTTTTCTGCTCTTTCTATACTCTTTCTCTTGGTGACCTTCATCGGCTAACGTGGTTTCCATTATCAGCAGATGACTCCCAACTCCCAGAGATCATATGTATGTGTATAAATATATATATGTATGTATGTATACATGTATACATACACACACACATACATATATACATACATATATTCATTCCCCACTCTCCTGAGCTCCAGTCCCATATCACTACCTGCCTATTGAGCATTTTCCAACTAGGTGTCCCACAGGTATCTCAAACTCAATATACCCAAAATGAAATGGGCTACTGGTTTTTATCTTTTCTCTAAGAGCCACCCATTTTCTTACTTCCCTGTTTCTATTGAGGACACCATCAGTCTTCTAAACACTCACGCTCACAAAACTGGAGTAATCCTCAACTCCTCACTTCCTAATCTCAGCCACCATCCAATCAGTTGCCAATTCTTATTGCTCCTACCTCCACATCTTAACTCATGTTCATTCCTTTCTTTCTACTCACAGGTGAAAGTCAAGCCCTCATCATGACTCTCACCAGGAGTATTTCAATAGCCTCTCAATTAGAACTCCCTGCCTCTCAGCGCCTAGGCAATTCTCTAAGACCAGTGGTTACAGACACCAATCTGTTTGTGTTCTTGAGGGGGCAAGTCTCACAGTGTGAGTTCTCTGCACCCTATATCACTGAAATCTCAAGTCCAATTAAAAAAAGAAAAGAAAAGAGGGCGGTGGTGGAAACATACAGATACTGGAATCAAAATCTAGGACAAGTTATCCTAGAGGATTATTTATAATTCTTCCAGTTGCATATTGGGGGATGAGGTGTAAGGGACCACAGGCCCAGTATGACCTCTGGAAAATTACTAGGTTGCAGTTGTCAAGGCCTCCTTGTGATAAGAACAAATTAGTACCTCTTCCTGGAATACCCCTATACCTTTGGTGGTCCTTGTGATAAGAACAAATTACTACCTCTTCCTGGAATACCCCTATACCTTTGGTGGTCCTTGTGATAAGAACAAATTATGGACAAAGCTGTACCTCTTCCTGGAATACCCCGCCCCTATACCGGTGGTGGAACTCCCCCCCTCCCTCTTACGGTGTGTATAACTACCCTGAGCTAGCCTTCAATAAACGAGACTTGATCAGAAAGCCTGTCTTGTCTCCATTTCCTGTGTCCCCTGCTCCCCTCCTTCTTTTACAGGTCCGGACCTCCGTTGATGTCCCGCGGGAAGGGACAATGAGGCAGTGGGATCTAGCAGCCCTTTGGCGAAAAGCATTCAACCCTAATCTCAGGCAAAATCATTATGTTAACAGTCAAAGTCAAATATTGTATTTGACTGACCTCCAAAAACATTCCAGCATTCAAAATTGTTGTGTAATTCAAATTAACAGGCTTACATTCATGTAATCTGGTGGAGGATACATCCAGACCAAAACCTGAGGACATGGTGAAATAGTGTACTAACTTCCCAAGGTTGAAGTTTTCAATAGATACTATCAATAGTATTAGTCTCAAGTTAAGCAACAGGACCTAATGCAGTGGGCAAAGCTCTTTGAAATCAGACCAAAAATTTACCTTTTCCACCTTATTTTACACTATTAGCTGACCAAGTTTGAAGCCTTGGCATTAAATCTAGGCTCTGTTGTTTACTATCTTTTACAACTTTGTCCAAATCATTTAAACTCTCCTAGCCTTGGTCTGCTCATTAGTAAAGTGAGGGAGTCAACTAGATGATTGCTAAGGTTCCCTCCAGCTCTAAACCATATGGTCTTTTGTGTCCCTTCAATAACTTAATATATATTATAGCAAGCTGGACTTTTTGCTCTTCTCTGAATACATGCCCTGTTTTTCCTTCAGGTCTTTACTCCTGCTGTTCTCTTCTCCTGAAATGCCCTAACCATCCAGTTCTAATTCCTACTCATCCTTCATGTCTCAACTCAAATACTATCTCTTGTAATCAATCAACTAGAATTTATTAAATATCTTCTATTTCCCCCCTATTTTCTATTATTGCGTAGATCATTTTCCCTTTTAACCTTTAAAAATGTAAACCCGTGCCACATATAGTGGAAATAGTGTTCAGAGCAATCTGGCAGATTCTCCTTGTTTTGATAAAATCAGTCTTGTGGGTTTATGAGTTGCCAAAGGGCACCAAATTTGCCACTATGGTTGTGGGTTTGGAAATTCTGGCTTTTCTCTTCCAAGAACAGAAGAAATGGGAAAACTGGTTTTTCTGGAACACAGCTGTCATAGTACATTCATAGGAATGGGCAGGGCAAGATTAATACACAAGTTAATATAAATCTTTATAACAGGTCTAAATAATACAGTATAAATCTATCCTATAAATCAATTAAAAGCAATATAATCATCTACACAGAGTGGATTAATTAATCCTAATTTACATAACTCTTATTCTAACAGTGTTAACTAAATCAAACTTACTTCTATCCTATTTATCTTACTTAAAAACAATCACTGATACCCATAGATCACCATGAACTAAGTAAATACTGATTAAATTGAATAGGGGTATCAAAATTATTCTAATGGGAAGATTAATCTTCTAGACTTTGGGCCGGGCATTCTATCTCCTACGCCACCTAGCGGCCTTTATGTTACCTATAGCTTCCTTTTTTTTTTTTTTTTTTTGTTTACTAATTATTCTTGCTAACTAGGTGTGTAAGCCCAGTTGTTTCCACGCTGCTAAAGAAATCATAGATTTGGAATTAGATGGGATCTTAGAGACCCCATCACTATGCCAGTGAGGGACTAGGGCTCATAAAGCTTAAGTTACTAAGATCACACAGTAAGTGACAGAGACAGGCTTCCAATCCACATTCTCTGAATCCAAATATATACCTCTCACTGCACCACATGGGAGCTCTCAACACCTGCTAAATTTTAGTGTCCAATCTCTACCTACTTTTCTTTCCTTTTTTCTTTTTTAAATTTTCACATTAGTCATGTTGTAAAGAAGAATTAGAACCGATACGAGGAACCACGAAAAAGAAGAAAAAAAGAGAGAGCGCAAATAGTACACTTAGATCTACATTCAGATTCCATAGTTTTTTTTGGGATGTGGACAGCATTTTCCATCATAAGTCTTTTAGAGTTGTCTTAGATCCTTGCATTGCTAAGAAGAGATAAGTCTGTCAAAGTTAGTAATCCCACAATGTTGCTGTTACTGTGTACAATGTTCTCCTGGTTCTGCTCACTTCACTCAGCATCAGTTCATATAAGTCCTTCCAGGTTTTTCTGAAGTCCACCTGTACATCATTTCTTATGCGACAATAGTATTCCATTCCATTCATATACCACAACTTGTCTAGCCATTCTCCAATTGATGGGCATCCCCTTAATTTCCAATTCTTGGCCACCACAAAAAGAGCTGCTATAAATATTTTTGTACATGTGGGTCCTTTTCCCATTTTTATGATCTCTTTGGGATACAGCCCTAGAAATGCTATGTAACCTCACCTCTCTCTGTGCCTCAGTTTCCTCATTTGTAAAATGGGAATAACCACACATGCACTACCTACCTAATAGGGTTGTTTTGAGAGATGGGTTACATAACCTTTACACATAAATGTGAATTGCCAATACTACTCTGTAAAGACCTCCTCTCATCTTTCTATTCCCCTCAGTATTTAGCATGTATCTTACACATGGCAGTCATTCAATAAGACTTTTTTTTTTTTGAAACTGCATCTCCCTAACTCACCCAGGCTGAAAGAATAGTGACCACTTGTAGGTCCAATACCAATACTGATTGGCGCATAAGTTTCAACCTGCTTCATTTTTTCTGACCTGTGATTCATTGTGGCCCTTGAATCATCAATTTTATTAACTGACTTAGTGTGACACTGAGTCAACTTTAGCCCTACAGGAGCTCAGAACCCCTGACCTGCAGTGATCCACCAGCCTCAGTCTACCCAGCAGCAGGGTCTATAGGTGTGACCCACCAAACCTATGTCAATAAAACACTTGTTGAATGAATTGACATATGTAGTGATGAGAGTTCCTCAGCTGCCTCCCCCGCAAAAAGAGTCCTCCATCCTCGTTACTGTTCAGTCATTTCAGTTGTTTCCAATTCTTTGTAATCCCATTTGGAGTTTTCTTTTCTTTTCTTTTTTTTTTTTTTGGTGAGGCAATTGGAGTTAAGTGACTTGCCTAGGGTCACACAGCTAGTATCATGTCTGAGGCTGGATTTGAACTCAGGTCCTCCTGTCTTCTGGGCCAATGCTCTATCCACTCATTTGGAGTTTTCTTAACAAAGATACTGGAGTGGTTTGCCACTTTCTTCTCCTGCTCATTTTAGAAATGAGGAACCTGAGGCAAACAGGGTTAAGTGACTTGCCCAGGGTCACACAGCTAGTAAGCATTTGAGGTCAGATTTGAACTTGTGAAGATGAGTCTCTTCCTAATTCCAAACCCAGTGCCCTATCCACTGTGCCACCTTAAGTTTTCTCAATGGCATCGCCCAAGTTCATAACTATAGGTCTCTATGAGTCAGGTTCAATCCATTTGATTCCCAGGGTGAACATTCCTAAGTTGCCACTTTCTTAGCATTAGGAATACAGAGTCTAAACTGGGGGCTGGAGTGAATGTCCTTCCCACATCACTTACCCTTTATTTCCCCAGTGGACTGAATACCAAGCCTGGCACAGAGGATTGTTCATGCCAGTGACCTCAAAGCATCTGCTTCATATTTTCAGAGTCTGAAGGAGTTCTCCTAGGTGACAAAAGAGTGATTAGGATATTCTCCAGAGGTTGGTAATCAGCAGAAAACTGGCTCCTGGGTCCACTGAGAGCAGTGAGGAGATGTTGAGAGAATGAATAGCAGTTGAAGCCTGGGAGAAAAAAGAGGGAATTTTATGGAAGCTAATAGAGTCAGGCTTTGGATGAAAGAGAATGTACAGTTATGTCCAGGTATGGCTTCCCAGCAGCTCGTGCATGAGACCTGAAGGCTTGCCTAACAATTTATAGCTACGTTGGTGTGGGTATTCTTGAAGGGTTAGGTTTGTCCCTGGGGCCGAATCTTTGAATTAGGGAGTGAGGGTAAGCTTTAAGGGGCAGAGGTTCCAGATTGTGCAGATAACGAGGAGGAGAAAGAGAGGGAGAGGAAAAGGGAGACAGAGAGGGCGAGTGTGGATGTGTCTCTCTCTAAACCGGTGCCCAACCCACAGGAGATTCTATATCTGGGAAGCAAGCAACCTAACAGATGCTATATCTGAATAGCAGAAATCTCAAACCCCCAGTAGTCTCTGCATGGAAAAAGAGAACACTTGGGGATGGGGATGGTGCAGAAGTAGCTCAGGGAGGTCTCAGGGAGACCCAGAACTTGAAAAGTGATGAAATTTACTATGTGTGTGAGTGCTTCCATAATGTTTATTTTAAGTAAGTTGTAGAACTTCATTCCAAATTAACATCTGCTTGAAAAAAATATACCAACATGGCATATATTGTCAGACTTCACTGCTATACTGGTGAGTTTTTCTGAACTGCTTTATTTTCCTTTCTTTTTTACTCTTTATTTTAAGGGATGGTTTTCTTGGTGGAGAGAAAGGGTTTATTAGGAAATAAAGGTAATATAAAAATAGCAATGATTAAAAAAAATACACACATCATACACCACAAAGATAACTTTAACTTTAATCAGCTTTGCATTTAATTTCAACTTTTGCCTTTAGTGGCATCATTAGTTTCGTACTTGTCTAACATTATGTTTTTAGTACCTAGAGATAGGCTTCAGCTATCCACTACAATGCTGACTTTGTGCTATTCATAACAATATGGCTAAAATCTTTATACTCTCTACTTCATAGAGTCATTGATATAGAACTCAAAGGGACCATCAGATCCAAGCCCCTCATTTTACAGATGAGGAAACTGAGGGCCAGGGGCAAGTTGTAAAGATCAGAGGCAGGATTTGAATCCACATCTTCTGATTCATCAGCTGAATCTCTTTCTATTGCCTACTTGTCCTACCCTTAGCCATTAAAACTGTAGAACCTTCCTCACAGTAGTCAAGTAGCGTTCATCTGGTGGGGGTTTTCTCTGACTACCAGGCTGGAGGAATTTCTTAATTGTAGGGATGTTGCTGATTCTTTTTTTAAATGCCTAATTCAAGAAAAAAAAAAACATAATTAGGAGGTGAATTGCAAAATAATACTACTTACAAGGCAGATCAGAAATCTACCTAAATGTGCGGTGGCCCCCCGACCCAAGGTATTGATAGAAATATTTGACATATGCGGATTGAGACATTGTGTAAGGAGAAAAAATAATGAGCTAAACCAGCTTCTTAGTGAAGATTTATTTGTCTGATTCAAAGAAATCACTACTCACAGATAACAAAAATAGGGTTGTGGGTACAACAGAAGAGAGCTAAGTTTTGAAGCTGGGGAAAGGCAGAGGGAAAAGTCAGAGCACAGTCAGTCAACAAGCACTTAGTAAGTACTTACTATGCATCAGGCACTGTGCTAAGCACTAGGGATACAAAAATAAATAAATAAATAACTTGCCCCACCCTCAAAGAGCTCACATCCTGATAGGGAAGATAATAGGTAGATAACTATGTACATACAAGATGTAAGATAATAATCATTTTTTTTTTTTGTTCGGTCATGTCTGACTCTTCACAACCCATTTAAGGTTTTCTCGCAAAGGTACTGGAGTGGTTTGCCATTTCCTTTTCCTGCTCATTTTAAAGATGGGAAAACTGAGGCAGACAGGGCTAAGTGACTTGCCCAGGATCACACAGCTAGTAAGTATCTGAGGCTAGATTTGAACTCAGAAAGAGGTGTCTTCCTGACTCTAGCCCCTGGGCATTCTATCCACTGCACTACCTAGCTGCCCAATAATAATAATAGCTAACATTTATATAGGGCTTTAAAAATATTATCTCATGGGTCAGCTAGAGCCCTGGAGTCAGGAGGACCCAAGTTCAAATCTGGCCTCAGACACATGATACTCACCAGCTGTGTGACTCTGGGCAAGTCACTTAACCCCAATTGCCTCACCAAAAAAAAAAAATTATATATACATACACACACACACACACACACACACACACACACATATACCTATATCTATATCTATATATATAGAGAGAGAGATATATAGATATATATATACACACACATATAATCTCATTTTATCCTCACAACATCCTACAACTTAGGATGTAGGTATAATTATTACCTCCATTTTACAGATGAGGAAACTGGAGGCAAACAGAGGTTAAGTGACGAGCTGAGGGTCACATAACTAGTAAGTGTCTGAAGTTAGATTTCAACTCAGAGAAGAGTCTTCCTGACTCCAGGCCTGGTACTTTATCCATTGCAACACCTAGCTACCTAATAATAGTAATAGCTAACATAGGGCCTACTATATGCCAAGCACTTTAAAATATTATCTCCATTTTACAGAGGTAATTATCTCCGTTTTACATATAAGAATCCTGGAGGTAAACAGAGGTTAAATGACTTGTCCAGGGTCATACAGCTAGTATCTGAGGTCACATTTGAACTCAGTCTTCCTGACTCCAGGTCAGCACTCTATCCACTGCACCACATAGCTACCCCACTATTTTATATAGAGTAGACAGGAGGTAGTCTCAGAGGAAACATACTAGGAAGGGGAGGAGAGTTGAAAGGGACCGTTAAAGACCACCTTCAGCAGGTCAGATTTGATACAAGTATTGGAGAAAGCCAGGGACAGGGTAGCCAAGAGATAGAGGTGGGTGAGGGAAAAAAAAAAGTATTTCAGGCCTGAGAGACAGCCAGGACAAAGGCACAGAGTCTGGAAATAGAATAATGTGTATTGCCAAGTAGACCATTATAGTTAGAGAATAAAAAGAAGGTGTGGAGGAATAGGTCATGGCTATGAAGGGAACTATGAGATGGGCACCCTAGGCAGTCAGCGGATAGCATGGAGCACTTGGCATGATGTAGAAAGGGGTGTGAATGACATAACTTTGATAAGAGCAGCACTGAAGACAATCTTTGTAGAAAAAAATGTTTTGTTTTGCGTAGGGTCAGTCCCTGCTTCCATTAAAAAACAAAACAACACCCTTGCAAGTTGCTAAATAGTCAAATTAGAGGCCAAAGGATTTAATCCTTTCCCTATCCATAAAATGTCTCAAATTAGATACGTTAGGTAAGCGAAAGAACAAAAAACTAAATAGAAACACCCAGTCAGTCTCCTTAAATTTCTTTTGGATACCACATGGAGCCCTAGGGATTAACTTGGATGGATACTTCTATTTCAATCTTTGTTCCTGCTCATTTCTTTCAGGTGTACACGGGGAGAGATGAGTTTCCTCCTTTTTCCCTCCTTCCCCCAAGCTTAACCATCTACCTGTAGCAGAGGAAATTCGGAGAGCACATTAGCACATAATTCTTCTACCATTAAAATAACTTCCAGCAGTTGTATGTCTGCCCAACTAAATTTGTTGCCAACCAGATAATCCTGTCCGTGGTTTTTCAAAATCTGTAGAGGGGAAAAAACAACAACAAAAGGACGTTGGATAAAAGTAAGCCCTATTTGACCTTGGATCAGTACACACTAAAGGATGCCATCATTTCCTCACTTGAATTATGGTCATTTGTGCACATTGCTTTGGGTCGCTAGGTAGCGTTGTAAGGTAGACTTATCTTCCCAAGTTCAAATGTAGACTCAGACAGTGACCCTGGGCAGGTCACTTAACCCTGTTTGCTTCAGTTTCCTCATCTGTAAAAATGAGCTGGAGAAGGAAATGGCAAAACCATTCTAGTATTTCCTTGCCAGGAAAACTCCAAATGGGGTCACAAAGAGACTTCGTAGACTGGGAACAGAACTGGGTTCTTTGCTTGAGCTGGCATCAGACCAAGGTTTAATCCTCATAAAGAATAAACTGCTTCATAGTCATAGTACCACGGGTTTAGAGCTGGAAGGCACCTCAGAGATCTTCTAGTCCAACTCCTTTATTTAGAAGATGAGGAAATTGAGGTGGGCAAGAAAGATGAAGCGACTTGTCCAAAGTCACCCACGTAGTAGGAGACAGAAGCATTGGAACCCTAGGCCTCCAACTCCAAATCCCACGCTCTCTTGTTCAGTTCTTTGTTTTCAGAGAGGACCAGTGACATCACAGAGTGACGTCGTGACTCTCCAGTGAATTGGATTTAAGTGAGGCAGAGCCGCACAAAGTCTCTCTCTCTCCCCAAGTCAGCCAAGTCTGGTGACAGGACAAAAGTCAAGACAACTGAAGGTGGCCCGGCAGTCACCTTCGACGTTTGACCAAGTGCTCAGTGCTGCATGGTGCCTGCTTCAGCCGCCTTTGTGGCCATTAGAACAAACTGTTCTCATCTGCCCATTCCACCAGGGCAAGTTTTCACACACTTGAGTGGATATCCTCCTAATTCACCCGTAGGCTTGAGGTCTATTGGCCACCCTCCACTGCACTAGTCACACAATGAGTTCCTAACTGGCCTCCCACAAAGTGTATGTTCTTGACCAGGAAGCTCATTCAGCCCAAATTTGTATGGTAATCTTGGCATCCTGAGCAAGCAACATGAAATACTAACTCAAATCCACTTTTTAAGACAAATTCAGTTGGCTGAGGGAGAGGGACTCTAGGATACTATCCTGTGGGATGCTCTATCCCAAGGAGCCTCAGGAAGGGGAAGGGGGTGGGGCAGGACTGGGAAAAGTGAACTGAGAACATGCTCCCCTAGGATGTAGCTGGTGGAGAAGTGGGGCAGGTGGAGAATAGGTTTCTGTTGTCGAATCTTTTCAGTTGTGTCTGACTCTTCATGACTCCATTTGAGGTTTTCTCGGCAAAAATACTAAAGTAGTTTGCCATTTCTTTCTCCAGCTCATTTTACAGATGAGGAAACTGAGGCAAACAAGGTAAAGTAACTTGCCCAGAGTCACACAGCTAGTAAGTGAATGAAGTCACATTTGAACTCAGATCTTTACTACTCCAGGCCCGGTGTTCTATCCACTTTGACACTCAGCTTCCCCTGAAATGTTACATACTTTCAAACTCCTAAACTCATTCAAACAGTTCTGTCTAAAGTTTTTATAATCTTTTTTTTCTTAATTTCGAAACTATTCTTCACCTTCAAAGCTCTTCAATGGCCTTTGGCCAAAGTCCATAATGTTCTAGTCTGATGGCCTCCTTCTGAGACAATATAAACGTATTCATTTCTGGTACAACCTTCAATTTAATCCAATCCAATTCAATAAACAGTTCTAAGTGTAGCCAAGGATTTTTTAAGGTGGAAGTGAGGAGGGAAATGCATTTCAGACCCCGGTGGACCTATGCAAAAGCATGGAATTAGGAAGTAAAATGTTACATAAAGGGAATAACTCTCAGGCCAGTCTCTCCGGAACGAAGAGTAGGTTCAAGACTAAAAAGAGAAAAAGGAATTTTTCATTTTTTCATTTTTTTTTAAATTATGGACTAAAACAAGCATTTTCATAATATAGATGATTAAGGAAAAAGGAAAAGAACCTGTATATTCTAAAATGTTTCTAATAGCTCTCTTTCTGGTGGTAAAGAACTGGAATTTGACATGTTAGAGCCTGTGAAATCCTTGGCTCACAAAGATTTACCTTTTCAAAGACACAGAAATAGCGGTTTTTGGCTTTCTCCAGGATGAGCTCAATCTCCTTCTCCTTTTCTTCAGCTGGCTTGAAATAAACTACAGTAATCAAGAATATCAGGTCCATGGTGCCATCCGTATACATGTTAATCCTGAAAGCACAGCATTTTAAGTTTCACTCAAAACTATACTTTTGGAGCAGTTAACTTCTATACTAGTCTTTTCTATGCTAATTAGTAGGTCATATGCTTATAGATTTAGAGCTGCCAATCACCTTGGGTTCAGTCTAACCTCTTCATTTTACAGATGAGGAAACTGAGACACAAAGAAGTAAAATGACCTGCCCAGAGTCACAGATAGGGATTGTCTGAAGCAAGATTCAAATCCAAGTCCTGCCTGGCACATAGTAGGTGCTTGCTGCCTTGACTATTCATTACAACACACTGGTAGGAATTATGTTTTCCCAGCCATCATTTTTTTAATCTCTTGCATTTAGGAGCTATGAAGCTGGGCTTGATGTGGGCTAGACTTACAAGTGGGCTTTGGCAACGGCGGTGAGATTTTAAGGGTGCTGAGGAGTGACTCATGTCTACCAAATACGTTTTACACCTGGCTTGCTGATGCCTATAATTCTACGTTAACCTTTCCTAAGTAATAAAATAGAAATATAATTGACTCTAAGATAATCAGAAACACAGGTGTGCATAGAAAAAGGCTAGGTACACCTGGGCATGCTGGCTCACCTTGGAGAGATCACCACCATCATAATGTAAAGACTAGAGCACACAACATAGAGTCAAGACAGACTGGAGTTCAAATCCTTCCTCAATCACTTTCCAATTCTTTGACCCCAGCGAGTCATTTTACCCCTCTCAGTTTCAGTTTCTTTTGTAAAATGGAAATAATAGCACCAACCTCACAGAATTGTCATGATCAAGTAAGATAATGCAAATAATGGGCTTTGAAAACCTTAAAGTGACATAAAATGGCTATTACTAACATCATTATTATGGGATTTTTAATTTTATTAATTTTTGTTGGGGGTGGGGGGAAGAATTTCTCTTAGCTAGGAGGTTGAGTTGGCTAAAACCCAATCCATGGGATGTGAAAATTTACTTAAGGCTTCAGATAAGCAGCTAAAAAGTGAATCAAGGCTTCCCAAGTAATGTGGCTTGGCTTATTTGAGGAAGGATTCAGCTGATGATGACTCTGTAGGCATGTAAATCTCCCCTCTCAACCAGCCCATCGTGAACCTTCTAAATATAATCTGTGACTTGACTTAGTTTACCTATAGAATCTACTTAACTAGGCTTGTTTCTATAGGGGATGCATGAGATTATGATTCTGTTTAAATTTGTTCAACTTTTATGACATCAAAGAAGGCATGAGATTGTAAATCTACCTTAATTTTTATAGTCTAAAAGAATGCATGAGATTACAATATGTCAAAGAATTTTCTATCACTCGGATGTAATTTTGTCTCCTAAAGGCGTCTTTATCAACCTAATCATTTTTCTACCTCCTGAACCTGTGCTTAAGCATAATAAAACCGAGGGTGTTACCTCTCTAATTTCTGTGTTGTAGTAGATTTACTTTGGCAGCAGTGATCGACCACAGGAACTCAAAGAGGAGATATTTCTTACCTAACATTATCCTTTCCAAAGAAGGACAAGTGCTAATGCTCACGCCCAATGCCTTCTAGAACAGCTGGCCCAAGTTCCACGCATGCCATTGAAAACTTGAGCTCATACCTGGCTCTGCTTCTCACTGCATGTATTCATTACCTTGGGAAAGTCATTTCTCTCTGGGCCTCGGTTACCTTATCTCTAAAATGAAGGAACTGGAGTAGATGGTATCTCAAATCCCTTCTAGCTTTAAATCCTCTGATCCTAAAATATGTCTGGAATACATAACATATTAAGCCCCTTTAGATAGCTTCATCTCAGTTTTCCCCTGTTTATCTGCTCCTTCCCTGGGAAACAAATTTTGACAGCAGTTACAGCAGGGACTGTGAGAGTAAGAGGGAATGTAAGAACATGAGGGCCTGTAGAATAGAGGAGGAGGGGGGCAGCTAGATGGCGCAGTAGATAGAGGACTGGCCCTGGATTCAGGAGGACCTGAGTTCAAATTCAGCCTCAGACCCATAATACTAGCTGTGTGACCCTGGGCAAGTCACTTAACCCCATTGCCTAACCCCCCCCCCAAAAAAAAAGAATAGAGGAGGTGGTGTCACTAAAGCTAGGGAAAAGACCCAGAAAGGAGAAGAAATGACAATAAAGACAAATTGTGCCCATTTCTGAATTCTCCTTAGGGTGGGTTTCCCAATTGAGAAATTACCAAAAGATATGAACAGGCAGTTTTTAAAGGAAAGAAATCCAAGCTATCAGTCATATGAAAAAATGTACCAAACCGCAAATAAATCTGAGAAATGCAAATTTTTTGGGAGGGGGGCAAGGCAATGGGGTTAAGTGACTTGCCCAAGGTCATACAGCTAGTAAGTGTTATGTGTCTGAGGTCAGATTTGAACTCAGGTCCTCCTGAATCCAGGGCTGGTGCTCTATCCACTGCGCCACCTAGCTACCCCTGAGAAATGCAAATTAAAGCAACTCTGAAATTTTAGTTCCCACGATCAAGTTGACAAAGTTGACAAAAAGGGCCAAGGACAAATGTTGGAGGAACTAGGGGAAAAACAGGCAGAGTAATCCATTGTTGGTAGAGCTATGATTGGTTCAGTAGTTCTGGAAAGAAGTTTGGAACTATGCCCCAGAAGTGACTACACTGTACACAGCCTTTGACCCTACAATACCACAACTAGGCCTATGCCCAAAGAGATCAAAGAAAGACCCATATTTATATCAGTACTTTTTTTGGTGACAAAGATCTGGAAACTAAGGGAGTACCCATTAATTAAGGGATGGCAAAACAAATTATGGTATATGAATGTAATGGAGTACTCTTGTGAAGTAAGTAAAGATGAAAGAAATGGGTTCAGAGAAACCTGAGAAGACTTATATGAACTGATTCAGAATGACATGAGCAAAATTAGAAAAACAATTATTCAATAATGACAACATTGTAAAGAAAACAACTTTAAAAGACTTCCAAATTCTAATCAATGCATCAACCATGATTCCAGAAGATCAGTGATAAAAAATGATACCCACCTCCTGACAGAGATGTGATAGTCTAAATATTCAGAATAACTTACATTTTGGGGCATGGCCATTATAGGAATTTGTTTTGCTTGATTATGCATATTTGTTATACGGGTTTAATTTTTCTTTGGGGGTGGAGGATGGGGAGGGAGGAGTGAGAAAAAAATGAATGCTTTTTAATTGAAAAAAATTAATTAAAAAATTTCCCTAGCTCAGTCTAGTCTGTCAGTACCTGACCCACCTTCATTCTCTTCTATTCAATCTACCTTGAGTTTGGCCTCTTCCCAAAGGTTGTAACATCAGAATAGGTTCTCTATTATGGGGAACTTATAATGTGCCAAAATCAAGTAAGGGCAGAGCTGATACTTTACAATGTTGTTTCTTTCAGGTCCTTCCCATACAGGTTGTATTTAGCAGCCAGGTAGCTAAGAATGGCTCGGGATTGGGTGAGTTTCATTCCATCAATTTCGACCAAAGGCACTTGTTGAAAGAGCAGCAATCCATCTGTAGGATGAAAAGACAGGTTCATTCAGTCTCTTTTCACAGCTATAAGAACTCTATGCATTTTTTTTTAATCTGGCCTAAACATCACTAGTTAGGACTTTTATATTTAGAGTAAGAATCTGCTATAACTCTCTTAAGGAACACAGTTACTTCATTGCCTTTCATTACCTGTGCCTGGATGAAGAAACACTGAAATTAAAGAAATGTATGTGATTAATATGGAAACATGTTTTGCATGATTGCACATATATAATCTATATCAAATTGCTTGTCTCCTCAATAAAAAGCAAGGGGAGGGAGGATGGAAGAGAATTTGGAACTCAAAATTTAAAAAAATGTGAAGAATTGTTTTTACATGTAATTGGGGAAAAATAAAATATTAAATTTTTAAAAAAATAAACATTCTTTTAAAAACACTTTTTAAAAATAAAGAAATGTTGCAAAAGTAGGTTTCTATTCATGTTAATTGTCACACCTTCTTTAGAACAAGAATAACGACCTGACTGAGGGTAGAAGCCAGAAGTCACCAACATGTCCTAAGCAATGTGTTGATACTTTTTTTTCTAAGTTTTAATGACTGATTAATTTCTCAAGAGAAAAAAATAGAGTTCCAGATAAGGAGTTAGCTGACCTGGGCCCTAGTTCTGCTCTGCCATTAATTGGCCATCTGATCTTGGGTACAATTCTTAACCTGCGGTTCACAAATTTGTTTTAAAAAATATTTTAATAATTATGTTTTGATATAATTGGTTTCCTTTGTAATCCAAGGTATTTTATTCTATGCATTTAAAAACATAATTCTAGGAAGGAGTCCATAGGTTTCACCCAAAAGGGTTCATGACACACAAAAAACCCTGTTAACAAGCCCTGGTTTGCTGTTTTTCAGTCACTCAATTACATCCACCTCTTTGTGACCCTGTGGATCATAGCATAGCAGGCCCTTCTATACTCCACTATTTCTCGAAGTCTGTTCAAGAACCCCTGGTTTGGATAACCTCTAAAACTGCTTCCAGCCCTATCAATCTATGAATCTTCAGCATGCAGAAAGAGCACTCTCGTCAAAAGATTTGGGTTCAAATCTTGCTTATTTCCTGGGTGATCCTGAGAAAGTCATTTAACCTCCTGGGGCCTCAGTTTCCTCATCTGTAAAATAATAGGGCTGAAACAGCCTCTGAGGTCCCTCCCAGATCTCAATCTGGTATGCTGCCATAGCAAAGGGGTATTTCAATTAGCACCCTCTTGTGTCTCCACACAATAATACCATCTTAGGCCTTTGGAAGGGCATATTACTTTTAATATATTTCGTATAATTCAATTTTAAAAGTTACCTTTAAAATCAATATACTTAATAGTGGTCGTGCTTAGGTGTCCTATCTCAAATGTTAGACTCTGAAAAGAAGTAGGTAATTTAAACGTTTATTAAACACCTACAGTTTGCAAGGTCCTTTTCCAGGCAATGAGGAAACAGAGAAGAAGAAAAAATAAGCATTCTCTGACTACCAGGAGCTTAGTAGAGGGATATGACATGTGTACAGATAAGTAACCTAAGTGATTGGGAGGAAATGAGGAGCTAGCAAAGGAGATGGAGACATTAGGGAGGTCAGAGGGCAATTTAATTCATAAATTAAGTTCCTACAAGATAGAAGTTTGCCTTATGGATAGAGGGCAAACCTTGCAAGAAGGAAATCTTGAGTGCAAATCCTGCCCCTGCCCCTTGACCATGGACAAGTAACAACCTCTCAGCATCTCCCACTAGAACAGGAATCCTTAATTTTTTTGTGTCACGGACTCCTTTGGCAGTCTGGTGAAGCCTATGGACCTTTTCTCATAATAATGTTTTTTAATTAAATACATAGGGTTACAAAGGAACCCAGGGCAGCTAGGTAGCACCACTGATAGAGCACTGGGCTTGGAATCAGGAAGACTCATCTTCATGAGTTCAAATCTGGCCTCAGACACTTTACTAGCTGTGTGACCCTGGTAAAGTCACCTAACTCTGTTTGCCTCAGTTCCCTCATTTGTAAAATGAGCTGGAGAAGGAAATGGCAAACCCCTCCAGTATCTTTGCCAAGAAAACCCCAAAAGGGGTCATAAAGAGTTGTACAGGACTGAAACGACTCAACAACAGTAACAAAACATATCTTAAAAACATTAAATAAGTGTAGGTTTTTGGTGGCGTTATCAGAGAGACCTGTCCATAAGCAACTGAAGAAAGAGAACACCGAGAAAGGAGCAGTATCTGAGGTAGAAAAATAATACCTCACACTACCATGTATTTCAAATACACGATGTCACTTTGATTAGTCAGCCTTGTGAAGCAGGTAGCAATTATTATGTTTCAGATGAGGACAGATCCTGTCTTGCCCAACACAAGACGTCAGATACTGATTTGTTGGAAGTCAATCAACCTGAAGGAGGCCAGCAGGTTTAAACAATTGTCACGCATTAATCCAATCTTCTGTATTTGCATAAGACAAAGTCTCATAGGCAGAATTTCCAAATCAACTGCTTTAACAGAAGTGACTCAGCAATTCATTCAGTTTTTCTTCCCCCCTTGAGCTAGCCAGACTCTTAGTTTTACTGACTGACTAAACTGATCCATCATATTATCACATTGTTGTTGTTCAGTTGTTTCAGTTGTGTCTGACTGTTTGTGACTCCATTTGGGGTTTTCTTGGCAAAGATACTGCAGTGGTTTGCTGCTTCCTTCTCCAGCTCATTTTACAGATGAGGAAACTGAGGCAAACAGGGCTAAGTGACTTGCTAGGTCACACAGCTAGTAAGTGTCTGAGGTCACATTTGAACTCGAGTCTTCCTGATGCCAGGGCCAGCACTATTTGGTACGCCACCTAGCGGCCCTATCATATAGAGTACAAGGGCTTAACGTACAACGTACAGAGTAGAAACTAGTATGAAGCAATTAAGGTTGTGCTTTAGTTACCAATAGCCTGGGTGCCTCAAATTCCTACCTGTTACCCACACTAAATCCTACAGACACCTAGAGTTCCTCTGACTACCTGCTCCCTCTCTCAGGTCCTGACGTATCAAGCCTAAGGGTCTTATTATCATAATAAATAAAGCACTGAAATTGGAATCAGGATGACCCAAGTTCAAGTCTTGCCTTGAACACTTATTAGCTGTGTGACCCTAAATTACTGGAAAATGAGGTCAATAATAGCTCCTTCCTCAGAAGATTACTTTAAGGACCAAATGAGGTAATATATGTAAAACTCACTCTGCAAATTTTAAAGTGATCTACAAATACTATATTGCTCTTGCGTTTTTCTCCCACTAGAGATGGGCCGCACCAAAGACCATGTCAAACTGGAACTTAGAATCCCGGCGGGAGCAAAGCCGGCTCTCCGCTGGCCATATGGGTTGTCGCCAACCCCAAAGAGTAACTGCATTCCTAGCTCTCTCTGGTTTCTATCTCCCTCTGCCCTCCTCTTCTGCACTCCCTGGAGTCTTCCTTTGTCGTGTAAAAGCGGAAAGATCACTAGATTTTAGTCAGAGACTTTAAGTTTAAATATTGACTCTGGTACTCATTATCTGCATGACCTTGGACGAGTCATATCCCTCCGATCTGGGCCTCATCGAAGTGGCACAGTGGATAGAGCCTCAGGTACTAACTGTGAGACCCTAGGCAAGTCACTTAACCTCTGTTTGCCTCAGTTTCCTCATCCGTAAAATGAGGATTATGACATTGCTTACTTCCCAGGGTTGTTGTGAGGCACAAATGAGATATTTTTGAAATGCTTGGCACACAAATGCTTGTTTCCTTCCCCTCCCATCCCGACTCCCACCCTGTTTCCTCATTTATAAAATGAGGAGACTGGATTAGCTGACCTTAAGGGTCCTTGGCAGGTTTAGATCCATGCTTCTACGAAGCTGTATGATCGTGGGCAAGTCACTTCACTTACACGGGTCTCGGTTTCATCTATAAAATGAGAGGGTTGGACAAGACGGCCTTCCAAGGTCCGTTACAGCCCCAGATCTGTGACCCTATGACCCTACCCACCTGCACGATTTTAGCAAGTCACGATAACCTCAGGTTCTTCATTTTCTTCATCATCATCATCATCATTACAGCTAATATTCCTATAGCACCTACTATGTGCCAGGCGCTGTGCTAAGAGCTTCACAATTATCTCATTTGATCCTCACAACCACCCTGGCAGTTAGGTGCCGTCATTATTCCCATTTTACAGATGAGGAAACTGAGGCACATAAGTGAGACTTAAATGACTTTCCCAGGGTCACACAGCTAGTAAGTTATCTAAGGCTGGATTTGAAATCAGGTTTTCTCAACTCCACGGGGTTGGAGTAGATGATCTTATGCTACTTTTCTACTCGCATTGCTGCCGCCATTCTATTGCTCAATGAAACCAGCCTTCTTCTGAAGAAACCACGCCTTTCACACCCTGTCTAAGGCCGGTTTCTCCTTCTATTAAAACATCCCGACACAAAGAGCTGGGAAGACATGACGCAAAACTTAGTGCCTCTTCCAGAGAGGGGCTCCCTCGGCTGTCATCGCTCAGAAACCAGCTCTTCCTTAAAATTCTCATGGTGTCTAGATCTATTGCTGTCATGTACGGGGTCACTATCCCCACCCTGCTCCCATCCAGCCTCAAAGACTATCCCGTCTAATCCCTGCCTCCTTCACACAGTCTGGTATCTCACTTCGACTCTCGTGGTTTGTCTCCAAACAACCTCATAATCAAACCCCAGAACACCCCCAGGTGCCAGAATTATTAATTATTGGCTACCTACCCATCTATTTTACCAGCTATCTAATATTTAGCCAGGTTGCCAATACTGTTATGCTTCAGTACAACGTCTTGACCTTTCAATGTGTACTAGGATGGTGGCCTCACCTGCCATTACAGAAAAGAAGGAAAGATAAGTGTGGAGGCTTCAGGATCAGACAGCAATATATAGGCCCTGACAGAATAGGAGACCAGCACCTCATTCTTTTTTTTTTTTTTTAGGCAATTGTGGTTAAGTGACTTGCCCAGGGTCACACAGCTAGTAAGTGTTAAGTGTTTGGTCTGAGGCCGGATTTGAACTCAGGTCCTCCTGACTTCAGTGCTGGTGCTCTCTCCACTGAGTCACGTGGCTGCCCCACCCCCCTTTTTTCCAGCACCTCATTCTAGAAGCTCTTGAAATGTATCAGAGAAAACATCCAGTTACTTGGTGGTCTTACCTAATGGCATATAATGTTTTTGGTTCCACAAAGACTGAGTCTACCACAGAGATCCATAGATGTACCTGTGGTCAGGCATGAGTTGGAGGGTGAGGGGAATAGAAGTGAGGAGGAGTATGTGGAAAAGATAAGCTGTCAGACCTCCCTCATTGCTCCTACAAGCCCACCAGCACTGACCCTGAGGTTTCCCTAATCCCAGTGCACTGGGAACCAATTGCCACATTCCTTTTCTCTCATTTCCTTCTCCTGCAGAGATTCCAGGACAGCAAGTTGTGTGTGTGTTGGGGCAGTGCAGGTCAGGCAGAAAAAAGGCCTTCCCTTGGGTGTGGCTCTCAGGCAGGGGAAAGAATGTTACTAAACTTTGATGTTCCTAGCATCTGAAGGACTATGAGTACTTTCAGTACCCAAGGCCAAGGTCTCTAGAGGCTTTGAGTACAAGCATGAGATAATTCAACCCTAAACAAGGATTGCAACAATTCAAATAGAATGAGACTGTGGGAATAGAATCAAAATGATTTGATTAGGGAGATGGGGTGGGAGGTGGGATAGATTAGGGTCAGGAGAGAGAAAAGTCCAAAGTTTCAAGTCTGGGTGGCCTAGAACATTAGAAATTGAAAAGAATTTACAGCTCTGGTTCAATTCCCTCATTTTACAACTGAAGACTCGAGAGGAGGCATGGTTAGACCTGCATTTTAGGAAGATCAATTTCACGGCTGAAGGGAGGATAAACTGGAGTTGGGAAAGACTTGAGGAGAAACCAACCAACAAGTTACTGAAATAGCATAGGAGTGAGGTGAAAAGGGCCTGCACCAGGATGGTGGCAGCATCAGAGGAGAGAAGAGGGCATATAGGAGAAATGTTTTGAAGGTCAAATCCACAAGCCTTGGCAACAGATTGGAAATAGGAGTTGAGAGAGAGTGAGGACAAGGATGAGACCTAGGATGTAAGCCCGAGGAACTGGGAGGGTGGTGATGTCTTCTATAGTAATAGAAGTTCAGGAGAGGGAAGGGTTTTGGGGAAGAGATGATGAGTTCAGATTTGGACATATTGAGTTTAATATGTCTACAGGACATAGTTTGCGACGTGCTTGGAGATAGCAGACTAGAGGTTAGGCCTTAATAATTAGATCTAAGAATCATCTACAAAGAGAATACAATTGAATCCATGAGAGTTGATGAGATCACCAAGTAAAATAGTAGAGACAAAGAGAAGATAAAAGGACCCAGGACAGAGCCCTTGGGGGCATCAAGGATCCTGGAATTCAAACCTAGTTCTCTTATTGCAAATCTAGCACTATATGACATAATTATTTTGTGCTTTTAAAAAATGTATTTTCAAGGGGCAGCTAGGTGGCACAGTGGATAGAGCACCAGCCCTGGATTCAGGAGGACCTAAGTTCAAATCCGACATCAGACGCATAACACTTACTAGCTGTGTGACCCTGAGCAAGTCACTTAACCCCATTGCCTAGCCAAAAAAAAAAAAATATATATATATATATATATATATATTTCAATTATTAACTTAACAATCAAGATCAAATATGAATATTTCAGTTTGCAAACAAAAAGAATATTAGAAATTCTGAACTTCTTTTACAAATTTTTTTCAAAAAGTACCTATTAAATGCAGTAATAACAAATTTGCCCTGTTTGCTTGTGTCTGGTGCTAAACTATTTTGTGTTTACTTCTGTGGGGCTTTTTTAATTGAATTCTTTTTTTAATTGAAGCTCTTTTCTTTTAATATTTCTATCACTACCTCCTGACTCTTCCCCATCCTCTAATATATAATTATTTTGAAGGTACATAAACACAAACAAGGCCATGGACTTGTTAGTGGGACACATAAACTGGACTGTGACAGACATATGTTTGTTTTTCTACAAGCCTGGGTCTGTGCAGTCCCACAGATCTGAAGTTACGCATCCTTCCAAGTCAGGGAGAACTGAGTTAATAAGAGCAATGAACTGCAGCACAGGAGGCTCTGTGTTGATTTGATTGATTGTACAGGTTTGGGATGTCCTATTGCTGAAAGCTGGTAATCTGACTGGCTTGGCAATAGCAGGGTCCAGCTACTGCCCCCGTTGACAGGACTTTCAAAGTAACTCAGCACTGAAGTCCTCATTGCACATACGGGTCTTTTGTTCAAATAATCTCCTAAACTGGGAAGACCGTAATCCTTTTACTGTAATCCTTGACATGCCCTGGCACAGTTGACCTAATTGCATTTATGGAAGGAAATCTGAGTGTAGTGTTGGTATAGTTATGGTCTGGACACATCAGGGTGTATCTATTTTAGTGAATGCATTTTTTTACAAATGAGGTTTGCCCATCTGGAGCATGTCACCATGCAACTCTGGCAACATAATTATAAGACAATGTAGAATTTCAGCTTATTTTCTGATGTCTGTGAGAAACAAACTGAGATCATGATTTTGCGATAAATAGATTGGAGACAAGCCAGGGTCTAGTCAAGCTTGGGTTTACAATTACTTTTTGTGTATAGAGTTTAATGAGATCATTGTTGGAAAGGATCTCAAAAGCCATTTAGTTCGACCCCCTCATTATACAGATAAAAAAACTGAGGCAGAGAGAGGTTAAATGGCTTTCCCAAGGCTGCTCAGATAGTCAGTAGCAGAGCTGGAATTTGGACCCAGTCCCATGCTTCTCCCTCCAGTGCTCATCTGCCGCAACATGCTGGTAGTCAACAAAGAGCACAGTGGATCTCTTCTTTTATTTTTCAGTCAATTATGTGACTGTAACAATGTGGTCTGACTACCTATCACCTTCGGTTACCTTTATAAAAGATGCTTTCAATATAGATTATTCCCATAAAAATTTCTTAATAAAAAATAAAACTGGGAAATGTGGTATAGTGGATAGAGAACTGGCCTCTGATTGAGGAAGACCTGGGTTCAAGTACTGCCTCTGACATATACTGGCTGCCTGAGCCGGGCAAATCGTTTAACCTCTCAGTGCCCAGCCCTGCCTCGCTAAAATCCAATTCACTTGCATGTCATGACATCACCTCCGTGATGGCATGGTCTTCATCGAAAATGAAGGACAAACAATGGCCCTAGGCAATTCATTAAAGCAACTAATTGCAAAATTGATGCCAATCTGCATTAGTAGAGGGGTTCCTCCATCAGGAGTTCACCATGTGTCAATGACATCATAGGTCCAGTCCCCCACAAAAATTAGGTCTGTGGCTCAAGTCACTCATTTTCTTGGTCACTTTTTGGGGGGAGGAGAGAATAACAATGAGGACTGAAATATTTTCTAATATTTCGGCATCCTCCTTTTTTCATTATCATCATCATCATCATCATCATCTTTGTCTCCCTAGCACTTTGGAGCATGTCTTGCATGTAGGAGACACTAAATACATTAGATAAAAAGCTCAAAAGTATTTCCCATCTAGCTGTACAGATGGGCAGTGACGTCCTCTGGCAAGGGCTGTAATCCAACCTTCTTTTAAACTAAGCCTTCCAAGAAGCAAAGTTACTGCAGCTGTTCTTTCTCAACAGCTGCAAAAAACTATAGCTAATTAGCCCACCAACTATACCATTCATCTCCCAGCAAAACTACTAACCAAGATCCCCAAGATAGAGGAACAGGAGGGAACCCCCAAGACTGAGGCTCTGTTTGCATGGTGGGCTTACATATCAAGTAGAAACTCACTTTTCACATTACATTATATTATATTATACATATTATATATATTTACATATCACACAAAGAAGGCAGCTAGGTAGCACAGTGGATAGAACATCAGGCCTGAAGTTAGAAGACCCAAGTTCAAATGCAGCTTCAGACACTTACTTGCTGTGTAACCCTGGGCAAATCACTTAATTCTGTCTCAGTTTCCTCATCCATAAAATGAGCTGGAGAAGAAAATGGCAAACCACTCCAGTATCTTTGCGAAGAAAATATCAAATGGCCCCACAATGAATGGACTGAACACAAATGAAAAACAAGTGAACAACAACATATCACACAAAGAAATAATACCAACTGTTAATGAGGAAACATAACTCTTAAGCTATTCTCAAGAATGACAAAAAACTATTTATACTGCCAAACTTCTCCCAGAGAACAGTCACCAGCCGGACAGGAACTGCTATCACTCATCTGGAGAAAGGAGAAAGCCGCGCCTGGCCAGGCTCCAATATGGAGACTCCTTCCCCAATCCAGGAACCCGCTGCCTGAAGTGTCCCACTAATAACACTTGACACTTACCACAATTGTTTTTTTTTTTTAACTTTTATTATTATTATTTTTGCTTAGGCAATTAGGGTTAAATGACTTGCCTAGAGTCACACAGCTAGTAAGTTTTATGTGTCTGAGGCCAGATTTGAACTCAGGTCCTCCTGACTCCAGGGCCAGTGCTCTATCCACTGCGCCACCTAGCTGCCCCTTTCTAACTTTTAAAAGCACTTTTATATGTATTATCTCACTTGATCTTCAAATCAACAATTTCCCTAACACTGGAGAGGCAGAATGGTATAGCGGGTAGGGGACTGGACTTGAAGCCAGAAAAATAAACCTGGGTTCAGATCCCACCAAAATTTACTTCTATGTGACCCTCGCATCCTTAGTCAACCTTACCATGCCTCAGTTTCTTCATCTGTAAACTGAGAGGTTAGACCCGATGTCCTCTCAGGTCCCTTCCAGCTCTAAGTTTTTAAAGAGAATAGGAACTAGACCTGCAGCTTCATAGGATTAGAGAACTCCCAGGAACTCTTCCTACTGATGCAGGTCAGTACTTTCTCTGCAATTTATGGTCTTATTTGGATTTGAACCTGGCTCTGAGGTCAGCTAGCTCTCTGTCCATTATGCCTTGCCTCTAGATCATTTAAAGCCCAGCTCAAATACAACTTCCTCCATGAAAACATCCCTGTTCACTCCTGTCAGCAACAACCTGGTCCTTTAGACCTCACACAGCACTTTGTTTTGTAATTGTCTTGTGCATTTATCATATAATCATAAGATTATCTTGTTTTGCATCTAGGCTTCTAGACTGTAAATCTTTTCAATGCACGTGCTCAATGCATGCCTGGTGTAGTACTTTGCATATGGCCGGCACTCATTAAACATTTGTTGGCTAAATAAATGAATGAAGTGAGTCAATGAATACTTAACTCCCTCTATGCTGAGCTTTTTTTTTTTTAAATAATTGGTCATTTCCCACTAGGATTCTCTGTGTTTGTTTCTTTTTTCCCCTTCCTTTTTCCTTTTGTATCATGCAGGTAAGAATTTATCTGAAACATTTGATGCAAATGTTTCATCACCTAAGCCTAGGCGATGTTGGAGGACTGGTCAGCATAGAAATGATCAGCATAGAAAAGTTCAGGATTGCATAGGGGGAAAAAAGGGATTGACAAAAATACATAACTGAAAAAATTCCTAATAAATCAATACGTCTGAATAATTTTAAAAGGATTACAGACCATCAACAACCACATGAATAGGTCTTCCAAATCACTAAGTAAGAGAATATCAAAACAACTTTGAGATTTCACCTCATGCCCACCAATTTGACAAGGATGATTAAGGATGGAAATAATGTGAACAGGCATATAAATGCACCATTGGTGAAGCCGTGAATCAGTCCAACCATTCTGGAGAGCAATTTGGAAATATGTGAGAAAAGTTACCAAATTGTTCATACCTTTGACCTGGTGAGCTAACTACTGAGCATCTACCACAAAGGAATCAAAGACAAAAAGGGACATCTAATATTCATAGTAGACCTTTTAATCTGGCAAGAAACTGGAAAGAAAGTAGGTACCTATCAGATTGGGTAAGGGCAGCTAGGTGGCACAGTAGATAGGGTGCCAAGCTTAGAATCAGAAACATTCATCTTCCTGAGTTCAAATCTGGCTCAGATACTTAAGTTTTGTGTGACCCTGGGCAAGTTGCTTAACCCTGGTTGCCTCAGTTTCCTTACTTATAAAATGAGTGAAGGCAATGACAAAGCACTCCAGTATCTCTGCCAAGAAACCCCCAAATGGGGTCACAAAGAGTTGGACACAACTGAAAAAAGAATGATCAGATGGTGAAAGGCTGAATAAATTGTGGCATATGAATGCAATAGAATATTACATAACAGAAAATGGTAAATATGAGAAGTTCGTAGAAATTTGAGTAGACTTGTGCAGAGATAAAAATTTTTAAAAAAGAAAATATGCAACAATACAACAATAGAAAAGAATGCTAAAAGACAACTGAACTCTAAGGCAACGACCAATCTTGACTCTAGAGGAAAGATGATAAAACGTACCTCTTTTGTAGTCCTGGAGTACTGGATTCTGGAATCAGAGGACCTAGTTTTAAATACTGTTTCTGTCGCTACCTGTGTGATCACAGACCCTCTTTGGACCTCAGCATTCTCAATTGCAAACAGAGGGATTGGATTAGATAAACTCTAAGGAAACTTCTGGCTCTAAATCTGTTATCCCAACCACAGGTAAGGAACCTGCAGCCTCCAGGCCAAATGCAGCCCTCTAGGTCCTCAAGTGCGCCCCTTTGACTGAATCCAAACTTCACAGAACAAATCCCCTTAATAAAAGGATTTATTCTGTAAAACCTGGACTCAGTCAAAAAGGCTGCACCCAAAGACCTAGAAGGCCACAAGTTCCCTACCCCTGTGACCTAAATTAAGGTAAGGAGCTATAGGAACAGAATATTGCCTACAGAGTAAGATGAAGTAACTATCAGCTGGTTTCGCTTGATTTTTTTCATTGGGTTCTACAGTGTGGCGGTGGGGGAGATTAGGAATGTTTGTGGTGTAAAAAACAAAAGATAATAAAAATTTTTTTTTTAAAACAAAGAACATTAGACAGATTCTGAAGACCAAAGTTTGAGTCTATCACTTATTAACTCTGTGTCCTTGTACAGGTTATTTAGCCTCTTTGGAGCCCCATTTCGTTATCTATAAAATGGGGAAAATAGAGAGGCAGCATGACATAGTGATTAGAGTGTTTGACTGAGATTCAAGAAAACCTGGGCTGCTATTCCTGTCTCAGATACTTGCAGCTGTGTGACCCTGAGGAAATTCACTTAATCTTGCTGAGCCGAAGTTTCCACATCTATAAAATGGGGATAACAGCACCTCCCTTATAGGACTGTTGTGAGAAACAAATAAGATAACATATATAAAACACTTCATTAACCTTAAAGTGCTATATAAATGCTATGTATTGTTTTTTCCTACCTCACAAAGTTGTAAAGATTAAATGAGATAACACAGGTAAATTTACAAAAGTAAACTTCTTTTATCTGGTGATACGTTGACAACTACTACTGTCAGAAAGGTGCATAATCAGCTTTTTTTTTTATTGTACTATGTTATGGAAATGCTTGTTTTATTCCATAAATTAAAAATAAAATAAATAATTTTTTAAAAAGAAAGTAGAGCCTTGGTGTACTCTGACTCTTGGAGTTAGGAATTTAAAAATCTCCATCTTTGCCTATCTGCTTTTGCTTTTCGGGTTTTACGTCTATCTCTTCTCCAAACTGCACTCACAATTGAATATAAAAACAGCCTTCACAATGAAGAGAACCACAGGTGTAATCAATAACATAGGATAACATACTCTAAGGAAGGAGAACGTGACACAGGCACTTCCTAAGGCTGGGTTCCCCCCCACCCCCCATGCTGAACAAAGTGCAAGTTGAGAGAATTACAAATAAAACTAGGACCACAGGGAGAATGCACAGTGGATCCTGCCTTTCTGCGTCAAAGTCCTCAGAGTATTTGAGCAGTAAATAAAATACAGGAAGAACGGATATTGCCAAAACAAAGGTAACTCCCTCAAAAGCCTAGATAATCAAACAGGGAAAAGACTGATGAAAATAGTCTTAGATCCCTATCAAAGACATCAGGATCAAAGGGCCAAAGACTAGGGATTGTTTCAAAAGTTAATAATTAAGGCATTCAAGAAGAAAGAGCTCACTTGGTTCAATAACCATGTAGCCTGTCTTGGGATTTTCTTTGATTGCTTATCCCCACCTCCAATTAGACAGCCAAGGGAAAAGCTGGCAAAACCTTCGGGAAAGGGGACCAATACAAGGAAGAGCCAAAGAGAAGTGGGATAGTGACCACTGGCCTTGCGTCTTGAACAAGCTCCCTTGTTTTAGACACTGCACTCTTGAGTGTGGCCAAAGAACCACTGATTTTGGAGAGAGCATCTTGTGGAAAAGAAAGGAAAACTATATTTAGATAATAGCTTTAAGATTTTCAAAGCACCTTAATATGATATCTCATTCGATCCTCACAATAATCCTGTAAGGTTGGTGCTATTATTGTGAGGAAATTGAGACTCGGAGGATAAGCAATTGATACCTACAGTCATAGAGATCTGACGAGGCAAGATGTGAACTCCAGTTTTCCCCACTCTGAGTCCAGTGCTCTACCCACTATACCACTGCCTTTTGGGGAACTGCACAAATAATTAGAAGCATAAGTATATAAAAGCATCCAGGCATTAGGTCCTATGATGGTCCCTTTCATATGTTATAGACAGACAGTTACCTGCCCCCCCCCAGGAGACCTGATACAGAAGTAGCATGGACCTGATGAAGATGAAACATGCATGTATGTGTATATATTCACACATATACACGTATGTAAATGTATGTATAAGTTATAAATATACACATGGAACTACAGAATGCTACCAGGACTACTTTGAGGAGATAGTATGTTACAGTGGAAAGAGCCCTGGTCTCCTTACAAGGTGCAAACAAGATGAAAGACAAGCTCCTTTGGTTTCTCCCTCTCTTAAGCCCCAGCAAGCAAAGTTCAAACTACGCCATCACACTGGAGAATTCTGGGAGAAGTTTTGGCCATCTGCAAAGTCTGGTATCTTTATGGCAATGTTCTCCAAACAACAGGCTTGCCTTGCTATTGCCATTGCACCCTAAGGGCCACTGGGTGTTTCCACATCTTTTGCAACTGAACTCTGCTACGTGATCTTTCTCCCAATTACAATGTGTGTCCTTGGGAGTAGGCACTGTCTTGCTCAGTTATTTGTATCTTCAGCCCCTGGCAGAGCGTTTGACAGGTAGTATGTGGTTAATGCATCATTTACCTCAACCCAGGCCTAGAAACTTAAAAAAAAAATTCACATTAGAGACATGAAGAGCAGCAGGAAGGAGAGAGAAAAGGAGAGGAAGAGTGAAAGGGAAAGAGAGAGGAAGACAGAGAAGGCTGGAAAGGCAGAGACAGAAACAGACGGAGAGACACAGAAAGATGGAGATTCCCTGATAAATTTTCATTTGAAAACAAAACAAATAGGAGCAAAAGAACTCCCCAGGTAGGGCTCATACTTGGATCTGTGACTGGAGATTTACATACATATTTGGAATTAATTGTTGTTCCTTTAAGATTTTCTGGGGTTTTTTCTTCCTTTTGAAAAGGAAAAGGTCTACTGTAATAGCGTAGTGCAGGCCTGCAAGTTGTAAATCAATCTCAGAATACTGAGAGAGGGAGGGAGGGAGAAGCGTTACATCTCCCAAGTTTTGAGTGAAGTTGCAAGTTAAGAGAGTGAGAAAGTACCATGTGACTCAAACCTAGAGACCTCAACCCTAATCCCAGACCATGAACCCATCATCCATTCCATAATATTTGGGTCAAGAATATCAAGTATCTCTCAGAGCACTCAGACAGCAACCAAACACAGGAAAAAAAAATTTGCATGAGTTAACTCTCCAAGTAATCATTTGGCCTCATCACCCTAGAGTTTATTCAAAGGATATACTCCAAGAAAATTTTCTCTGCCCCTTATAATATTCCATCTTCCACCTCCATGCCTGGAACACTCTCCTTCCTCATACTGATGAGAATGGTGGTGGGATAAGCCAGTTCCCAGGCTGACTTACCCTCAGGATCATTGTGCCTTCCCACCTCAGAATGAGCTGGGATGAAAGTCTCATAAAAGATAACCATTGATACCAGGTAGGAGTATAAAACCTGGGAGAACTGTGTTGCTGGTTAGCAGATTACATCCTTCCCCATCCCTGACCCTTGAACATCCTAACCTTAGAGTCAATGCTTTCTGCCAGGGCCTGGAGTCAGGAAGACCTGAGTTCCAATCTGACCTCAGACTATTACTAGCTGTGTGACTCTGGGCAAGTCACTTAACCTCTTTCTGCCTCAGTTTCCTCAACTGTTAAATGGGAATATTAAGAGCATCTACCTCCCAGGATTGTTGTGAGGATCAAAGGAGATAATTATAAAGTGCCTGGCCCATATTAAGTGCTACATAAATGTTAGCTGTTATAAGTAGCACTACAGCTTGCTGTGCTTAATCATTTATGTTTGTGAAGTGAAATATGTATATGTTTGCTTACAGCACACTGTCTTCTAAATATTTTAAGTGATTTGAGTTCTATGATAATATTCTCTAAAGAATTAGTTTCTATTTCAAGCAAAACATATCAGTAAAATAATTGAGGCTTACCCTCCTGTAACTTCAAATATTGTTCTCTTGTTTCCAAAAACACTTCTTCAAACTAAAAAAGAAAAAAAAAGATAAAAAAGAAATTATTTTGTTTCCAAAGTCCTAGATAAAGACATCCTTCTACAATATAAGGAAGAAAAAGTAGATTATAGTATTTAAAATGTAGTTTTGGAAACACAGAATCTCAAAGCTGGAAGGGATTTTTGATGTTATCTAGTCCAACCTATACCTGATGATACAGGCACTTTTATGACCTACCCTACAAACGGTCACTGCCTCTGGTTGATGACCTCCAGTGATGAGGACTCTACCTCCCAAAAGATCGAGGTTAAATTTATGCCACCTATGTGACCTTGGGTAAATCATTAAATTTCCCTGAACCTCAGTTTCCTCATTCCCAATAAGAGTTGGGCTAGATAGTTCAGGAGGTTTCTTCTAGCTTCTAAATCTATGATCCCAAATCACCTATCCCCCCTTGGGAGGTACGGCTAGATAGTTCATCTGAAAAAAATTTCCTGGAGTGAAATCTCAATGTAAGCCAACAATGTGATACGGTAGCCTCCCCTTTCCTCCCCGCCCCCCCCCCAAAAGCCAATGTGATCTGAGATCGCATTAAGAAAGGCACCTTACGCCTGACTCTCACCAAGCTACGTTGCAGCTAAACTGGCCTAGTGCTATTTTCTACGTACAATATTCTATCTTCCACCTCATACTATATCCACCTCTTAGAATCCCTGCCTTCCTTCATGGCTCAGCTCGCCTCTTGTGAGAATCTTTTCCTAATTCTTCCAGTTGTTAGCACTTTCCTCCCCTCCAAAATATTTTGTATACATTTTTAATTTGACTTATCTGCATGCATGTTGTTCCCCATCCGCCACCCCCAGTAGGAAATAAACTCCTTTGAGATCAAAATTTATTTTGGTTTTGACTTGGTATATTCAGTACCTAGCACAGTGCCTGGCTATCCCTAAGCACTTAATACATGTGAATTGAATCAAAATGAAATTAAATTACATCCAAAGTAAGAGGGATGACACAAACACAAGACAAGTAAATACAAAATATATAAAGAGTAAATTCAAAATAATTTCAGGGAAGTGGCAAAATTCTAAGGGGGGAGGGGGTGGGTAGGAGATAGGAAAGGATCAGAGAAAGCCTCTCAGAGTGCCTCATGTGAGTTGAGCCTTGAATGGAGCTTGGTATTTCATTTCCATAATTATTCATTCACTAGGCATTTCTTAAACTTATAACCCATCCAGATACTGTGCTAGGTCCCAGGCATATAAAGATAAAAATTAAATAATTCCTGTCCTCAGAGAGCTTATATCCTATAGATTGCTAACAATTATAATGGCAAATTAAAACTGATTTTATGTTACTAGATCCATCAGTTATTAGAATATCAGGGTTTTTTTTAAAAAAAGCAGAACTGGTTATTGAATTGAAAAAGAATACAGAATTTGAATGAAATGTCTTTGTGAACTCACATGGGTGAGTTTATGATCGTCAGTCTATATGAATGTTGGCAGGAAATTATCAAGCTGTTTTGGGACAAATAAAGGGAGTTAAAGAAAAGGAGGGCCACAGTCAACCACACTGAAAATCCCACCAAGGTGGAGACCTCACTGGGAGCATAGCTAACTCCCAAACTTTGTACTCAGGCACAATTTCATTAAATGGATTAAAAAAAAAATAGACTGAGAAATAATGAACTTTCATCCACAGAAGCTTGGCCAAAAAAAAAAAGCTCCCTCTGACTTCAAATAAAGACATAGGAAAATAAGCTATTTCATTAGTGGTTTCCATTGAAACCACAGCTTTAAGGAATGAATGACTAATAAGAAGATTTGATAAAATTGCTTATTTGTTTGAGGCCAGATGCCAAGTTGCTTCGATATCTACAATCATGCTTTGTTGCCCCATCTACACAATACTGTCAAGGCCTTCCTCTTCACCTCCCTACCATGTATGCTCACTAATGAAGGATAACACATATGGATAAACGGACACATTCATGGATGAAAACATAGGCATATGGCAGGGGGCATGAAGCGACAAATCTCTAAAAATTGTCATTCTGGGTCCATTGCCAATTTGCCCTCATCTCTTCCTTTCTCCAGGGTTTCTCTATGTACTTGGCAGATTCTCTTTCCATGATGAGTTGCTAATAAGACAGAGGGCAAGGTATGAGCTTATGTCTAGGGACATAAATGTTCAGGACATGTGACAGGCGTAGAAAGGTCTGACTGGAGCAGATGGATATCCCAAAGAGCTCTACCCTAATTTTCTCCATCTCTTTCTCCACAAAAGAGTTTTATTCCTTCACTTGCAAAAGAGGGGTCATTAGAAGCAGACAGATTGCAGGTGTACTCATGGAACCTGCAGGGCTTCTTTGTCATGGAATGTTGGTTGTTTAAAATGAAGTCCACAGGGCAGCAAGGTGGTGCAGTGGATAGAGCTCCAGCCTTGGAGTCAGGAGGACCTGAGTTCAAATCTGGCTTCAGATGCTCAATACTAGAGCTGTGGGAGGCTGGGTAAGTCACTTAACCCCAATTGCCTCACCAAAATAAAATAAAGTCCAAGTCCTTCATAGTACTTGTCCCTAGAAAGAACAAACCTCAACTCCAGCTGTCGCTAGGAGCCATCGAATGGACTCCATCCGACCTCTTCCATCAAAGTAGTAGAGTATAGGTTTCTCTGCCATGACTTCAGGTTATCAGTTGCCTGGGGAACAAAATAAAGAGAAAGATGTTTTTAAGACAAATTAGGAATTGCTTAGAGGATATTTTTCACCCAGACACTCATATTTACCACTGAGTTGCTAGAAACTCTTCCCTGCCTGCTCATTTTGTTGACTATGGTATTTAAATGGTTGTTACATAAACCCAATGTTGAATGTTGTGTCCATCAACCCAAACTGTTTGCAATTGTTACTAAGTTTGCAAAGAGATAGAGAGAAGGAGGATCCTATTTCTCAGAGGGAAAGATGACCATTTTCCACTCAGTGCAAGATGGAGGAGCAGGGAGAGGTCAAGAAAAAGGAGGGTCTGTTATTTTCATAACCTTTTAGAGTGAATATCAGTACAAGCAATACACTGGACAAGGACAGAAAATCACTCTTGGAAGCCAGAAAGCTCACACATTAGAAATAACATCCACTTTTAGCTTTAGAATATTCTAAGAATAAGTAGCTTCCCCCTCCCTCCCCCCTTCCCTTTGAGTGGCAGCTTGCCAGGGCAGCTTACAAAAGGAAGGGTGATAAAGTCATCCATTCACCACCAGTCAGAATTAGAGAACTTTGGAGAGGCAACAGCTTTATTGAGGCCATGCTATCTGCACTTAAAGCTGAAGGGTTTCTGGCTTTGCTCACACACTCTGCCTGATGGTTACGAAACGATTCATTTTTCTTAACTAACTGCTCCACATCCTCTAACCACAAAAATCAAGTTTTATAGTGTTATAGGAAAATTGAATGAGTTTATGCACAAAAATCCATGAATAGCAAACTTCACCCAAATCCTTTAACTGAATATTTGAAAGGAGTAAGTAAGGAGTGAGACAGAGAGGAAGAAAGAAAAGTGATGCCTTCTATAGTCATATTTTTCTACTCTAGAACCTAACCTTACCTTTCCTTATCTGAAAAAGAGAAGGTCTCAGGTCTTTAATGAGATACTTTTTTTTTTTTTTTTGCCCTTTTCCTTTCTTTTAAATTTGATCTCTGCTCCCAGGGTGGAAGCGGTTCTGTCTCAGGCTTCTTGTTCCATTGGCTATAGGCCCTGGCTGTTTAACTGGTGTGGTGCTGATGTTACCCCGAGGCCCACTGTGGATGCTCTTCTCTAGTGTTGTGTTGAGGGAGTGACTAGAGCTCCTGGAGGCTGTAGCGGCCTGGCAACTTACCTGGTGCTGAGCTGAAGTCTTAGTAGGGGGTGTCTGGAGTGTGCTGAGGCCCTGTGGGGTTTATCTGAGTTTTCCCGAGGCTACAGTGAAACACGTGGAGGTCTGGGTTACTTTCTCTACAAGCTGGAGTGTGCTTGTTTGCTCTGGGCTGTGCTGACGCATTTGAAGGTCTGCCTGTTTGCTCTGGACTGTGTTGAAAAGCCCAAGTTGGTCTAGGCTGCTTTCTCTATCAAGGTCAAGGGTGTATTTGCCCTGGGCTACACTGAAAAGCACCTGGAGGTCTGCCTGTTTGCCCTGGGCTACACTGAAACACGTGGAGGTCTGGGTTACTTTATCTACAAAGCTGGAGAGTGCCTGTTTGCCCTGGGCTACACTGAAAAGCAGGCGGAGGTCAGCCTGCCTGCCCTGGGCTACACTGAAAAGCTGGTGGAGGTCAGCCTGCCTGCCCTGGGCTACACTGAAAAGCAGGTGGAGGTCAGCCTGTCTGCCCTGGGCTACACTGAAAAGCAGGTGGAGGTCAGCCTGTTTGCCTTGGTCTGTGCTGAAGCCCGTAGATGTCTGGGCTACTTTCTCTACAAAGCTGGAGGTCTGCCTGTTTGCCCTAGGGCTACACTGAAGCCCTCCTTTCATACCAGAAAAGAAGTCTGAATTATTATGGTATTAAAGATAAAAATAAGTTGATATTATACAATACTATGCATACATTTTATGCATTTCTGAGTTTCTAAACTTTTTCTGTGTCATCTGCTGGCCTTTGCATATCTTCTTCAGCTTCTGCAAAACTCCCCCAAAATTTCCATTTAATTTCTTATGCCAACCCGAGATATATTGAAACCTCGATGGGGAAAGGATAACTGCTTAAAAACCGTGAAACTCAATTATTCTCACTGTGAGAACAGAACAGTGCCACAAAACCGCAGGTGCAGCAGAAGCAGGCATGGTACCAGTGGGAAACATATCAGGAAGGAAACCAGAGGAGCATCGAGGGCTGCCTAGATTATCAGAAAACAGCAAAGTCATTGGGAGTTCTGACTCTCCCTCAGCTAAATTGAACAGTCCTACCTTTTCAAATGTGGCTTTGTGACCCACGCTTTTTGATCATTGTCAGGTGTGCCTTCCTTTAAGTAAATCTTCTGAGCCACACCCTCCCAACCCCCAAGTTGAGAGTAAGCTCTTCAGGGCTTGTATACCTGAGAATGTTTTTAGAATAGAGCAGTTTTACCTGAAACCTGATGTGTTGAGCTCGCAGAGAACATACCATTGAAAACTCTAGTCACACACTGCCTAATATGAGTCAGCTGGAAAACAATGAGGGTGGCTCGCTTGGGCTTGGATAGTTAGGGTGGGGCGTTCTGGGCAGAGGAGAGTGAGGACAGATGCCTGAACAATGCAACATGATGAAAAGATGCTAGATTGAGTCAGGAAGGCCAGGTTCAACTCCCCACTCCTCCGCTTTCTAGCCATGTAATCGAGTCTGCAATTTCTCTGCACCTCTTAAAAACCAGCTAGCATGATCTACTTCACCCAGTTATACAGAGAAAATGTCTTACATACTCTGAAGCAGGGGTGGGGAACCTGCAGCCTGAGGCCACATCAGGCCCTGTAGGCCTTCAAGTGTGGCCCTTTGACTGAATCCAAACTTCACAGAACAAATCCCCTGAGTAAAAGGATTTGTTCTGTAAAACAGGGACAAAAACTAGGTCAAAAGGCCACACCCAAGCACCTAGAAGGCCCGTGTAGCCTCAAGGCCAAAGGTTCCCCACCCCTGCTCTAAAGTGTCACATACATTGAAACCATTATAAGAAGAACAGAGATGACAATAGCATTTGTTTTTTGTTAGAGATGAACAAACTGGGTATCTAGGCAAAAGATGTCCATCTGGTGACCTCCCTCCAGGAGGTGACAGATGTTCACAATCAAAGAAGATGATGCAATCAAGTCAGGAGCAGTGTCTTTGTACAAGAGTCATAATGGACAGTTGTGTGAAACTTATCTGCCTCTGGTAACACAGTCGGGGCCAGGAACAAGCTGTAGCCCTGGTTACTGGGGCCAGATTGGTCCCTTTATTAATATATTAATTAAATATTTAACAAGTAATAAATATTAACTTAATAATTCATAACAATTAATATATTAATTTAGTGTATTTTGTATTATTTATTATTGATAATAGCATTTATTGTTGTATTTATTTTATTTGTTGTTAATTTATAAATTATATTATTTTCCTAATATCGAGCCTTCCTTACATCCCTGGTAAAACTCCGACTTGATCATAGTGAATGATTTTGGGGGGGATATAATATGTAGTCTTTTTGTTCAGAGTTTTAAAATTTTTGAATCAATATTCATTAATGATATTTATTTTTTTGTTCCTTTATGATTCCTTGGTTTAGGACTATATTTGTCTGGTAAATAGTAAGTGCTTAATTAAAGCTTTTTCATTCATTCACTCATTTTTATTTATTTCTTTTTTAAGACTAGGTCTACGCATCTCATTCAGGCTGGAAGTATGGCTGCTATTCATGGGCTCAATCTCACTGTCCATCAGCATGGGTGATTTGATCTGCTCTGTTTCTTACCTATGTCAATTCACCCCTCCTTAGGCAATGTGGTGGCCCCCTGCTCTCAAGAGGTCACCATGCTGATGACAGACTTAGCTCAGTTTGGCATAGCCCACTGTAGCTCAGATAATATTTGCGAAATGCTTAGCACAGGAGGTGCTTAATAAATGTTCCTTCTCTTCATCTTTCCGTCCTTCCCTCCTTCCCTTTAAAATTCGATAGATCCTCCAGCCTGAGCCTCCCCTGTATCTGAAGTGGCAGTTGTGTACCACCACACGTAGCTATTCATTTATTCGTACATAACAAGAGGCTATATCTATATATCACACTGTGGTGTAAGGGTAAGCTCCATAAATGGCTTCTGGATCATTAAAGAACTGAATAAAGGAAGATCCATACTCATGCGGTTTAGGGTTCAAGGGTGCTGGGACCCCAAAATCACAACACGCAAGTCCTGCCCGAAAGAATTCGACCCAAGCCTTCTTTCCACCTGTTACCAAGTTACCAAGCTGTTACCAAGTGCCTAGTACGGTGATTAGCACTGGGGATTACAAATAAAAAGCAAAACCTGTCCCTGCCCTCAGGGAGCTTAGATTCTAATAGTTACTTTCCATGCATTGCTGTTCTCTGAGTAGTGAAACCTGGAAGAGTCCTTTACTTCAGAATGGTCACACAGCTGCATTTGACTCGTTCTCCCTTCTAAACATGGTGCCCAGTAATCTATTGCAGCCTAGAGAATCCCAAGCAGTCTGCAGGACTTGTTCAGTGATGCCCTCTCCACAGTAGAATGGTATTTACTGTATTGAACAGGATTTTGTGTGTGATGGGGTTGGGATCTGGGCCCCTAAAGCCAAATTTCTGGCCATAATCCCATCAACTGGCCTTTCATTGTGGCTACACTCAATCTCCCCTTCATTGTCTTACCTCTCGATGGTCCGCCATTATCCACCCTTAATCCTAGCTAGGCTCTATTCTCTCCTGGCCAGTAACAGCTTGCTAAACGTTTCTTGAATAAATGCTTGTTGATAAAGTCTTTTTACTGTGGTTATTCAGACGTAACCCTAAAGAAATCAACCTAGACCTTCTTTCTGGTCAAGAGAGAAGTATGTCAGATCTAGCAAAACCACTAGAGTAGGACATCTTCTGCACAGATACGTTATCAGGATAGCCCAGGCTCTTGGGCAAGCTCTGAAGCAGAGATCACATCCACACCCTGAATATATAATTAATAGAAAAAGCTGTCATTATTTTCAGTTGATAATAGTTGTTCTAGTAGGATAAGAGAAAGTTGAACCCTATCTGTCATATGCTACTAAAACACTCCAGGAGTGGAAGGGGCCAAAGAGGGAAAATCAACAGTTTGGGACAGTCCCAGAGAGCTTTCACATGTAAAAAATGGGAAACTTGTCTACTTGGGGACATGAATGACTGAAGGCATTGACTTGTCACTTTAAAAGTATAAAAAGTCCTGATAGCCTCATCAAGCTCTTAACTACAACCAGGAGGAGGGTGAAAACACTTTCATCTTTGAGGTCCTGAGGAAAATGGTGATTAAAGGAACAATTTCCTTAGAGTATGTGAACCACAGAACCATACCAAACTTGCCCAAATGTACAGAGGGGCCTTTGATGCTAAACAGCCACCGTGGCTGCCTGAAAAGCAAGACTGGACTCCTTACTCTTGACTTGTACTTGATGTCATAAATACATTGCTATCTGGTTACAGAGGGATTTTTTTTTTTTTGGCAATTGGGGAATTTTTAGAATCCATTGGGATTAAAAGAAATTGAAGTGTGAGTATAAAATAATGAGACTGACCCTGAAGGAAAATTCCACAAATAGGAATTCCAAAAGCAACGGAGATCATTGTTGAAACCAGGGTATAGTTTCCCAATCTGATGACTGGGGTTAAGTGACTCACCCAGGGTCACACAGCTAGTACGTGTCAAATGTTTGGTCTGAGGGCAGATTTGAACTCAGGTCCATCCTGACTTCAGGGCTAGTGCTCTATCCACTGCACCACCTAGTTGCCCCTGGTTGCAGAGGGATTTTTAAGTGTTTCTTCTGTGACACATGTCTTGTTTCAAATTGTCTCAGCTCCAACACCACTTTATTAGGCTTTTCCTGATTCCCCTAGCTGTTAGGGCCCACCCACCGAAAACTTACCTTCTATTAATTCTGTATATCTCATATATGTACAGATATTCTGCCTGATAGAAAGTAAGTTCCTTGGTAGCAAAAGTTGCTTAATTTTTATCTTTGTTATTTCCAATGGCCAATTGATTGCCTCAAATTATAAGTCCCAGGGGCAGGGCCCAGCAAATCCCCTTTTTATGTGATGTGATCCACCAATTCTATATCATCTTCCTCTGATACTTCATTGTGACATGGAGGTTGTCCTGGGCTTTCCAAGACATTTGAGGAGCACAAGTTCTGATGCCTCTTATTTGGAGTCAGACATGCAAGATTTACATTGGATCTTTTCCATGGCTCATCCCAACTAAGTCCAATGTATCATTACCAGGTTGGCCCAGGGGGATGAATTTTTCAACCACAGAAACTTTCCAAAATCATTCACCAAGTCTTGGAGGGGCTGCTACCTACATTTATGAAGAGAGTTTCCATGTGGAAGGAAAACACAGCTCCCAGAACGATTGGTATAAAGTATGATAATGAATTCTGACACTTTAAGACAGACCAGAACTTGAACAAATGAATATTGTCTGCCTCAAAGTCATCAGATTAGGAGGCTACACCCTTGTTTCAACAATGATCTCATTGCTTATGGAATTCCTATTTGTGGAATTTTCCTTCAGGGTCAGTCTCATTATTTTATACTCACACTTCAATTTCTTTTAATTGCAAATGGATTCTAAAAATGTTGGGTTTATATAAGTGGGCTTGAAGGGTTTTTTAACTTATTAAGAAAAGAAAAGAGTTAGCCTTTTAGTCTTATCTAACTCACTGCAGTTTTTATTACAATTTGTAATCTCCCCAGGCTTCCTGGGAGAGGCAAACTCTGAGAACAGAACCTTTCCTCCAAATACTCATAATTTTATTATGTCATCCCCCTCCACCCCAACAAATTGCCCATCCACCACACTTAAACCAGTTATACAACTTTAAAATAATCTCAAATTGTGGATTTGGATTAAACTCACCCAAAGAAAACACAGAATAGACCTGTTTACATAAAACAATTTGTATTGTGCTTCTTATCTACATCCCAATACTATCTTTGAAACAAATGAATAAACATCTATCTGGGTAGGGGGGTTTTCCCCTATAGATAAGCATAGAAACAGTCCATTAGCATTTTGGCATGAAGTCTAGAAACATGAAATTAATCCCCCAAATAGCTCATTTGCTGAATTAAGTTGTAAAGATGCATTTTAAAAAAAAATCTACTCCTGTTGACCAAACCTTAAAATACTTCTATGAAAATATCACTACTAACCTTCCATTCCTGAGCAGTCTCTCTGCTGTTCTTAACTGAATGAGAGCTTGGGACTTGTAGCTATATATTAGAAGCCCCACCCCCACCCCCCAGCCCCCCCCAAGGATAAAGTACAGTGTAACTCAGCAACAGCGTGTACCAGAGCCCCTTTCCAGTCGCATGCCTGAGATGTGCTGTTGGCTGTGTGTTCTGACTGTGTGTTCTGACTGTATTTAGTTGGAGTAGAAAAAATCCTGGCTCTGTATACAGTCAGAGAACTTGGGTTCAAATTCCAGACTTTTATTACCTGGGTGACCTTGAGCAAATTACTTAACCTTCATGGGTCTCGGTTTCTTCATCTGTAAAAGGAAAGGCTCAGATTAGATGATCTTTGCTTATATGAACTGATGCAAAGTAAAGTGAGCAGAACCAGGAGAACATTGTACACAATGTTCTTATAGCCCTAGGTTGATGACTGGATGTAAAGTAGAATATAACAACAATCATCATCTCACATTTATATAGTACTTTAAGGAAGGAAACAAACATTTATTTAAATGTCTACTATGTGCCAGGCACCATGATCAGCACTTTATAGATATTTTGATCCTCACAACAAACAACCCTGGGAGGCAGATGTTATTACTGTCTTCATTTTACGGTTAAGGAAACTGAGGCACACTGAGGTTGAGTGACTTGTCTGGGATAACACAGATAGAAAATGTCTGAGGCTGGATTTGAATTCAGGTCTGCCTGACTCCAGGTCCATCATTCCATTTACTCTTTGCCAAATACTTTCCGCCCTACCACAATGAGGTAGGTAGTATAAGTGTATTCTTGTTTTACAGAGAAGAAACTGAGACTCTCAGTCATTTGGTTAGGATCATATATTTATCATGACAAATATATTTATATAACAAAGCTGGAACTTAAAACAAGGTCTTCTACCTTCAAGACAAGTGTTCTTTTCACATGACCGCCAAAGGGAACACATTGCTGCTGGTTTGGCCACAAAAGTGGTATAAGGGAAATATGGCAGCATATGGGAGCCACAAACTGGTAGCATAACGGAATGCATCTTCAATATGATGTTATGAAACTTGCATTTCAGTCCTAGGCCTGCCCTTTCCCTTGCTGGATGGTACTTCACCCTGCTGGGCCTCAGTTTCCTTAACTGTAAGACAGGTTTTGTTTTGTTTTTTTAAACAAACCTGTGGTTTCATTGCAATGGGAACTCCCAGTAAGGAAACTCCTCTTACTAATTCATATCAGCACCTGCTCTTCAACTTACAGTCTCAGAAAATTACCTAGAGTAATGAGGGATTATTATTCAGCACTCCCCGCCAACCTCCCAACAATCTGTATATGTGGCAGACTTTAACCCTGGCTTTCCTGACACCAAGGCTAATTCTCTATCTCCACCACAGTGCCCCTTTGGAATCATAAACTGTTATCTAACTATATGCTGTTACTGTGAATTTATAGAAAACAGAATCCTGTTGGATTATGGTATTGACAGGAATGAGGATGATTTATATTATACCCCTAATCTAATCTAATCTAATCTAAACCCTAATAGGGTCTGACCCTCTATGGAAATTTGGTTCTCATGATAGGGGTGACATGAGTAAACAAAATCCACAAGTACTTCAAAACTTTCTCCTAATGTAATGGTTCCCACAGCCTCTCCCTTTGAAGGCTTTACTAAGCCTGTTCACGTGAGGCCAAATGGGCTGAATGGAATTTCGTTTCCTCTTCCTGCCCTTGTTCCATCTGGTATATAATAAGCCAAAAATGGTCAAAAGTGGGAAAGAAAAAAGAAGAGACAGAAAGGAGTGCCTATTACCTTCCCATAGGATAATAGGCCCAGTGCCATGGAAAGACCCCTACTAGGCTACTTTCCACCTTGTAATTTTTTTTTTTAGTAAGATGCAACATTTATTAAGCACCTTTAGTGTGAAAGGCATGGTATTGGCACCAATAAAGATCAACACAGAGAAACATTCTGCCCTTGAGAGGGCTTAAAGCCTAATATGGGTTTATGTAATAATAAAAAAAAAGATATAAAATAAAGAAACAATGACCTCCATTCTTTGCTGTTCCAAGTCTTGACCAGCTGTCATTCCCACCCACCCCAACACATAATTAATGTCAGTTTTCAATTAACAGGCCATCTCTTTAATGATCAGATATTTCAATCATTATCAGTTAGTTCTCCATAGAGGATTAACTCAACCCAAATAGATACGGGAAGTCACTAGATTAATACTTTGAAAACAAGGTACAAAAGAGTTTTCAATTAATAGGCTATCATTTTAATGACCAGGCAATTCAATCATTATTAATTCTCCACAAAGAACCCTAACAACCCAAATAGATATGGGAAACAATTTCATTAATATTTTGAAAACATGGCAATCCCTGAAGGTGATGAATTAATTACTTTTGATTTGCTGAAAGCCTATAAAATAGCGGCTAGCCATCCCTATCTTTATCACTTTGTATCCCTAATTTCCCCACTCCCAATTTGCCTGGGAATCCTGACTACTAGTAACTATTTTTGCCATAGTACTAATAACCAAGGACCCCAGGACCCCCGGAAATGTCCAGCTGGGCTTTTTCTCCATGACACATAAATTGCATTAAGCAGATGATTAAAGTTACAACACTCAGCCACATCCTCAAGAACTTTTCCTACGTGGGAAAAGCTTCACATAGTATGAGACTTGGTTTTACTCAAGCCTCTTCCTTTCCAAGACAGGAAACACAAAACCAAGAAATGGAATAGAATGTCTTTTTTCCTTTTAACATGAAAACAATGAAACTCAGAACTACCCTTGGCCCTTTCTCTTATGTCCTTCAATTATAGCTGGGACAGGACTCTCAGTCATAGCTACTTACACCTCTTATTCCTCTTAATGGCAAGCATCCTCTTAGACCTGCAGTTGGGTTCCACACATTCAAGCCTCAGTACAATCTTTTTTTGTGGTCTTTGCCTTTTTCTGGAAAATTGGTTTATTTGACTCCCATAGCCACTCTGCTTCCAATCATATCGCCTCTTCCCCTGGTGGTACGGGGAATCCTTACCTTTCTTGTACTGCGTCATTTTGTGAGTTTGGGGCTTGCTGCACTTTTTGCAGAAAGTTCTTCGGGATTTAGGACGTTCACAGAAGGGCAACGCTGCTTTTCCAGCTGGGCTTCTCTGATGTCCATGCCCCTGGGATCACAAGTCACTGTAGTTCCCTGGGCTTCCTCCCTCAGTTTCCTTTTCTGTCAAATCAGGGAGTTGGGCTCTAACTGTAAGGTCACTTCTAGCTCTGAATCCAAGGATCTTAATCTGTATATAAATGGATCTACTCTAATACGGTTGACTTTTTCTGATTGTGAAGAGGATTCTTTTTTTTTTTTTTCAAATAGAGATCTCAGTCTCAGAAACTGAGACCTTCACAGTGTAACACTGAGGGGAAAGTGTGCTATTAAATGCTTACCAAAAAGGTGGGGGTGGGGTGAAATGTATCACAGACAGATGTTTAAGCCAAGTCTGCATTATTTACATTTTCTCCATCATTTTTTTTTTAATTTTTAAAAAAAATTTTTTTTAGGCAGTTGGGGTTAAGTGACTTGCCCAGGGTCACACAGCTAGTAAGTGTGTCAAGTGTTTGGTCTGAGGCCAGATTTGAACTCAGGTCCCCCTGACTCCAGGGCCGGTGCTCTATCCACTGGGCCACCTACCTGCCCCCATCATTTTCTTAAGTCTAGACAATTAACAAAACACTAAATCAAGCCATGACTTGTAGCATTTACTGATTTCAAAGGTACAGTTGCTCATACTGACAAGTTAGCAATGGAGAGCTAAGCAGGTAGCAGCTAGCTTAAATACACCACTGCCTGGGAGTAATGCTCAACTCTCAGGACAGGATCCCCAGAGGACAGTTAACACCAGGACCAAAGTAGGTACTCCATTGTTGTTGTCCCTAAGACTAAAGCTCACAAGTGCCCACCAATGGGAGGTGGTGTGGTATGGTGGAAAGAACTCTGCCTTTGGAGTCAGAGGACCTAACCTCAAATACTTCCTCTGTCTGAGTTTGGGCAAGTCACTCAAACCTCTTGGGGCTTCTCTTTCCTCATCTGTAAAATCAGGAGACCAGAACTAGATAGCTTCCAAAGTCCCTTCACATCTTAGATGCACTGATCTTCAAATGGCTGCCTGGGACTGACTTCTTATGTTGAATCAGAGGGATGAAGAGTGGAAAAGGCCCTACTAAGGATCTTCTGTTGACAATTGTCTGACTGTTCTGTCTAGTAGCTATGACTGAGAGTCCTGTCCCAGCTATAAACTGGTTGTTTATGACCTTGGTTAAGTCAATTTATCTCTTTGGGTCTCAGTTTCTTGATCTATCAAATAGGGATAATACTGCTTATACTTCCTGAATCACAGGGTTCTTGTCATGACAGATTACAGAAATTTGAGCCGGTTATTACTATTAGGTTAAACATTAAGGTCTGAGGCATCCAGGGACACTGATAGGAAAAGATAGTGGGTGTGGTATCCCTCCTTTGTTAAGTTTTAGTTTGCATAAATATTTTCATGGCATGGAAACCATTTCTGGAGCCCAATTATTGTAAAATTTATGCATACTACCCTGTCCTAAGCACATGAGCATCGAAGGGAGGGAAAGCTTTTCTATGGGCATTCCTTGCCCAGAATGCTTTTGTATTATCACTATTCTGTGGTTTCCTAAAATGGTATCTGGTTGTCTATTTAAGAGTTGATATTATATCTTCTAAGTCCTGATATTTTGCAGAGCTGAGCCAGGATGAGATATTCCCGCTCTCTAGACAAAGTTTGCAAATTGTACCTCCTAGGTCTCTCTCTCTCTATATATATATAAATATTATCTTCCCTGCTTCTCCACTAGATTGTAAACTTCTTGAGGGCAGGAATTGACTCACTTTTGTCTGTATATGCTCTGTCCCTAATAGAGAGTCTAGTACAAAGTAGGTACCTAATAAATGCTTGTTGATTAATTGAATGTTACTTTATTGTTCAGTTGTTTCCAATTCTTTGTAAGCCCATTAGGGATTTTCTTGCCAAAGATACTGGAGGGGTTTGCCACCTCCTTCTCCAGCTCATTTTACAGATGAGGAAACTGAGGCAAACAGAGTGAAGTGACTTGGCCAAGGTCACAAAGCTAGTAAGTGTCTGAGGCCACATTTGAACTCAGGTCTTCCTGACTCCAGGGCCAGCGCTCTATCCACTGTGCCACCTATCTAATTGTTACTAGCCACTGTGAAATTTCACTGTAAGACATGTGACAACATCATAAAATAATGACCCATGTGCCACTGAAAACAGAATTTGGGGTACTAAAATGTGCACATTTCAGAAAATAATAAAATTCATTAGAATTTCTCCCTACTTCATATTGGGCCTTTCTTTTAAAAATTGTTAAAAAAAATACAACATAGTGTCGACTATGTCCCAGACACTGTGCTAAGCACATCTACAAATACCTCATTTGATCCTCACAAGATGGCATCTGAAACCTTATGCAGCTCTACCTGGGATCCTATAGAGTTCATCTATGTCCAGGAAGCAGACTATACTGCAAAATCACCTCTTCTCATGAATCTCAGTTATTCCATTTGCAAGGACAAAAGACAGAAATTGAGGTTTGTGGTGGAGTAGTGCTCTGTCATGAGGTATTGTGGCTTTAGTCAGAAGTAGCATCAGGGCAGAAGTGGAATGCTGTAGAAGAAGCACGAACTAGACAAAGGGGACAAAGTACATTGTTGGTGCTATTGCAGCAGAAAGGACACTGACTTGAACTGGGAAACTCCAGATTTCCCAGGAAGTCAGGGCAGACAGAAGCCTCTCCAGAACTCTTCTGATATTATATAATTTGACGCAGAGTTCAGTCTTAAGTTTTTGGAGGTCTGGGTTTGTTTTTTTTCTCTCTCTAAAAGAAAAAGTCTAGGAGGAAAGATAAGAAGGAAGGTCAGAACTCAGCACAGCTCTGATCGTGTCATTTCCTCTAGTCCAGAGGTGGGGAACTTGTGGCCGCAGTTTCCCCACTCCTGCAGTCTAGTCAAACACCTTAAGATGCTCCCCTTTATCTACCACAGTGGTATCAAATTGAAATTAAGGGGGCACTGTACATGAGGATCTCTGCTGGACGCACATTTACTTATTTTGTTAAACATTTCCTAATCACAGCATAATCTGGTTCTGACTGTACTTGGTAGTGTTGTGTGCCATGTGTGCCCTGGGTGGCATATTTGACGCCTCTGGTCTACCGTATAAAATATAAACATTGGCATTCAAAGTCCTCTATATTCACATTCCACCTTTCCTATGCAGCTGGTCAAACTGAAATGACTTACTATCTTTTCCTCTTCTTATCCTTTTCTCTTTCCAACCTCCATTTGTTGAAGTCCCAAGTGAGAAGCCAACTTGTTCATCAAGTCTTTCCTGAATGTCCTCAGTGAAAAGGTGTTTTCTCTCTCTCTCTCTCTCTCTCTCTCTCTCTCTCTCTCTCTCTCTCTCTCTCTCTCTCTCCTTCTCTCTCTGTCTCTGTTCTTCTCTCTGTGTCTTTCTCTCTTTCTCTCTCTCCCTCCTCCTCTCCCTCTCTCTCTGTCTGTTTCTCTCTCTCCTCTCTCTCGTTGTCTCTTTCTCTCCCTCCTCTCTGTCTCTGCTTTCTCTCCCTCTCCTTCTCTCTCTGTTTCTGTCTCTGTCCTTCTCTCTCTTTCTCTCTCTCCCTCCTCTTCTCTCTCCTCTCTCTGTCTGTCTCTCTCTCTGTTTCTCTCTCTCCTTCTCTCTCGTTGTCTCTCTCTCTGTCCTTCTCTCTTTCTCTCTCTCCCTCCTCCTCTCTCTCCCTGTCTGTCTCTCCTTCTCTCTCTCTCTGTTTCTCTCTCCTTCTCTCTCTCATTGTCTCTCTCTCTCTCCCTCCTCTCTCTCTTTCTGTCTTTCTCTCCCTCTTCTCGCTCCCTCTCTCTCTCTCTTGTCTCTCTCTCTCCCTCATCGTCTCTCCCTCTTTCTCTCTCTCTCTCTTCAAATTTCTCATGACACCTTACCTGAACCACTTCTTTCCACTTACTTTAGGATCATAGATTTCAAACAATCTAATCCAAGTTGCTCATTTTACAAATGAGGAAACTGATGGTCAGGAAAGTTAAGTGACTTATCCAAGGTCACACAGCTAGTAAATGGCAGGAATGGGATTTGAACCCAGGTCTTCCTGACTCCAAGTCCATCACTTCATACTGCCTCTCTTACTCTCCCTCCCTCATATCATGGTTATTTGTGTACTTATCTTTTCCCCTCACTTAGATCATCAGAAGCCTGGTGTCTGTGCGGTAGCTATCTTTTTATCCCCAAGGCCCAGGACAGCTCACTTCACATAGGATGCCCATGGTAAATGTTTGTCAAACTGAATATACAAGGGAAGATAGTGGCCCTGGGACCTAAAGAGAGGAGAAGCCAATTCACCAGGATGGAAAATGCAATTCACCAGATTTAAGTTAATGGGGAAAACGTGAGCGGAACAGCCATAGGGACCATTCTTATGGGGTCACAGCCCTTTCTGGGGCCATAGATTTCCTCCCTTTCAGTTGCCTGCTAGCTCTATGGCACCTTCATGTGTTTATTAGATAGAACTACAATTTTAATTGTAATTTCCGTAATTGAGGCCCAGGGAGGAGAAGGAGGAGGAGGAGGAGGAAGAAGAGGAGGTTGAATAGAGCTTTACAATTTACAGAGATCTTCACATCCATTATTTTATATGGCTCCCATCCCCTTCTGTTGCGGTCTGAGAGGTTGAGACCCCTCAAAGACTGGAGCACAGGACGGGTCGTCTGGAATGAATTCACAGACTCAAGCATTCTTCAAGTCAAGGTGGCAAAGATTTATTGTTACGCTTTTCAGCGGGCAAGGATTCTTAAGGAACCTGTGAGAGACTGAGGATAGAGCTAGGGTTTATATGGAAAAAGGCATGGGAAAGGAATGCCAGGGACACTGATGAGGTCATCCAAAGGTGCAGGTGTCTTTGGGAGCTATGGATGGGAAAGTACAGGGAGTACACCGGGCAGGGAGGGAGATGACAGAGGATGGATCTTGGGAGTCTGGCAGGAGGAAGAGTCCTTGGGCCGGCCAAGGACAAAGCTCCTTGGGCTGGGCAAGGCACCCCTCTCCCTCTGTCTTGATGAGAGAATGCTCTGCAACAAGGGAAAGCCTTCTCACAAGACAGGAGCTTACTAAGGAATTGGGAGGCTTCCAGAGACATGGTCTGATGGCTGGGGCCTGAGCAGCCTAGCACTCTCTCACCCAGCTTTGTGTAGCTGCACCAGGGAGAGACATAAGAGTTCTACTGGGGCCAACGCATGAATAATTGCTAGGCACAGTGTCCTTGGGCTGGGGAGTGGTTGTCAGAGACAGTGTTTCTGAGACTAGGGAGAAATTGGGGTCCAAGTACAAGCTCAAGCACCCAAGAACCCCATCACTTCCTCCCTCCCTCCCCCCCTCCCCCCCGTAATCCCATGAGTTAGGTTGGTTAGGAATTATCAATACAGCAATGTCCTACCAGATATTTCATTGAAACATGGAAATGAAGCCAGATTCTTGAAGGCTATGCTAGTAGAACAGAAGTACTGGTGGCCTCTACCAAGCTGGAAATGCTTCCAGTAATGATCACAAAATCATAACTTCTACATCTGACTGAGTCCACACCATCTTATGATGGGGAACTGCCTCCTCTTATACAGCCCACCTTCTCTCTTTTATCCCAATCACTAAAATAGCTGAGATCCATATTACGATGAGATATAATTTTGCAGCAGAGATTTAGAACTTGAAAGGGACCTTATGAAGAATCCATACAGAACATAAACTCCTTGAGGGCAGGGACGATGTCACTTTTGTCACAGCTCTTTGAACAGGGTCTGGTACTTAATAAATGCTTAGTCAGTCAGTCAGTCAATAAGTATTTGTTAAGTGTCTACTCTGTAGGGGTTACAAAAGAAGGGAAAAGACAGTCCCTGCTCTCAAAGATCTCACAGTTTAATGGTGAAGACAACATGCAAGTAATTATGCACAAACAAGCTATAGACGGGATTGGAAATAACTAACCGAGGGAACACACTAGTATTAACAGGAATTGGGAAAGGTTTCCTGCAGAAGTTGGGGTTTTAGCTGGGATTTGAAAGAAGCTAGGAAGCAGAAATGAGGACATTCCCTTCATGGGGACAGCCAGTGAAAATGCCTGGAGTTGGGAGATAGAGTCCAATGTCACTAGTTCAAACAGTATAAGAGTTGTTGTGTAAGGTATAAGAAGACTGGGGGGGGCAGCTAGGTGGTGCTGAGTTCAAATGTGGCCTCAGACACTTGACACTTACTAGCTATGTGACCCTGGGCAAGTCACTTAACCCCAATTGCCCCACCAAAAAAAAAAAAAGGCAGGGGGGCTCAGGTTATGAAGAACTTTGAATACCAAACAGAATTTTCTATTTGCTCCAAGAGGACATATGGAGTCACTGCAGTTTACTGAGGAATGACATGGTCAGACCTGCACTTTAGGAAGATCACTCTGACAGCTGGGCAGAGGATGAATTGGAGTTGGGAGAGACCTGTCCTGAAATGCCTGTGTCATTCTTTTTTTTTGGTTTTTTTTGTTGTTGTTGTTGTTTTTTAGGCAGTTGGGGTTAAGTGACTTGCCCAGGGTCACACAATTAGTAAGTGTCAAGTGTTTGGTCTGAGACCAGATTTGAACCATGTCATTCTTCTATACCTGTTTGTATCTCTGATTTTGGTTTAGCTTAAAGAATAATTTGTGGAAATGAGAACAATTTCTAACGTTATGGCAAAGATGCTAGAAATCACAAGGCCACCTATGAATATTAACTTAACTGTTGGTACCCCAAAGTGAGACTTTTATCCAATGACCAACAAGCTGACAGATGTATTCATGAAAGAACTGAACCACATCAACATTCTCACAATAAAGGAAACTAGAAGAAAGTTGCAACTAAACGAAAAGATGGCTCAAGAGGAGAAATTTAAAAAAAAAGGTTAAAAATCTTGAACCTAAGCAGAGGAACCAAAAGGACAGATATCAATAACAGAAGGGAATGTGGTTTCCAGATCAGCTAAACAAGCCCAGATATCTGTGATTAAATATTTCAAGATAAAGAAAAATGAATTGGAGCCAAAGAAGCAGGGGACCCTGTGGATTCCTAAGAGAGCACAAAACCAAAGCAGAAAGATTCTGAGAATCAAATTGATTTTATTTTGTAATTGATTCTATTCTGTACCAACCTTTTGTGTGAGTGTTTACACCAGTTTCTTTATCTCCGAGTTAAGTTCAGAAGTCCAGAAGTCCAGAAGTCCAGAAGTCCAGAAGTTTAGTCTTTCTGTAATTCATTGTTTTATCTTTTTGTCAAGGAAACCTATCATCTCTGTACCACTAGCTATTCTTGCAAAGATGCGAGTGGACACAACCAATCAGCTTTTCCTAGCAACAAGGACAAAAATCTCATCCCTCCCACCAATAGAAACCACATGACTTAATCATATGTCCTGCCTGCGTGTTGTTCTATTTTTATCTACTTTCCCTAAAATATAAGAAGTCTTGAAAAACCCCACTTTGGGGTCTTTTGGCTTGCTGAGGAGCTTAAGACCCCTTTTATTGGTAACTGCTAGCCTTATCAATAAATTGAATGTGCTTGGAGCTTTATTGCCTCAGTTTAACTTAATTTCAGTCACTACAATCTGAAGTATTTTAAAAGAGAAATAAGAATTGTGAAAGAAGAATTTATGGCCTGCTCAGCCTAAATAATCAACAGAATAGCGTGTAAGCTCAATTATGAATACTAGGGAAGAAAATATTGGAAGATCAAGAACTGTATTGCCTCATAAGTCAAGAAAAAGCATTGGAGACAAAAAAAATATTCAGATAGGTTGGCATAAAACCCAATAAACTCTTTCATCCTTAAGGCATTTATAATTGAAATTAAGACAACAAATAGATGAAAAGTTGACCTGATATGCCAATATTGCCTTCATGGCCATTGGAACAAATTGTTCTCATACACCCATTTCACCAGAGGAAGTCTTCATATACTTGGAGTAGACATTCCCCTAACTCACTGATGGCCTGGTTTAGCCATCACCCTTAACCTGGTTTAGCCTGTCTGCCCAGAAGGTTTTAGTGGGGTTTTGCCTTTTCGAGTGCCACAGCTTCTTGGAGCCACAGGTGAGAGCTGGGTGACAGGTGGACAACAAAGGTCGATGAGCAGCCCTGAAAAGGCCTCAGCAAGCCGTCACACTAAAGGTACTAGTCCTCTTGAACACCCCATATACCCCATAGGCAATTTAAGTAATTCATTAATTCTTTTCTTTACTGAACAGCAAGAACCTAGAAGAATCAAAATTACAGGTAGAATGGAAGAACCATAGGTTCATAGATCCAAAAGCTGGGAAGGATCTTAGGGGTCATCCAGTCCAACCCTTTTATTTTACAGGTGAGGAAACTGAGGTTTGGAGAGGTTAAGAGACTAGAGGATTTATCAAAGGATGTGGACAAGAATCACAGAATGAAAGGCATGAATCTCTTGGGTTCTGCATCTTTGCATCTATACTTGGGAAATCCTGTTATCTACAGGAGTATTAAAGTTCACTGTTACAAGAAATCTAGGTGATTCTGCATTCCCCAAAATGTTTTCTATTCATTTTTTTTTTCCCTTAGGCAATTGGGGTTAAGTGACTTGCCTAGGTTCACACAGCTAATAAGTGTCAAGTGTTTGGTCTGAGGCCAGATTTGAACTCAGGTCCTCCTGACTTCAGGGCCAGTGCTCTATCCACTGCACCACCTAGCTGCCCCCTCTATTCATTCTTAATAAAGGCCTAAAGCAGTGATTCCCCCCCCTTTTTTTTAAAGGCAATCTGGGTAAATGATTTGCCCAGAGTCACACAGCTAGTAAGTATCTGAGGCTGGATTTGAACTCAAGTCTTCCTGATTTCAGGATCAAGGCTCATCTGTGCCACCTAACCACCCCAAAAGCAGTGATTCTCAAAGTATGGTCCAAAGACCCTTGGGGGTCTCCAAGCCTTTCAGGGGGAGCCTTGAAGTTAAAACTATTTTCATAATAATGCCAAGATGTTTTTTGCCTATTAAAATACTCTTCTCTTTTCCAACTACATATCTGTGTGAGGCCGGCTTTTCTTCATATACTTCAATCAAAATAACATATCACAACAGGAAGAATGCGGAAGCAGATATGAGAATCCAGCTGTCATATGAGCCATAACATTAAAGATATCTGAAAAAAATATGTAAAACAATGCCCCTCTGCTCACTGAATTTTTTGTTTCACAAACATAACTTTTTTATAAAACTGTTATTTACAATAACATGTAATAGATTTGTTATTTTTTAATGAATTAATCTTAGAATTTTATCAGTTTTAATTTCTGATGTGATAAATTCAAGCCTGGGCTCATTTTTTTCTCTGATTAGTTTTTGTTTTTGTTTTTCTTGTTCTGTTTTGTTTTTGACAGGAATCATGTTCCATGTCAACGAATGGTCTTTTGTTTTTTTGTAAATTTTAGCCCTGGGAGGTAGGTATGGTGGAAATCAACCATATCCTTACCCTGAAACACACATACTCAAACCTATATACAAAGTATCTTGATAAGAGGAAATTTCTTCAATGACTGTTATCTAGACCTTAGATAAACTTCGAGATGCTCAAAACTAGGGGGAAAAATTATCAGTATAGCATCAGGAAGAGATGGCATCATCATTCACATGTTCCCAAACCTTACCCTTCATCCCAACAGTAATGCTACCTTCTGAAGGACTTTGTCAAAGAACATTCAGTCTATCCAGACTAAACCAATAAACACAGACTAGCTGTCCATTTTCAGTTCGAAAGGCAAAAATTTAAACATAAACCACACATCTCTAAAGAGAAAGCCTTTATTTGGTGCCTATTTCATTTGTTGTCACAGCGCAGGAAATTGGGACTCAGGTCAGGAGCATTAAGTAACATTGTACTATTTATTAGAACTTCAAATGCTATGTTTAGCACAAAAAGCATGGTACAAAATTCAGCAAGTACTCAATGTCTTAGGTGCTGGGGCAGTTTAGGTAAGGCCTCCTCCCAAGGTCACTCTAGAAGGTGAAGAGGCATATAGCTGGTGGCGGTCTCCCTCAGGTCAGGGAACAGATGGGGAGGATTAGGCTCAGGACATGTATATCCTGAAGCTTAGAGAGTGAACCAGAGGAACCAGGGAGGGTTTAGAGTAAGATAAAGTGGAGAAACCCAGAAAGCCAAGAAATCAAGAGATCACTGCTTGAATTGTAGACCTCAAAGTCAAGTGTTTAGAAAGGACCTTCTAATCCTTTGATTACTGGGAGAAGAAGAGATTTAGAATGGAGATAGTGCCCTTCCCTTGCCTCCTATGCCATTCCTGGTTTTGTTAGGCACCTCTGAAATGCTATGGGCTGCAGCTATATCTAGAGAAGGCTCATAGAGCACTGGCATGATTGGAGTCTGACATTAAGGGTCCTAGAATCACAGAGTAATCACACACAGAATCTCTCTCTCCGTGGGCGAGTTTGCTGTTTTATCCCTGGAAGATCTTCATAATATTTTCCGCACTTTTAGCATCAGGAGCAGACTTTCTCTTGCTGCCAGGGGCCAGAAATTTCTTAATTGTTGGGATATTACTCATTCGAGTTTTAAATGCCTAGAGGAAAAAAGGTTGAAAGTAAGTTTATGCAAAAAAAAAAAAAACAAAAACAAAACCTCAAGACACAAAGTCAAAATGATAATGGCAATACCCCTCAAAATTCAGGGGTATCAGTATTGAAAGTGAAAATGGTCTTAATGAATAATCAAAACCTATGATTAACTGAGTGAACTAAAATCAGTTAAGTGACTTTCCCAAGATTACACAGCTAATAAATTGGGGAGCCAAGATTAAGGCTTGTAACTCAATCCCTCTAAATTCTAGAGCCTTTCCTCTATTCATTATTCCCTCTGGTAGTTACTTCTTATTTATCCTGTATACAGACTGCTTAGTATATATTTGTTTGCATGTTGTCTCCCCCATTAGACCATATGCTCTTAGAGGACAGGTTCTGTCTTTTGTCTCTTTTTGTATCCCTGGTGCTTAGCACAATGCCTGGCATATAGTGAGCACTTAATAAATATTTATTGATTGGCTGTAATTATCTATCTACAATAGCATACTGCTTACTCTCCTTGGTGCAACGTGAGTAAAATATATGAAAATGTCATTAAGTGTGAGGGATACAGTGCCATCTATGGTTAAAAACAAAATTAGCTTCTACAGGTTTTAATTCCATTTTGTTTTGTCTGACTCTGACTTTTGGCATAGAGAATTTTTACTAAGGTAACTGCCTCTATCAACAACACAGATTGGCAAGTACTGGGTAATTTATAATCTTGGACAGTTGCCTAAGGCACAGAGAGGTTAAATGAATTTGTCCAAGGCAACCCAGACAGTAGGTGTCAGACATAAAATTTGAACTCAGCCCCCCCCCCCCCCAACTCTATAGCTGGCTCTCTCTTAATGACTCCATTCTGCCAAAGGTAGAGAGTAAAGCCATTTCTTTCTGGCCATATAGATATGTACGCTTGTGGGGAAAAAACTCAGTACCTGTGGCACTGAGACTCTTCCCCCCCCCACGAACTACATAATTAGGAATGGCAAAAAAAAAAAAGTCACATTTTTACATCTAGTCAAACTTTAGTAATTCAAGACTAATTTGGAAAAGGGAAGACCACTAAGATCAAGGGAAAATCATTTAACCTCTCTGTGGCCCGAGTTACTATCTAAGGCAATGGCTTTTCAACTGTGGTCCAGGGACTCCTTAGGCTATCCAAGAGTCTCTTAGGGGGTCTGCAAAATCCAAACCTAATTTCTTGATAATACTAAAGACATTTTAATTTCTAATAAGGTAAATATCAATAGAAATAACCCATATACACAGAAGATCTTGTGGGGTGAAAGACCTTCAATCATTTTTATTTATTTATTTATTTATTTTTTTTAAGGCAATTGGGGTTAAGTGACTTACCCAGGGTCACACAGCTAGTAAGTGTCAAGTGTTTGGTCTGAGGCCAGATTTGAACTCAGGTCCGGTGCTCTATCCACTGCGCCACCTAGCTGCCCCCCTCAATCATTTTTAAGAGTATAAAGGGGTTCTGACATCAAAACATTTGAATATCGATGCTCTAAAGTTGTAGACAAGATCTACATTGCTGGAAAAACTTTCCACAATGGAATTCCCCTCACAATTCCTGAATTGTGTTTGTCCTTCATTCTCGAAGAGGATCAAATGACTTTGATTTGAGTGAGGGAGGGCTCTTCGAAGTCACCAGCCTCACTTTCTCCTCCAGAGCCATCTGGGTCTAGTGGCCAGATATTCATCAGGACTACTGGAGATGCCTCAGGATGTTGTGGCAGACACTGGCCCTTTTAAGCTAAAGTCTTTTTGGGTTCTCACTTTGAGTGAGGCAATGCCCATTCAGTAAACAGGCCTCTTTAAGAAGTGAGTCCAGGGATGGCCCCTTTAATTAAAAAAAAAACAAAAACAACCAAATCAAAGTGGGAGGGGAAGACCCTCGGGGTTGCTGGCCAAAAGAGAAACAGTTACTATTTACATTTACTCTGAGCCAGGAGGGCCCAAAAAATAACCATTAAGTCGTGCTTGGGCAGGGACCTCTTGTTGTCCAATCTATGAGCTCCAGAGTGAATTGGGTTTAAGGCTTGGTCTTTGAGAGAGAGATCTAATCAGTAAACCCCAAGTTAACTAGGCAGCTTTCAGTGATCAAAATTTACCTTCCTTTGGGCAGAACTCTCTCGGGAGGCGAGGGGAGGCGAGGGAAGGCGAGGGGAGGGGCTGAGTTGCCCAGCTGGGTTTCCACTCATGGTATCCATCTCCAGTCACCCAGGGGAATATCTGACCGTTGGACCCAAAGCTCTTGTGAGAAGTAAGAAACTATTATATTTCCATATAAGGAAATTGAGAGGAAAAGTAACTAAAGCTAAAATTGGGTGAAATTGGTTGTTTGATTAAAGAGGCTGGAAGTAGGACAAAAGTTAAGCTTTACCTAGAGTGAGCATGCTTGAAACTTACCTAGGGAAACATGTGGTGGGCAATTTGGGAAGTCTGTGACCTAAGCTGACTTCTACCTATGAAAGTCAGCTAGGAGGGACTTGTGGCTGGGAATAGGGAATTTAAAGTTTATTCTCTCTTCTGTAGGTTGGGTGTGCTCATCTTGAGTTCCACACCCGCTTCCTATGAGAATCAAAGGTTTCACTACTTCACTGTATCCTGAGTCTGTCTAATCAACTGTGCCTATTTAAAAGTGAGGCTAGTGACTTCCCACAGCCCTCCCTCGCTCAAATCAAAGTCAATCACAAGTCATGTCACCATCTCTCTGATGTCAGTGGTCAAAACACGGTCCTGAATGAAAAAGCACTAAAAACCTTATCTTTATTGTATAAGCACCTGATAAGCTATCTACCATTGTTTGCACATGGTATGATCATTATTTCTGAACTTTGCTAAAAGTAAACACAATCAACTATCCATGTGACCCAGGCCAAATTACATTATTATTACTCTTTGGAGTAGGGAAGACCAAAAAGCTGGAGGTGCTCATGCTTTGGGGATCATGTTTAGAGAGGGCTTGAGAGAGCAGTTATCAGAGTAGAGATTAGATGAGGAAAACACTTGGGTTAGATTTGGCACAATACCTATAATTTACAGCAATACCTTCTTATTTACAGGGAATAATGTGGAAGAACAGATTTGTTGTTGTTCAGTTGTGTCTGACTCTTCAAGAACCCATTTAGGGTTTTCTTGGCTAAAACACTGGAGTGGTTTGCCATTTCCAGATAGATCAAGAGAATTCTAGGATTAACTGGAAACTACATTTTTGTGAAAGAATTTGGCCCCAAGACTCTTGAGGGTGCAATTGGATCTGGCCAGGCATTGAGACAAAGAGACAAAGTGGGGAAAAGAATGGGGACCCAGCTATCTTTATGTGCTTAGAGAGGGAAGAATGCTGAAATGGTGAGTCAAGTTGAAGGGGACTTGCCATGAACCTTAACCCACTCTGTAGGTGGGCCAAGTAGCAAATAAAATTGAACCAGATGTTTACACTAAGAAGAGTCCAAGCTGCTGTCTCCTCACAAGGTCCATAACCACAGCAGGGGTGGGGTATGGGGGGTGGCCTGAGCTAGTCTGTACTTGGACGCCAGATTTTTAAATTTGAGGCTCTCTAGATTTAGAAAAAGAGAAACTCCCCAATATCTTAAGGACTGACTCTTTCCTGTTCTCTCCTATGCTTCAGCTTGTATAGAAGAAACTGATAAATTGATGTTTCAGGAATGTTCCCTTGGGTCAGCTTTCAATAAGGAAAGTTTGGTTGCATGGGGCAGCTTCGGAGAAAAGTAGAGATAAAGCCATTTTTAAGTACAAATAGTCCTACCACGTAAAAGAACTGGGTGTTGGGGATTCAGTTCTCAATCTTTCGCTATCCTTACTTCAATCTATACAATATATGTGTTTGTACATACACATAAATGCACATATATGTCTTTTACATATTTATTTTCTTTTCCTTTCTGTCTAGACTTGTAATTTCATCACGGTTGGGAACTCATAATATGGAAACTTCCTCATAAATCAGCATGTTAGAAAATTGCCTCAGAGCACCAAGAATCCATGACCAGGCTCTGCATGTGGTAGGAACTGAGCCCTGATCCTTCTGACTTCCTAGAATTGTAGATTTGAACATAGAAGAGACCTTGGAGTAAATGAAAGGTCATTTATCCCAACTTCTCATTTTATTTTATCTTTAAAGACTGGATCTCCCTATCTCATCCAGCCTGGGCCAATTTCCTGTTCCACTTTCTGTCCCACCCCACCCACCACATTAACTCCTAACTTAGTGTGAATCAACAGCCCATCTGCACTGCCCACCACAGGACTCCAGAACTCAAGAGATCCAACAGTCTCGGGGGCCACCACACTTTGACAACTCTCCATCTTCAGATGAGGAATCGGAAGCCCAGAGTGGCCAGGTGATTTATCCACAGTCACTTAGCTTAGTAAGAGGCAGAATCAGTTTTTTAATCCCTGTCCTCTTAATTACAATCTTACTGACTAGATTTAAAATTGAAAGCCAATGGATCATCAGATATTTAAGGAAGAAGTCTTTAGTCAATTTTCAAACTTCAGTTTTAATTACCTGGAGTGAAGGAAATCCAGACAGTGCATCAGGGATCGTCTCTTCCACCATTAAAATAGCTTCAATCAGTTGTACATCTGCCAAGCTCATCTGGTTCCCCACAAGAAAGTTTTGTCCATGAGTCTTTAAAACCTGAACGACATAAGCACAGGAGAATGTTGAGAATGTCTGTCACTTCACAGAGGAGTGATGGATCGACTAGGGCAGCGGCCATAGGAATGCATGAGACTGTCCAATGTCTAGCTAATGGAAAGTCAAGCAAGGAGTAAGAAGAGGGAATGAGAAGGAAAGCATGATTAACTATCAATTCCAATTCAAAATGAGGGTGTACCATTAAATTCCAGGCTTTTTCTCCTCTCAAATGTCCTGTGTTTAAAGGGATGTATCCATATATTATAAATCCACAGAATCATAGATTTAGAGCTAGTACAAACCCCTCATTTTGCAGATGAAGAAGGTGAGATGCATAGTAGTTAAGTGACTTACTCAAGGTCAAACAAGTAGTGATAGAGGCAAGATTTAAACCTAGATCCTCTGACTTTACCTAGTATTCCTTCCACACTAATCTTCTTTGCTCTGTGGGAAGAAAAAAATTTTTTTTGATAAACTGATTTCCAAAGAGGTAGCATTATATAGTGGAAGGACTTCAGGTGATTTGTATGGATCCCAGAGTGGTCAAGCAGTGCGATATCCATGACTATCCATTAACCAGGCTTAGGGTAGAAATTGTCCAAGATTTTCTGAGTCAGAGAAAATGAACTGATCCAACCCCCTTGTTTTATAGATGAGGAAACTGAGGCCCAGAGAGATTAAGTGACTTGATCAAAGAAACCCAGGTAATAGTGAATGAGGCAGGAGCATGCTGGTTTTGTTGTTGTTATTTTTTAGGCAACTGGGGTTAAGTGACTTGCCCAGGGTCACACAGCTATTTAGTGTCAAATGGCTAGTCTGAGGCCACATTTGAACTCAAGTCCTCCTGACTCCAGGGCAGGTGCTCTATCCCCTGTACCACCTAGCTGCCCCCAGAGCATGCTGGTTTTGTAATTGTGTTTCATCTTTCTTCTTCTTGTTCCTTTTGGACAAGATTCACAATTTCAGGGTGTTAGGGAGATCCTAGCAAAGAACTTCTCTTACCAATGACATTCTCTGTAACTAATGGTCTGCAGTTGTGTGGGGCAGTGGATATAGTGCCGGGATATAGTGTCAGGAAGACCTGAGTTCAAATCCAGCTTCAGACACCTAATGACTGTGTGACCTTGGGCAAGCCCTTCATTCTCTGTATATCCAAGATTCCTCATCTGTAAAATACAGATAAGAATAGCACCTACCTCCCAGGGTTGTTGTGAGGATCAAAATGAGATAATAATTATAAAGTACTTAGCACAGCGCCTGGCACATAACAAGGGCTATATAAATAAATGTTGTTGTTTTGTTGAGTCATGTCCAGCTCTTTGTGACCTTGTGGACCATACCACACCAGTACTATCTATGAGGTTTTCTTGGTAAAGATACTGGAGTGGTTTGCCATCTCCTCCTCCACTGGATTAAGGTAAACAGAGGTTAAGTGATTTGCCCAACATCACCCAGCTAGTAATTGTCTAAGGCTGGATTCAAACTCAGGATTTCCTGACTCCATGCCGAATGCTTTATCCACTGAGCTATCCAGACGCCTCCATGTAAATGTTAGCTAGAAGTAGTAATAATAGTAGCAGCAGCCTGGAGCACTGAGAGACTTTAAGTGACACATAAAGTCACAATGCCCACCTGCATTTGATTTGGACTAGAACCTGGGTCTTCCTGCCTCCATCCACTATGGTACACTATCATAAGTTCTCAGCCATCTAAAAGATGTTCTCCTGAGGTTAGTTTTATGAAAAAAAAAAAATGGAGCAGAGGAAAAATCATTTCAAGAACTGCCCTAGCTCCTGCTCCTCTCCTCTCTCTTTTTTTTTTCTAGTTTCATCATTCTAAGTGCATCAGCTCTTCTGTCATTTACCTTTTCATAAGCAGGGAAGTATCTGTTCTTGGTCTTGTTAGTGATTTCATCGAGTTTTTGCTTCTGCTGTTCTCCTTTTAGGAAAGGGTACATAAGGAGTAGCTCCATCAGATCCATGGTTCCCTCTGAGTACATGATAATCCTTAAAAAAAAAAAAGGAGTGTCTCAGTTAATGTTTCCTTTTCTTAGTTTCCCCAACTAAACATCTTTGAACCACAATAGCAGGGGTACCTGGAAGCCTGCTCTTTCACTAAAGCTAAATCCTTTCAAAGTAAAGGTGCTTTGTGGAGTCAAGGAATTCTTTAAAAAAAAAAAATCAATCCTGGGGAAGTTAGGTGGCACAGTGGATAGAGCTCCAGCCTTGGAGTCAGGAGGACCTGAATTCAAATTTGACCTCAGACACTTGACAATTACTAGCTGTGTGACTCTGGGCAAGTCACTTAACCCTGGTTGCCTCACCAAAAAAAAAAAAAATCCTCCTAAAAAGTCTTGTCACAAATCAGAGAAGGTAATTCATTCCTCATTCTCCCAGCCAGTCTTTGCTTCCTATCTCTAAAGGCTTTTCCCAACATGTGTTGGGAAATCCCACTACTGAGGAACTGGAGGGTGAAAAAAAGGAAGGCTGGGCTTCTTTGAACTGTAGACCTCTGTGTTAAATTCCTGAAAAAAAAAGTTCTTAAGAATCAAAAGGTATGCAGACAACTGAAGGCTAAAATGGTCCTAACGACGCGCCAGTCCTTTGCTCATTACTCAAAGCAATATCATACGGAAGAATGAAGAGTCTGTTTGTGTATGGCAACTGTATGGGACAGGGCCAGCTAACTACTTAGCCAAGTCAACCCCAAGCAAGCACAAAACCGTCACACACGTCGCTCTCTCCTTCAGGTCTTTCCCAAGTAGATTGTGTTTCTCAGCAATATAGTGGAGAATGGCTCTGCACTGAACCAGCTTCATCCCATCGATTTCGACCATTGGCACTTGTTGGAACAGCAGGGCAGCTGAAGACAGAAAGTATAGGCTTAGAAGTCAAAACTTTTGGCAACCTGCAACTCATATAAACCACAAGATTGTACTGTCAGATCCTGGAGCAGCAAACCAGCAAGAAAATTAAAAGAAGATATTGACATGATGGAAGGATAGAAGGCCTTGTGCATGGAACCAAGATACAAAAGGAGTGCTAGTCTCACCCACGGCCCTTTTAGTTTTTAAGGAGAGGAAGAGAGACACACTTTTATTCATAGCATTGATGAGTGGATGGGGAACTTAACAAAAACTGCTATGGATAGAGCCCTGAACCTGGATTTAAGAAGACCTGAATTCTAATCTGGCCTTGGACACTTATCAATTGTGTGAGTTGGGCAAGTCAGTCAAATTTCTATAGGCCTTAATTTCCCCATCTGTAAATGGGGGATGATAATAGCATCTACATACCAGGGTTGTTGTGAAAGAAGAATGAGACATTTGTAAAACACTTTGCAAACCTTAAAGGGCTATATAAATGATAGTTATTAATATTGATATTATTGCTAACTGGTTGGAATACTGGGTTAATGAAGCTAAAGCCACTGAATAATTTGACCCTTGGCTAATGTCCAGTGCCTGCCAACCAATGCGCTTCATTAAAATGCCACCTTCTACAGGAAGCCTTTCCTGATTCCCCTTCAGTCTGGTGCCTGTCCTCTACTGATCATCTCCAATTTGCCCCGTATATATCTTACATGTGCATAGTTGTTTGCATATTCTTGCTTCCATTAGACTGGGAGCAACTTAAGAGCAGAGATGCGTCTCTTGCCTTCCTTTGCATCCTCAGAACTTAGCTCCGTGTCTGGCACATATCATAGGAGGTGCTTCCTGGTCACAGATCGCCACTCTTACTATAGGCTGGCCATCTTGTAAAAGAGGAGTCAAATGCGGGTGGATAAATAAAAATCCATCATCCCAACTAGGTAAAACATGAAGAAGCCAAATATATACAAACATCTTACCAATGAGAGGTCAACTAAGGCAGCTTCATTTACAAAGGACACACAAAAGATCACAGAATATTAGACCTGGAAGGGACCTTCAGAGATGACCTTGTCCAGTATTTCTTTTCACAGAGCTGGAAACTAAGCCCTGGAGCAGTGAAGTAACATGTTGAAGGCCACACAGTGATTTAGTGGCAGAGTGAAGACCAGAATTCAGGTCTCCCAACTCCCAGACGAATGCTATATACCCTCCCATGTCTCATGCAGCACAGTATACTGGAATCTGTAGATTTTAGAGGTATTGGAATTAGTAGTAGAGACATCCTTGGTCCCTAGGGAAGAGGGAGGGGAAGGGACCTCTAGTGTTTGTAAAATTCTTCAGAAACATGCCCTAACAACCAAACAGGATTCCTGGTGATGAGTTATCAGTGCCCCCGTCTCTCCTCAAATTACATTGTATTGATCTGTTTGAATGTTGTATCTCCTTAAGGGTGAGAACTGGATTTTTATATTTGACTTGGTGTCTGTAGCACCAAGCAATAGTACCCGGTATACAGTAGGTGTTTAATGAATAAATTCATGTCAAATGAATAAATGCACACAGTCTCTTCAAGTTCACTAAAGTAGAAGACTGAGGCACTTTAGTAACTTTATGTCTGCTTGGTGTGTAACTTTGAGCTATGTTGTTGGTCAGTCATTTCCTACTCTTCATGACCCCATTGGAGATTTTCTTGGCAAAGATACTGGAGGGGTTTGCCATTTCCGTCTCCAATTCATTTTAGAGATGAGTAAACTGAGACAAACAGGGTTAAGTGACTTCTCCAGGGTCACACAGCCAAATTTGACTCAGGTTTTCTTGACTCCAGCCTCAGAACTCTATGCACTGTGCCACCTACCAGTCCCACTTTGAGCTATACCTTAGTGTTAATTTGTGTACTACATTGGGTGCAGACCAGATAGTCCACATTTATATTATCAGTCATCCTATAGTGTAGTTAAAGGTATTTTCCTTTTAAAAACTTGTTTTTCCCATTCTAATTATATTAGGACAGTGTTTTTGATGATTTCCTTCAGGTTAATAAAAACTAAAGGCAAGATCATAGAAGGGACCTTACAAGTCACCTGATCCAAACTCTCATTTTACACATGAAGACAGTGAGCCCCATAAAGGTTAAATGACTTGTCCAAAGTCACACAAGTAGTAAGTGGTAGGCAGAGCCAGAATTCAAACCAAGATGTTCTAATTCCAAAGACAATCATTGTTTCCACTGAATGATGATGCCTTCCAGAGTTTGCACTGCATTTTTTTATACTCACTTGCTCTTAACTTTTCTAATTGTTCTTTTGTTTCAAAAAATTGTTCTTCAAACTAAAATAAAAATAGAAATGCAAAATATTAGGAAATGTCATAGGCAGTTCAGAAGAGTGTGTGTTTACATATGTATATATTAATATGCGGGTGTGATTTATTTATATATGTGTTACATATTTGTTCGTATAAGTATGCATATTATCTCCCCTGATCAAATATTAGCTCTTTGAGGGTTTGGAACCTAGGTCAAGTTACACCTGTCTTTGCTGCCCCCCAGGCTAACGCAGTGTTTGATATGTCACAGGCCTTAATAAATGCTTGCTAATTATTTACTTGGCTGAACTGATCTTCTTGGTGAACCTGGGTGCGCGGATGACTGCAAACTTCAAGTCCCACTAAGCCAGAAAAGCTTTGTTTGCATGTTCAAAGACAAACTGGACTTTAGTCATCTGAAGACCCGCCTAGCTAACTTTTGAATGGCTCACCCCAGCACGGCTGGTCACCAAGTGAAGAATTATATATTTTTGTCATAGCAGCTCACAAAACCTGTTTGCTCTGCAAACTAACATAATACACAAGTAAGAGCTGGGGCTGTGATACCCCCCAGGGAAATCACTGATCTTTAAATAGGGATTATTCCATTTTCATAATGGCAATACAAATCTCTTTTTGTAGGACCTCTCCTACTTCATTTACAAATTTGCTGACTAGCTTTATTAATTATTCTATACTAGTTTTATTAATTATATGGAAGAGATACTAAAAGCCTATACCAGGACTAGGGGAAGGCAAGGTAGACAGTCACGGAGGAGAGCAACCCAACAGGTGAACACAATGGACAATTTTTAATATCACCTTCTTATAAATGTACATAATGTCAGAAAATTCTGCCCCCTGCAACATGTAGGTATTGGGTTGTTGTTTTTTTGTTTTGTTTTGCTTTTTGGCGAGGCAACCGGGATTAAATGAATTGCCCAGGGTCACACAGCTAGTATCAAGTGTCTGAAGCTGGATTAGAACTCAGGTCCTTCTGACTCCAAGGCCAGACTCTAGCCACTGTACCACGTAGCTACCTCCTAGGTATTGGTTTTTTGAGCAAAAAAAAAAAATACATGTTGGGGGCAGCTAGGTGGCGCAGTGGATAGAGCACTGGCCCTGGAGTCGGAGGACGGCAAGTTCAAATCCAGCCTCAGACCAAACACTTGACACTAGCTGTGTGACCCTGAGCCACTCAATCCCAATTGCCTAAAAAAAAAAAAAAAAAAATTGCATGTTAGTTACAGTGAAGGCTCAAAGCCTCAGCTTCACAGGGAGCCTGATTTTCTTTCCTTTTTTTTTTCAATCTAAAATTGTAAAAATTAAATAGTACTTATTTTCTCTCACTCCTACCTCCCCCTTCCATCAAGGGGGAAAAAAAGAAAAACAAGGGAAAAAGAAAAGAAAGTCCCTATAACAAATATTCATAGACAAGCAAAACAAGTTCCCACCTTTTTTTTTTTTTAAGGGCATTATGGTCTATTTATTTAAGAGATCTTTGATTTTAAACAAAGCCAGTGAAAATGTTCCCAAAAGCATCAACATATATTCATACTTCACCAAAATGTATGGGATTCAAATCCTTCTCACAGACCACAAATACCTTATCCTAGACCCTGTACTAAAAAGCTTTGGGAGTTGAGGAAAAAACTAATGTTCACTTTATTGAGAGCCACTGCTAAATGTTGATTCATTCCTTGTACATAGGAAGCTCTCTAAATACTGAACTAAATACTAAACTCTAAATACTAAATTTAGGGCCTTCAGCAAATCATTAACCATTCTGGGACTTAGTTTTCACATTTTTAAGAAGAGAGGATTGGATTAAATGACCCTCTAAGGTACCTTTCAGTCCAGACTGATGATCAAGTATCTCTAAGACTATAAAGAAAAAAGCAATTAGAAAGTAAGATTGTACTGGGGAAAAAAAAGTATATCAATATGCACAAGTCAACTTTTGGGGGAGACATCTCTTGGCTAGAAGAAGGGATTGAGTATAATAACTAGAGATGTTTAGGCCCCAGCTTGTTCTAAGATGTCGCAGAGCTTGAGAACAACAAAATCTCCTTGGAAAGTTCCCTACCACCTTTCCCCCTCACCCCCAATTAGACAAACCTCCACTCCAGCTGCTGCTAAGAGCCATCTAATGGATTCCATTCTGCCCCTTCCGTTAAAGTAGTGGAGGATAGGTTTATTTGCCATTGTGATGTTTCGAGTTTTCTGAAAAAGAAAAAAAATGTATATATACATATATGTGACACTTAGATGAGACTGGATTTCATGTTCCCAGTATAATCCCATGCATACAGTTGGCACTAGATTAAATATTTGAAATCTTGATCTGATTTGTGATCTGGTATGTGGCATTTATAGAAGATTGGTTCATTATAATCAACCAGCTGTGTTAGGGAGGGGTATGTCTGTAAAAGACACAGCACATGCAATGTTGGTAGAAAGACAGACACATATACGAAATAGAAAACTATACAAGGCAAACATCTAATTATCTGTAAAGATTGTGATACAAAAGGAAGAGCACTGCATTTGGAGGCAGAAGGACTACATATAAACCACTGTCCCCTGACTGTGTGGATTTGGGTAGGCAGGCCACTTTGGGTTTCCATTACCTCATCTATAAAATGAGGAAGCTAGGTTAGGTGTTGTCTAGGGCCCTTTCAGCCTTAAACACATGATCTTAATCCTGCTATTTTCTCCATTTAATAAAAAAAAACAAAAACCAGGCACCATAGAAGATAACAACAAAAACCAGAAAATATTTGCTTACATTGTGTCCCTCTATTATCTGGGTTTTTTAGGTCATTGCTTCCCAATGAAATCTCTTTTTAAAGTATAGTCCTGGGTGTACTTTAAAAAAAAATAAACAACCTTTAAAGAAGATGATAAGTATTCAGTCTTATCTAAGGAGAAGAGTAAGAAGAGGGGGACAAGGTTAATGATAGAAGAATAGTAGAAGGACATACACTGGGGAAAAGAGAAGTCAAGAGGGGAAAGAAGGAAGGAGAGAAAAAACAGACTAGGTGGCCTCTGAAAAGATTTAAGACTGAAGAAAAAATGATTTTAGAGCTAGAAAGGACTTAGCCCAATGCCTTTTTTTTTTTTTTAATCAGATAAGGAAATTGAGTCTGAGACATCCGGTCCATGACCACATCATAAGGTATTGAGTTAATTTAATTCACCAAATATTGACTAAGTACCTTGTCCTGCAAAGTATACTCTTAGGCAGTTAGAATACAAAGGTAATATAGTGAATAGAGAGTGTCTTGGAGTTAAAAAGGCCCAAGTTCAAATCCAGCCTCAGATAACAGCTATGTGATCCTGGGCAAGTCATTTAATCTCTGACTTAGTTTCCTCAGCTGATAACCTACCAACCAGGGTTGTTGTGAGGACCAAAGGAGATAATAATTATAAAGTGCCTGGCACATAGTAAGCTATGTAAATGTTAGCTATTGTTATTATCCTGGTCTACATCCTAATGAGACTGAAGTATACCCCCTTTCCATCATTATTCAAAAACCCATGACATTTATTTCTCACAACCTCTAATTCCAAATCAAGCCTGATAATAACTTCCCCATTTCATTTTTCAAAATTATTAATTCTGGCAGTTGCTCCCCCCCTTTCCCTGATATTTCCTCTTCCCCACTTAGCATTATTAAGTCCTTGAGAGGGACTTTATAATTCAATAACTTAAAATTAACCGAGCAGAGAGAGTCAAACAAGAGAATCTTCATCACTCACTCAATACCCCCACCAACTACAGATTGTTCCCTAATTCAAAACACCTAGGTAATGATCAACTCAGAGAGGCCCCATATCTCCAGAAGATACAGAATTCAGATACATTATAGGTTAATTAAGTTTCTGTGGACAACCCAGGCCACTCAGCCACTATTTCTAACACTGTTTCCAAGGGAAAATTTTTTTTTTATTAAAATTATACTTTTTTTTAAAGACGGGTACAGTCTGCCAGCACAGTATTTGATTGTCAGAACACCAATTACAAACCAAAGGATTTGTATTCACTTACAAAATACAATTCTTATGGAAAAATGAAAGGGTAGAAAGTTAACAAGTACTGGGGCTCAGTCTTAAACTCTCCCCCCCCCCAAAAAAGAGGGAATTGTGGGGAGGAAAGGTGAAGAGAGGGTATAAAAAAAGAAAAATTCATGTGCTCTTCGCACAAAAGTGGTTTTTAACTATAGATGAAAGAATATCTTCAATACTTTAAAAGATTGACAAATCTTTACCCTCCACCCCCCCAGATTAGTAGATAAGACTCCATGAAATGTGGGTGTCCCCTTATCTTTCTCACCACCAATCATTTGGTGGCCAGCTCTCTGGAGATGAACCTTAGAGCTCTGATAAGTTAGTGCTTGGGTTCCCCAGGTCAGCCAATCCTTCAGGGACATTATAGGTAATTATGTTTTAATGGGCTGGCCTGGCCTAGCCTGACCAACTAACCACTATGTCTAATACTTTCTATGGGGAAAGAATTTATGGATTAGAACCATTTTTATTTAAGGAAAAAAATAAGACAGGGGACAGCCCACTCACACAGTAACTGGTTATCAGAACACTCTGATTCTTTCGAATGGACATCTATCACTTCTGTCCAGGAGAAAAAGAGTTTTCAGAATTCAAAACATTCACTCCATCCTCTTACCAGGAGGGAAGATTAACAGTTATTTCCAATAGTTTATTTTTTATTTTTAACATATGTTTTTAAAACTTTGGGTTACAAATTTTCTCCCTTCCTCCCCACCCACCCTCATTGAAAAGGCAAGCATCTCCATATAGGTTATAGATGTGTAGTCACGCAAAACACTTCCAAGGTAGTTCAGTTGTGAAAAACTAAGTATATTTCCCTTCATCCTATCCTACCCCCCATTTATTCTATTCTCTCTTTTGGCCCTGTCCCTCCTCAGAAGTGTATGCTTTGGATTATCCCCTCCCCCAATCTGCCCTCCCCTCTATCAACCCCCTACTCTCTTGTCCCCTTCCCCCTTATTTTCCTGTAGGGTAAGATAGATTTCCATACCCCATTGTGTATGTTATTCCCTCCTTAAGCCAAATCCTATGAGAATAAGATTCACTCATTCCCTCTCCACCTTCCCCCATTTCCCCTCCACTGTAAAAGCCTTTTCTTGTCTGTTTCCCATTTTACTTCTCCCTTTCTCCTTCTCCCAGTATAATCCTCTCTCACCCCTTAATTTTGTTTTCCAGATATCACCCCTTCATCTTCAGCTCACCCTGTGCCCTCTATCTATCTATCTATACACATATAATTTTTTTCCCCTTCTACTACCTTAATATTGACAAAGGACTCATGAGTTACAAATATCATCTTTCCATGAGGGAATGTAAACAGTTCAACCTTAATAAATCTCTTACGATTTCTCTTTCCTGTTTACTTCTTCCATGTTTCACTTGAATCTTGTATTTGAAGGTCAAATTTTCTATTCAGCTCTGGTCTTTTCCACAGGAATGCTTGAAAGTCCCCTATTTCATTGAATGACCATTTTTTATCCTGAAGGATTATACTCAGTTTTGCAGGGTAGGTGATTCTTGCTTGTAGTCCTATCTCTTTTGCCCTCCGGAATATCATACTCCATGCCCTCCGGACCCTTAATATACAAGCTGCTAAATCTTGTGTTATCCTGATTGTGTTTCCACAATACTTGAATTGTTTCCTTCTGGTTGCTTGCAATATCTTCTCCTTGACCTGGGAATTCTGGAATTTGGCTACAACATTCCTAGGAGTTTTCCTTTGGGGATCTCTTTCAGGAGGTGATTGGTGGATTCTTTCAATTTCTATTTTGCCCTCTGGTTCTAAAATATCAGGGCAGTTTTCCTAGATAATTTCTTGGCTCTTCTTTTGATCATGGTTTTCAGATAGTCCAATAATTTTTAAGTTCTCTCTCCTGGATCTATTTTCCAGGTCAGTTGTTTTTCCAATGAGATATTTCACATTCTCTTCTATTTTTTCATTCCTTTGGATTTGTATTACAGTGCTTTGATTTCTCAAATTGTCACTAGCTTCCAATTCTCCATTCTAATTTTTAAGGAAGTATTTTCTTCAGTAGTCTTTTGGACTTCCTTTTCCATTTGGCCAATTTTACTTTTTAGGGCATTCTTCTCCTCATTAGCTTTTTGGACCTCTTTTGCCATTTGGGTTAGGCTATTTTTTAAGGTGTTATTTTCTTCAGTATTTTTTGGGGTCTCCTTTAGCATCACTCTCAGTTTTTCCTCTATTTCTGTTACTTGCTTCTCAAAATCCTTTTTGAGCTCTTCCATGGCCTGGGACCAATTCATATTTTTCTTGGAGGCTTTGGATGTAGGAGCTTTGACTTCGCTGTCTTCTTCTGGTTATATATTTTGATCTTCTTTGTCATGAAAGTAAGATAATATAGTGTGACTCTTTTTGCGCTGCTTGCTCATGATCTTGGCCAATTACTTGAGTTATAAACTCTTTCTTAAGGTAGGGGTCTGTTTCCAGTGTGGAGAATATACTGTCCTGAGCTTCAGGGGTTTTGTGCAGCTGTTTTCAGAGATACTTCTAGGGACCTGTAAATTTTCAGTACTTCCAAGGTGATATGATCAAGGGTGAGGTGTTTACTCCTTTCCTGGCCTGTGCTTGGTCTATGAGCACTCTTTTCTGTCTTGGAACTGTGAGGAGGTTTTCCTCTCCACAGCCACTACAAGCTCCACCACACCAGTGCTCCTCCTCGCCCCAAGACTGCCACCCAGAACTGTGACCCAGATTCAAGCAGGGGCAAAGCAAGAAATTCCTGCACCACAGCCACACCTCCAGGGCTGCACGGGGACTGGGGGGCTGGGACTAAGCTTCTCTCTCACCACAAGCACAGACCTTTCCTACTGACTTTCTAAGTTGTCTTTGGCATTTGTGGGTTGAGAAGTCTGGAAACCGCCACAGCTGCCTGTGTGCCCATGCTTCACTGCACTCCTCTCCCCGCCCGGCCCAATATACCTTTCTGATCAACCATCCAGGCTGTCTTTGGCCAGAAATTTGTTTCACTCTGTCTTTTTGTGGGTTCTTCTGCTTTGAAATTTGTTTAGAGCCACTTTTTATAGATATTTGGAGGGCTTTGGGGGAGAACTTAAGCAAGACACTGCTTTTACTCTGCCATCCTGGCTCCGCCCCATCTCCAATAGTTTCTTAAAGACTATTTCGGCAACTTCGGGTTTGGAACTGTTGTCCAGCCCTCTGGGTCAAGAAAGACCTTTCTCAAAAGAAAGTTACTTGTTTTCCTGGGCAGTTCAGGTAGGACTCCTTCCCAGAGAAAGGTCTGTCCCTGTGCAGCTCCACCAAGACAAATTTAAGAAGCAACCACTGCTATAACAGGACCTCGATTTTTCAAAGTACTTTAGAGGTACAGCCTTTTGAGCGCTTATCATCACACCTATTTTACAGATGAGGAAACCAAGACACCTTGAGATTAAGTGACTTGTCAAATGTCACAGTGGCAAAACTAGGACTAGAATCCCTGTTTCCCCACAACTGGCATAGAGTCCTAAACTGGGAGAGAGGAGGAGGTAAAGGTGGAGTGTGGGGAGGTGGGCTCCGCTGCAAAGCAGAGACCCTCTGGAGCTAGTATAGGGATGCGGGGACCCGGTTAGCAGCGAAAGCAGAGCCCAGGTAGCGAAGGGGCAGAGAGGGAGAGGCCCGGGAGCGCTATGACTTATGCACATTCTCACCGTCCGCAGCTGGGGAAGAGCGTCCTGCGAGCAGGTATCCAAGAAGAGCAGCTTCTGGACGAAAATTGGCTGGGGCGCACCGAGCTGGAGTCCTACTTATGCGAAGTGGGCGAGGACTTTGGAGCAAATCTACCAATGGTGACTCTGGTGCTTTGCATGCCCAGCCCAGCTGCAAGGTATCATGGGGAGGAGAAAAAAATCCCAAATTGCAAAACAATTCAACTATTATTACGTATCCGAAGAGGGCGCAAAAAACAGCGTTCTTTAGGAGGCGATGGAACTGTGCCCCTTCGGATTCTTGCGTTTACTTTGCGCGTGGTCACCCCACGTGTAAAGAAAACCTACTTGTCGGCTCTATATACTGAACGCCTCCAAGAAGCTGTTGGATGTGAGGGCGATCTGGCTGCGACATCTGTCACCCCATTGATCGCCAGGGTTGATTCGGCTGATCTGGCTGGCTAGGCGGGTGTCCCCTTCCTCCCTCACCGCTCCATGTGCGTCCCTCCCGAAGCTGCGCGCTCGGTCGAAGAGGACGACCTTCCCCGATAGAGGCGTACCGTTCTTCGGTCAAGGGTATACGAGTAGCTGCGCTCCCCTGCTAGAACAAGCTCCCAAGGTCCATTTGTAGGAGAACGTAGGGTAGTCAAGCTTCCAAGACTCCAGACACATCCAAATGAGGCGCTGCACGTGGCAGTCTGCCTTCCTTTTGCACCCCTGCAATAATCCAAAAATAACAGGAATAGAGGAACAAAGATGAAAATGCAAACCCGCAACTCAAAAATCCATTTATGTAGAAATAAATTCATTTATGTAGAAATAAAAATGTAGAAATGGTTATGTGATTTAAAAGAAAATATCAATTGAATAAAGCGAAACTAACAAGTTGACTTGTCTAGTCACTTCCCAGCGAGAAACACACACAGACCCTATAATTCAATCTGCAATGACAAATTTTTGTGCTTGTGTGTGTTTTTTTAAATGAAGCAGGCAGTCATAGAGAGGGACAGAGAGACAGAGATAGAGCAAAGGCAGAGACTGAGACCAGGGTAAAAAAAAATAAATCGAATTTCTATCATTGCTAATATTGTCGGTGAAAACAAGAAAAACCTCAAAGCAGACATTGATTTTGGCCACAAGGAGGCAGATTTAAGCTTCTTTCAAAGCTACCTTAAAGCTTTCAATAACATTGCTAGGCTCTAAAAATTATGCTCATTCAAACTAGAGTATTAGAAGCTTTATCTGGCGGCCTATCCACCTCTCAGTTTCCAGTTCTTCCTCCACTTTCTCTCTACTCTCTGTATTTGTACTCGTTAGACTATATCTGGGTCACTGTGTGCAGGTTTGAAAGCCACGTTTTAAAAGGGAAGTTCATATTCTAGAGAGAATACCAAGGGTAGCAAAGATAACGAGGGTCAAAGCCAAAACATGAGAACAGGTTGAAAGGACTAGGACGGTTAAGCTCAGAAAAGAGAAGATTTAGGGAGAATATGACCATTATTAGCTTTATTTATCTGAAGAACTGTCCTGCAGGAAAGCACGTAGTCTGTGTTGTTCTGAAGAGTAAATTCCTAACTAATTCGGGATTTCTTTTCTCTACTTATATCATAGGAAGGAGTTTGCATGGGGACAAAACAATGAAAGAAAGTCCAAAAATAATGGGAAAATACCTGTACCATCAGCTTGTGTTTTGCTTGTGGAAGGACTTTGTCTATAAAAGACAGTATATGTGTGAGTGTATACACACATATGTAAATAATATATAAACAAGTAACATATGTATATACATACACACATACACATACACAACATATACTATCTGTGTATGTTTATATGGGAAAGGAAGGGAAGGAAAGAAATCAATGAAACATTCATGGTTTCATATACAATCTTTTTCTGTTTTTCTTTGTATATGGAAATGTTCATATTTATTAAGTTCATTTTTTTTTTAAAAGGAAAGTAATAAAAAGATCAGCTTTTGTTTCAGGGAAAGACTTGGAGTTACCAAAAGAAATCCAATATGCCAAATGTAGCGCAGTCAACTCTTCTTGTGTTCAATTTGATTTTGCAATCAGGAAAAAAAAATTTGATTTTGCAATAGTCACTCCCCTTTTGTTAATTGCAAAACAGAACAAACAAATCTGCCAACTGAGCCTTCTTCCCCCTCCCCTCACTTTTAATGTGCATTGATCAGAGTCCAAAAATCTAAAGACATTCATTTATCACTGGAGAGGGAAATTGTAAACACTTAACCTCTCTCTTACTATACAATCTCCAAGGTCTCATACAAATCTAAGTCTATGGTCAGGCATAACTTTGTGGAGGCTTCAGCATTTGAACAAAGCTTTGTCATGTGAACAGAATTTTGATGGAAATTGGAGGCTGGAGTATATTTGTATAAGTGAAGAAGGGAATTATGCTTATCTTAAGTCTTCTCTGGGCTGACCTACCCCAGTTCGTTTAAATGCTACCTTCTGTGGTATGGAGCAACTGGGTGCTGAAGTGGATAAGAGCACTGGGCCTAGAGTCAGAAAGACCAGAGTTCAAATGTAACCTCAGACACTTACTAGCTGTGTGACCCTAGGTAAGTCACTTAACCCCTGCCTGCACAAAACTGAAGAAGGAAATGGCAAACCACTCCAGTATCCTTGCAAGAAAATCCCAGTAACAGTTGATCCATGGGGCCATGAATAGTCAGATGTGACTGAACAATAACGTAGTATGGTTTCAAGACACACTGTAGTGTTCACTCTTTTTTGGATTTTTCTCAAATGTTAATATCTCTTTTAAAGTGCATCATTCAGAAGTAGATACAGTCTGTAGATCAGGTGTTCTTAACTTGGGGTCTATGGATAGATTCCAAGGCATCTGTGAACTTGGGTATGGAAAAAAATGCATCTTTACTTTCATTAACCTCTAATTGAAATGTAGCAATTGCTTCAATTATTTAAAAATCTTATTCTGAGAAGAGACCTCAGAATAGGCTTCACCGGATGGCCAAAAGGATCCATGATACAAAAAAAGTTAAGAACTCCTGCTCTGGGCCAAGGCAAAGATTATCTCAACCATCACTCTTTTTATTAAAAACCCAAGACAGCATTCTTTTTTAGCAGTGGTCTGCTGGACTCAGGTTAAAAACACAACCTCTAAAAGATTTGAGTCTTTTTATGTGAATTTGCTATCTAGTTACGTCTCTCTCCAGTATTCTACTTATGCAGATGGCTTTTATTTTAATCCAAATATAGGACTTTCTATTTGTCCCTATTATATTTCATCTTAGTTTTAGTCCTGTTCTAACCTCTGGGAGGATTTTTGGATCCTGATTTCATTATCTAAGACATTAAATATCCCTACTAACTTTATTGCATCTGTAAACTTAAAAAATGCCCCCTGTAAATGATTAATGAATCTAAGTAAATGATTAAAGTATATATGTGTGTACATATATTGAACCTGAGCCCAAGGGTAGTCACTTTGACAATTTTTGTCCAGTTTGATATCAATCTATTAGCTAACATTCTTTCAACTACAAAATCAGTTCAACCTTGATTGACTCCTACATGCACAAGAGACTGGGACAGCTGCCAGGTTTAGATATGAAATCATTCCTGCAGGCACAGAATTTACAATCTAGTAAGGGGGTATGACACGTACATAGGTGACTAAAAGATAGTCCATTGGAGAAGTGTAGGGAGCAAAGTGCTCCTTCAGTGAGGGTGGGCTGGTGCCACATAAGGGTTGGTTAAAGGAACTGGGGATAGTTAGCCTAGAGTAGACAAGGTTCAGGAGTGACATGCTAGCTGCCTTCAAGTATTTGAAAGGCTGTCATTTGGAAGACAGAATAGACTTGATTTTCCTTAATCCTAAGGGGCAGAATTTAAGAACAATGGGTGGAATAAAAATAGTATATGTATATACATGTATGTGTGTGTGTGTGTGTGTGTGTGTGTTTGGTCTTGTGACCCCTTGAGTCACAGCACGCCAATACCCTCCATGGGGTTTTCTTGGCAAAAGATACTGGAGTGGTTTGCCGTTTCCTTCTCTGGTGGATTAAGGCAAACAGAGCTTAAGTGACTTGCCCAGGGTTACACAGCTGGTGAGTGTCTGAGGATAAATTTGAATTCAGGTCTTCCTGAGTCCCGGCTCAGCGCTCTATCCACTGAGCCATCTAGCTGGGCCTTTACAAGTACCATCTCATTTTTATCCTCACAACAACCCTGAGAAGTAGGTGCCATTATTATTACCCACTTTACAGATGAGAAAACTGAAGCAGATATAGGTTAAGTAATTTGTCAAGAGTCACATAAGGAGATGAGTTTTTCTGACTCCAGGTCTGGCATCTGGGTTGGGGTGACAGAAGGAGAATTTTGTTTTAGAAAGTTATCCAAGAGGGTAAATGAAACCACGAGAGGGTAGATTGTTATATTCTTTGCAGGAACAATATCAGGATTGATTTGATTATGGTTCCAGAACAGAAAAGATGGAAAGGTGGCAGGTACAGGGAAGAGACATTTGTGCTAAGATGCATTGCTAAGAGTGAGAGATTTGCCTAGTAATTCCTGTGTTCCCTCTCTTCTCCTACTAGTGGCATAGGAATCAGTGACAGTGTGCCCCAGTGTATTATTGGGGGGAGGAGAAGTGGGAAAGAAGGAAGGGGAATTCTCCTTGTTATTTACCTTGCTATACTATTTACATTAATTTAGGGGCAGGTGGGTGGCTCAGTGGATAGAGTACCAGGCCAGGAATCAGGAAGACCTGAGTTCAAATCTAGCCTTAGACACTTACTAGCTATGCGACACCCTGGGCAAGTCACTTAACCTCTGTTTGCAAGTTACTTAACCTCTGTTCGCTTTGGAGGCAGCTATGTGATTGAGTGGATAGAGCATTGCGCCTGGAGTCAGGAAGACCCAAATTCAACTCTGGCCTCAGACACTCAGTTCACAGGAAGCCTCATCTTCCTGAATTCAAATTTGGCCTTAGACACTTTCTAGCTGGGTGACCCTGGGCAAGTCACTTAACCCAGTTTGTCTCAGTTTCCTCATCTGGAAAATGAGCTGGAGAAGGAAATGGCAAACCATTCCAGTATCTTTGCCAAGAAAACTTCTAACAAGGAGTTAGGAAACATTGGACCCGACTAAACAATACTATTTAATTAAATACATTTGTTTTGAATTAATGCAACCTCTAGTTGGTCAGAATAAAAGAGAAACATCGGAAGTGTGTGAGCTATGGTTTTACATAGACAGCTTCAGGGGGCCACCCTCAAGGAAGATCCAGGCTACATATATTAGAAGGTATAAAAAGTAGGTTTTCTGAACCAGATTTTAAAGATGTCTTCTACTTATATGAATTGATGTGAAGTTAGCAGAACCAGGATAACATTGTACACAGCAACAATACTGCAATGGTGATCAACTATGAAACACTTAGCTACTTTGATCAAGACAAATAATCTAGGACAATTCCAAAGGACTCAGAGTGAAAAATACTATTGATATCCAGAGAGAACTGATGAACTCTGAGTATAGATTGCAGCATGCTTTTTTCACTTACTTGTCTTGTCTTTTTTTTTTTTCAACAAGGCTAACATGAAAATGTTTTTCATGACTTCACATGTATAATTGATATTATATTACTTGCCTTTTCAATGGATGAAGGGGGAGATAGAGGAAAGGGATTTGGAACTCAATTTTTTCTAATGAATTCTAAAATAAAGTATATATATATATATATATACACATAATTTTTTTAAGTCTTCTAGTTGGCTAATCTTCTTAAAGTGTGGGTCTGACCATGCCACACACACATATTCAGTAAACTCTAGCAGCTAAAATTCTCTATTTAGCATTCAAAGCCCTTAAAAACCAGGTCCCCTCCCAACTTTCTAGTTTTCTTACATCCTACCTTGGTGTATTCTAAAATCTAGTGACATTCACCTCCTGGCTGTTCCTCTCATGAGACATTCCTTTTCACTCCATTGACATCATTTCACAGATAAATAAACTGAGGCTCAGTTTATTCAACATTTCACTGGTTGTCCTCATGTGCCTAGAATTCTTTCCCAACTTATCTCCATCTCTTGCTTTGTCTTCCTTCGGATCTCAACTAAAATCCCACCTTCTACAAGATTTTACAGATTTCCCCTTAATTTCCCCTGCCCTCTCTTGATTGTCCCTAGTTCATCTACTATACATCTTATTTGTACAGTTGTCTGCATGTTTTCTCACCCATTGGATTGTGAACTGCTTGAGAACAGGGACTGTCTCTTACCTTTCTTTGTATTCCCGAGCTTAGCACAGTACTTGGCACACAGTAGGCATTTACTGTTGACTGAATAAAAAATCAAATTATGAAACTCCCAAATTAGAAGAGAAACATCTGCAGACTGCTGCAACTTTACTTTGTAAATGTGATGGGAGTCAATTTACTCAGTGTCGTTGAGAATATTAAAATCGTGGATGAATTTCACAGCAAGAGCAAAATTATAAAATATCAACCTCTTCCTTGAATGGTAGAAAGCAAATACAGAAGCAAAACCCTCAAACCAACACTTCTTAAAAGTAACTTTATTTGGGCCAAGAGAACTTTCTTTACACAAAGTTAACTGGTACTTTTAAATAGCCATACAACACACTATTTCAAGTGGCGTATTGGATTTTGTGGGTTTTCCCCGCAAATGACATTTTCCTCCTTCCTCTCTTATTTGTTTCTTTATTTGCATTAAAAATATAATCTCACTCAAATTTTTGCAAATCATCAGGGAATTAAATGGTCTTACCAACTGCATAACTGAGGTGAGACTTGAACTCAGCCATCATATCAGTTTTTTAGCTCCAAATAATTAGCACAGGGCACACAGGGAAAAATGATATTCTGGATTAATGCGTTGCTCGCCCTTGACTCAGCTTCTGTAACATTATCTACAAGAAGGTCCTCACATAAACTTATACAAAAGTACAGTACATCGAATTGAACATTTTAAAATCATCCTTAAAAACTCAATAACATCTATTGGACATCCAAGTTGCTACAATTTGCATCAAATATGTAAAAGATTTGCACGTGAAAATGTTTTCTCATGAACATATTGCTTTTATTCATATAGTGAGCTGCCAACAGCCTGCGTTCTTTCTTGGAAATGGCACGAAGCAATGACTGACTGGTATAATTTCTATGAGGGAAATAGTTTGTCTAGAAAGGATGCACAGTGCGGACGCTCTCCTGACATGACCTGTATTTGAACTTTCAGACAAAATGAGAACGATTAAATCATACAAAGCAAGAATTGCATGTAAATATTATCAAGGGTCAGGTTCTGTTAACCATGGGAGAGGTGAGGGATTGAATCGGCAATATGCGTTAAAGTTGTCTACACAATTTCCCCAAATAACCCCAATGTATAAAGGTGGTAGGCTAATGGAAGAGAGCCTATGGCAAAACAAATCTTTCCTAATCTCCTCCCCACCTTCCACCCCACTCCACACACACACACACACACACACCACCACCACCACTAATTCATCTTCTCTCTAAATCCAGTTTTTCCAAATATTGGATTTTCTTAAAGCAGAGGTAAGCCTACATTTGCATTTAAAACTCTGATTACTGTTTCTGGACATATTTGGACGTAGTGTAAGAGTTGAATCTGTGGCCATTACTGATAGTATACTGTGCTTTTTCCTTCAAAGTGATTAGCTGAGGTATAGTCACACATCAATACCATCAAGTTCATCACTTTTTTTTAAGTGTCTTGCATCATAAATAAATATCATTAAAACAAAAGCTAAAAATATGTGCAGTTACTCATTTCTACTTAAGAGAAATAGTCATCATTTGCCTCTGCTACACAGATTTGGAATATGCAGTTTGTCCTTTACCCATTTGGCAAATAAAAGAGCACTTTTAAGTCTGCAGTTAGATGACAGAGTCACACTAAATGCTAAATAACCATTGTTTTCCCATCTATGAAACAGTTCTATCCTTTATATACAGGTAACTTCATTGGGCTTTGCCAAGGAAAGCTGTTGGGACTTCTGATGGACACACACACACACGCGAAAAAAAAACAAAGGAAAAAATATTTCTTACAGGTCAGTCTTAACAGAACATCGTACAAACATCTTTATAGTCCTGTAATAAGAATTGGCCTTTTGGAAAACATGCAAATCCAGTGTTAGGAATTTATAATATTCAATGCATTCAACATAAATTAGAGCCTGATGGAAATAAGGTATGTGTCTTACTTATGGTCTCCCAGGGGCTCTGTCTGCAATGTGAAAACAGCTTTCCCCACCAAATCAGTATATACTCATCTTCATGTAAACTGAATTTTTGTAATGATGTATGATAGAAAATAAATATTCACTAGCTAGCATACTAAAAAAGCCATTGCTGGAAAGACATTTCATGTTGCTTTACGAAATCAACTGGTTATACAATACAATAAAATGAATAAATGCAGCTGCAAAGTATGCTTGCATATATAAAGATATCATTTCCTTTTTTAAATTTTGCTGCTAGTTTGCCAGCAATAAAACATAACAGTCCAAAAACCAAACCCATATCCACTGTGTGCTTTAAAAAAAATTTTTTTTTGCTCCCTTGGGTTCAGTGAAGGATGTAAGGTTGGTTGATAGATGACTGCAAATTTTTGAGCCAGATAACTCTCAGTGCATAAGATACTCCCAGTTTTAAATAAGGGACCTTTGAAAAGTTATTAGTTATTCTTTCATGTCACGACTTGATGCAATGAAGCAACAATTTATAACATGTGTCTCTTGAACTTGGGAGATCTGAAAAGGAATAGTTTAGGTATTGAGTCTGAGTTCACTCACTATTAAAATGCTAATCAGGTTCAAATGCTTCAAAAAATTTGAAATCACTATGCTCTGTTAGAGGCAGCATGAGGCTGGCCTTAGAATTGAGAAGATCCTGCCCCACTAGCTGTGTGGCTGTGGGCAGCTGACTCCAGGAGCCTCAGTAAGTTCTAAGGCTATCGGTTACAGTAAGTTGTTAGTCTGTATCTGTGAAGGGAGTTTCTGCACTGGGAATTCCGTATGAGGATGAAATCACAGGTATGGATCCAAATAACCATAAATATTTTTGTTTTCATTGGAAATAACCTTCCCTTTTGCCCTTAGGGAACCCATTAAGGAAGCAGAAGAGTCCTACAGAGAGGTCAAGAATAGGTCTTAACCTTTTATGTTTTCTGCCTACAAACCAGCTTTGTCATTTTTAATATTGCTGTAAACGTTCCTCTCCCAGGAAACAGCCTCTGCCAGATAAATACAGTTTATCTTCCCTTTGCTTGAGAGAAATTAATGGTTAAGTTCAAATGGGATACATTATTGACACTAGCATTACTGTTAACTTGGTTTCCTAGCAAACCAGAGAGAGTCCAAGTTCTTGCTGCTGATTAGACTGCCATGAAATATCTGGCAGGGACGGTGGGATTACATACTGTCTAGTCCTAAGCAGACCTAGAGATGGGCAGGGCAGGTAAATTCTACTGGGAATGAGGGGGGGGGGGGAGGGGGAGAGAAACTCCCCTGCCAAGGTGAAACACCACTGTCTATGTCTGCTAGCACTCATTGTGAGGCAGGAACACAAACTCAAATTGTCTATGCTAGCCTTTAGATTAAACAGGCTTTTGCTTATCAAAAATTCAATTTTGTGTGTGCACACAATTACTTATAGGATTACCTCTCCGCACAGGTTAATCTGTTTCAAAAATGGATAGAAAGGGAAATATGAAGGTCTCTTACAGTGATCCCCAAACCTCACTTTGCAATACCTTAGGGTGTCATCAATAATTTCAAAAGATGCTAGAAAATTCTCAAAATGAAATTCAAGAAATGCTATAATACTTTCAGGAGAGGGGAATCATAGTGCTACAAACTCAAACCAAGGAACATAGGGGATCTGAAAAAGCTGGGAATCACTTTCATAGTACTAAAACCAAGGCAGTTTGTCAGAGCAGGCTAGATGTGCCTAATGTACCATATTTGTAACTTAACCGTGTCACAAATAGCCACAAGGTGGAGGTGAATGCCCCTGTATAATACAGCCCTAAATTGCACCTATATTGCAATACTGCATTAGTTTCACTGCATTTCTTTATTTGTATAAAATATTACCTGGACACCCCCCCTCAAATAAAAGTCTTTTTTTTTTTTAAAGTTCATTATAAAGGTTCCTGTATAAAACGCCAAAACATAATCTCCTATATACAAAATGCTGCTGTTTAAGAAAATAATAGGACCCAGTTATAGAACAAAATAATTTTGTACAAAAAAGGTACAACGTTGGATTCAAATTAATATTTTTTAAAAAACTAAAAAAAAAAAAGGAATATTGAAATATCTTGATTGCAGAAAATAACTATAATATGTTGGGGAGAGGCCTTTGCTTATCATTTCTCATGTTTATTGCAGGTGAGACAGTTTCCTTCTCCGTAATTATTTGATGAAAAGTTTCCTGCTTTTCAGTGCAAAGTGCTTTACGTCTGTCATCGTCGAGATGCATATTTAGAAACCCAGTCAGTACGTCCATGGACTGGCTGGGCTGCAGGTGGCCGAGGCAGTAATCCTGGGGTGCTTCTGGGCTGAGTATGGAAAAGGGGTCGATTATGATGAGGTCTCACAGACTTCAGTGAAGCATAACCTGCAAAAAAAAAAAAAAAGTGAATGATGACCATCAAAAAAAAAAGAAAGAAATGGAATTTGGTTTTATTTGGCCCTCTTTGTACTCAACAATATTTACTGAGCACTTCTGATGTGTACCTAATTGTGGCAGGTGCTGGGCATACAAAGACAAAACCAAAATGGTTCCTAACCTCCAGGGGTTGTTTACATTCTACTGGGAGGATACAACATGAACACAAGCTACTAAATACAAAGTATGTGCAAAGTAATTTTAAGAGGGACAGAAGGGAAAGAAGGAAGCATTAACAAGTGGCTACTGTAAGTTAGGCAAGAAGTTAATTCAGGCTATTCATTGGAAGATCAAATATTCAAGCTGAAGCTTAAATACTGTGGTCACATAATGAGAACACAGGACTCACTGGAAAAGACCCTGATGTTGGGAAAGACTGAAGGCAAAAGGAAAAGGGGATGGCAGAGGATGAGATGGATAGATAGTTGCAAGGAAACAACAAACATGAACTTGGACAGAATTCGAGAGATCATAGAGGATAGAAGGGCCTGGCATGCTATGTGGTACATGGGGTCATGGAAAGCTGGACATGACTGAACAAGAATATAAGTGGAAAACACGATACAAACATTATCTTATTTGATCCTCACAACTACCCTGGGAGATAGATACTATTATTTCCCCCCCTCCCCGATTTTATAGTTAAGAAACTGAGATAGACAGAGTTAAGTAATTTGCCTAATGTGCCATATTTGCAACTTAACCACTTCACAGAGGTGGAACCAAGATGGTGGAGTAAAAGCAGTGACCTTCTTTAGCTCTCCCCCAAACCCCTCCAACTACCTGTAAAAAATGGCTCTAAACCACTTCACAAATAGCCACAAGGTGGAGGAGGGTGAATGCCCCTGTATCACATAGCCCTAAATTCTATCTCTACTATTCAGTTGTTTTTCAGTCATGTAATTCTGTGTAACCCTATTTGGGGTTTTCTTGGCAAAAATACTGGCGTGGTTTGCCATTTCCTTCTCCAACTCATTTTACAGATGAGGAAACTGAGGCAAACAGGGTTAAGTGATAGTGTCTGAGGCCAGATTTGAACTCAGGGAGATAAGTCTTCCTGTCTCCAGGCCCAACACTCTATCTACTGCACCACCTAGTGTCACCTCTATTGCAATACTGCATTATTACCCAGGGTGACACAGCTAGGAAGTGTCTAGGGCTGGATTTGAATACAGGTCTTCCTGACTTTAGGGCTAGAGTTCTATTCACTGCGCCACTAAGATGGCTAAGACAGCAGAAAGGATAAGGAAAGACCCCTTGTAAGATGTAGTATTTGAGCTCAGCTTTGAAGGAAATCAAAGATTCTAGGATTCAGAGGTGAGGAGGGAATGTACTTCAAACAAATTGCTTATAAAGTAATAAATATGTCTTTCACAGACATTTGCTCAAAGAAGTGTGTGGACTATTTTCTTCTGCATTTGGAAAGGTAGGGAAGATGGTGAAGTCCTATCTTCCAGAAACCCAACCATCTACTTCCAGGCTCTGTCTTCTAGGAAGTGTCTGACTCTACCACATTCCTCACTGCCTCACACTCGCACTACCTCTCTTTATCTAGCCTTTGTGGGGGGCGGTGATAGGGGTAGTGCCCAGAAATTCTAAGACATTGAGTCTTCCCTGTTTGGAAACGAGGCTTCTGTCTAGCTGTTGTGGGATGTATAAATGGACCACTGTGTGCACAATTAATGCGTCGTGTTAACTGAACTTACCAGGAGAAGGATCTGAAATAGGAGCTAGGTGCACTCTCTGTCCCGCAGAACCCACTTCTTTTTTCAGAAATGAAGGGAGATAGCTACCTGTCAGTCTGCCAGATCCTGTATAGCCAGAAACAACTGGGTTACAACAAGAGGAAGGAAAGTCCATTAGTGAGGCGCCATATAAACCATGGGACTTCCTGAGGATCAGCTCATATTATATTGGGATGTAATAACATGTGCACAATAAGTAAATAAAGATACAAAAAGTAAATAAAGATAAAGTAACTACAAGGGAGGGGAGGGAGAGTTCTGTTATTACTAATAGCTAACATTTATAAAGAACTTAACGTGCAAAGCACTTTACACTTATTGTCTCATTTGATCCTCCCAACAATCCTGGGAGGTAAGTGTTATTATTATCTCTATTTCACAGTTGAGGAAATTGAAGCAAACAAAGGTGAAGTGACTTGCCCAGGGTCACACAACTATAAGTGTCTGAATTTGAACTCAGGTCTTCCTGACTCCAGGCCCAGCACTTTATCCACTGTGCCACCTAGCTGCCCCTTGGAGCTGGATGGATGTGGAAGGGTCTCATGTAGGAGATGGTGTCTGAGCTAAGCTTTGAAGGAAACTAGGAATTTTAAGAGGTGATAATGGAGGGCATTCCAAGTATGGGGCACACACCTGTGCAAAGGCAAAGGTGGGAGATGAAATGTTATTGTATGAAGAACAAGGAGAATATGTTTAGAGCACAGAGGATGAGAAGGGGTGCACTGCAGAGTTTCATCATACACACATGTAACTTATTCAAATACAATTATAGGTACTCAGAAAAATAAAGGAAAAGGGAAATAACAATTTTAAGTGTGCCAACAGTTACGAATGGCATCCACTCAGTGAGTGTGTGACAGGAGACACACATAGGCTGTTTTCTCATCAGTCTCAGTTCCCCCATGCCTTCAGTGGTGTGAAAATCTCACTAGGTTCTTTCTAGGGCCTTAGAAGCCATTAAATTCCATCCCTTCATTCTACAATTGAGGGAACTGAGGCATAAAAATATTAGGTCTCTAAGTAACTTGCTCCGGGTCACACAGCTAATAAGTATCCAAGGCAGGATTTGAAGAAAGGTCTTCCTAGATACAAGTCCTGCATTCTGTCCCTACACAAAACATAAATGCTTTCCAGGGAACTGGTCTTCCCTGCCTCCTATCCTGCGGTTGCCCCACTTACAACAAAAAAGGGGGCATAGGGGAACTCAGTGGAGTCATTTGATAGTAAGGCACTACATGGATTGGCATTCAGCTCCATTTCACATGTTAGCCTGACCAATCTAACCCTTAGAGCCAAACATTACCTGGAATTTACCAGCTTTTCTTACTTCCAACATGTCAGAAGCTGTTCAACATAGAGACCTCAGGCAGATATGGATACGGCCCAGGCCAAATTTGTACCCTCTCTCCAGTATTTTCAGAGCCGAAGGAAGTTTCACCAGTTCTTAACCCCTATACTTTGCAAGTATTGGGATCTTTTTTTTGGAGCAGGGAGGCCCTGCCCTTTCTCCCCTTCCCCTCCTAAAAAAAAGCAAAAAAAAAAAAAAAAAAAAAAACACAAACATTTTTTCCTGGGACTCTGCAGGTTTCTCTACCAACACAAGGAAGTTGGAGTCGAGGTAGAGGGAAAGGAAGGGATATTCCACAAGTTAAGGCCACAAGGAATAATGAATGTTTGGATGAGGAAACCACAGGAGCTTCCCTTGAGGGCAAACACTGTCTTTCTTTCTTCTTATATTTGTATTCCTAGAACTTAGCAAAATGCCTGGTTCATAGTAAGCTAATAAATGCTTACTGATTTGACTTGACACTGGAAAAATGGATCATGGGACCTTAGAGTTAGAACTAGAAGGGACCTAAGAGGTTATCAAATCTAATTACCTCATTTTACAGATGAGGAAACTGAGGCCCAAAGAGGTAAAACCCAGGGACACACAGCTACTAAGTGTCTGGGTAGGAATCAAATCCAGGTCTTCTGGACTCTAAGTCTAACATCATTGAATTGTTAAATGTCTGGAGTTAAGTAATAGGTATAAGGCTCTTCCTACAAAGAGTATAGAATTGTTAAATGTCTGGAGTTAAGTAACAGGTATAAGGCTCTTCCTATACAGAGCATAGCTGGACCTTTTGATCTCCAAGGACTGATGGGGTAGAATCATCTGTGCCACCAGGAAAGTGTTCACATAGTAATGGCCAAAGGAAGATAAAAGGTGATGAAGCCCTTCTATGAGATACTTGGGCATTCATTTGCCAACCTGGCATGAACAAGGGAGAGTTCTGCTGTCTTCCCTGCATGTGCATCCAGCATGTAGTGAGACTCATCAAAACTGCCACCACCTCCTAGCCATTGGTGGTGCAGGCATGAGGGATGCCCAAAGTTACCCAAAAGAATTGCTAGAGATTATAATGTTTCTGAAGAGGAACAGAAGACTTTAGGAGATCAGGTAATAGTTTTATCATAAATTCTGTAAAAGTTTCAGGGGTAAATGGATCATTCCCCCCAACCACTGCCCGAAGATTGATAGAGCTATTGTTTTGGTGTAATGAAGGAAGGCGGCTTAGCATGAAGGGAAAAAAAAAGATATAAGGTTTACATTTTAAAATTTATCTGAAATTTAAGTATCTGCCTCTTATTTATCTTTCTTTGACCACGAAAAGAGAAAAGGTTGTTTATATCAGGGACCCCCAGATCCATCCCCACTCCAAGCTCACAGATTCCCCTCTGACTTCTACCCCAGCTCAAAGACCCTCCTCCACTAACCCTGTTAACCCCTTTCATCTCAGATCAGGTTCTTAAATAAAGGTGTTAGAGAACAATCACAACAGCAATGAAAACGCTGGAAAATATGCAAGGAACCATGACTTGAATTTTGGTCTCAGAAATTTGTTAGCTGTGTGATATTAAGCAAGTTATCTTATCTCTGTTTGCCTTAGTTTGTTGATCTGTAAAGAGGAAAATAATAATGCTACCCACCTCCAAGGACTGTTGCTAGGATCAAAATGATATAATGATTGTAAAGTGCTTAACACAGTGACTGGCATTTGGTGAGCACTATATAAATGCTGACTATTATTAAAATGATTTCTTAAGTTGAATGTATTACATACTGGATTGTAGATATGATTAGTATAAAATTACAAAGCAATAAAGATTAATAATGTTCTGTGTAGGATAATTTGGAAACATATTTGGCTGAATTGGTATCATGTGGTAATAAATTTTCTTTCTTGTTTTAAATACATGATATTGTGCATGTTATTATTGTATTTCTAAATTCTCTATCGTAAAATACTTTGGGAAACCATTCTATCAGAAATGCTGTTAAATATTAACTTCCCTTTTAATCTAGATTATGAATTGACCTTTTAAAAGAATGTGACAAAAACAGGCATTATGGGGTATATTGTTTTAAAACAGATAATTATAATAAGTTTACCACAATAAAGAGTTTTACTTTGAAAATATTTACTACTTATAAAAATTATGAACATGTATATTGTGGCTTAGAGATGTAACTTCAATATATTAATATGAGTTAACTCAGGTATTTGATGTATGTCTGAAACTCCAGAATGTGGTTAGCTCTAACGTATCCTTTATAAGCAAAGGACAAAAGAAGTGTTAACTGTAAGGGAAACACAAGTAAAGATATTCAAGCCCTAAGATGTAGTTAGAGAAATTTTGCTTTTTGAGGTAAAAATTCTTGGGACTATAATTTATTATTGTTTTGAGTTTTGATTACAGGGCTGGCTGTCATAAAGTAGTAGAAAATGACACGTGCTGCCATCTGAGGAACTGCTGAAGGTAGATGTCTGTGCCTGGGAAAAGCTCTGGGGATGACCCTGGCATGAGTCCTCTTGACTCAGTTTCCTCATTGTGTTATTTCCTCGCTGAACAGGAAATTTTCCTACCTGGTTAATCATAAGCCTCAGCTTTTGATACACTGTGACTACATGACTGGCTGTTATATATGACTCGTGCCTAGAATCAAACAGAGGTAAGAGTTTTTTCCCTGTTATGATATATGTCAGGTCAGTCTGTGACCTTGAGGGGATGAATCTTGACATTGTTAAAACTATATCCCTCCTTTTCCTTTCATATCAAATTTCTATAATAAGGGCAGGTTAGTTGTAGAAGTTTTATAAATACAATGCTAAATCTACTAATTAATAGACTGATATTAGAATATCTCTGAGTTACTAAAATAGGATGCAAGTATGAAAAATCTTTCAATTTTAATCTGTATGTGTGGCCAAATTATAATATATGCATAATATCCTACAAAAGGGGGAATTAGACAAAGTAATAAGACAAAGATGTAATGTAAAAGTTTTCTAATTAAATGGAACAGTAAATTTCGAGAAAGCAACAGGATTAGATTTTTTTTTCTCTAAGAACTATATACAAATGTTTATGATTGGTTTCCAAATGTATCTAGTATGAAAATTCAGGTTTTGGTTATGTTTCAGTAATAAGTTTCCAAAATTGGATTAAGGGTTTTACACATAAAATTGTATTAATAATTGTAAAGAAGGTAAAATTATGTTTTTATTTTCAAAGTATCTGATAATTTTAAAAGACAGAAGAGTTCATTTTACAAGTTAGACCCTCATGAATTTTTTTTTAAGATTCTTATATCAGGTACAGGGTTTAAGTAAAGATAAAAACAGCAAGTGGTATATAAAAAAAACTCTGAAATTCTCTGAAGCTTCAGGACTGGAGAACCAAATTTAAGAGACTGTGCTAAATTGTATTAAGTCTTGTGACTAGCAGATTTTAGCAAAATTATTTAGCAACCTCTACAAGTGATTTGAAATGAGAGAAGAAGAGTTCCCTTCACTGTTGTTGTTTTTGTCCTTTGTCTTTAAAGAGGACTAAAATGACATCACTATGGTAGAGTCAAGTTTTAGTGTGTCTGACTGCGGTCAATCAGACCAATATGAGCTCGGAACGTTCTACCACAGGTTGGGCACAAATAGTCCGTGTGGACCTTTGGTTCACTGAACCCTTCGTAGTTGCCCTGAGAATGAAAGACTATTCCAAAATGTACAAGAGAAGATATCCAGGGACCAGACGACTACCTGGGACATCTCGGACTCAAAATTTGCTGATTAAATGGACATTGGGAGTGGGTGACTAGAAAACAAGGGGACTTGATGTTAATTTATGTTTAAGTTCTTTTGGTTATCTTAGAGACATGCAAATCTCTCTTCTCAAAATTATCCATTATGAGCCCTCTAAGTAGTTCGACCTGTAACCTGACTTATGAAATTCTGATTATGAATATGTGAAAAAACCTTATAGATTTGGCTTATAGCTAATCAATCCAAGGCGGGAGTGGGTTGTCCAGTCCCACATAAATCAAAAGGGGGAAATTGGTGTTATTTGTAGAAGGTTATGCTTGGGCTGAGTCTTGAAGGAAGTGAGGGATTCTCTGAGGGGGAAGTGAGAGAGAGTGAAATTCAGACATAGGAAATGGCTTGAAGTTGGAAAGATTGCTTAGGACTTTAAACACCATCCAGAGGGGTTTTTATTTTATCCTAAAAGTAATAGAGAGCCATTGGAATTTATTGAGTATGAGAGGGACATGAGGAGACCTGAGCTTTAGAAATATCACTTGGGCAGCTGTGTAGAGTATGGATTGGAACAGTGAGTCTTGAAAGAAGGAGATCAATGAAGATTCTTTTGCAATAGTCTACACAAGAGGTGATGAGGCAGCTGAACTGAACTAAGGTAGTGGCTATATGACTACTAAGAAAGCATCAGATGTGCGGGATGTTGTGTAGAAATGTCAAGATTTGATAATTTATTGGAAATGTGTTACAATTAGGTTAAACATGATGAAAATGGCTATAATCTTTGATCCAGAGATCCCATTACAAGATAACACATTACCCAAGGAGCTCAAAGAAAGAGACCTCCCATGTACACCAAAAGATTCATGATAGCACTTAGAGAAGCAAAGAATAAGAAAGAAAGTAGGTTCCCATCAATTGCGGGAAATGCTAAAGAAATTGTGGTATATGAATGGAACTGTGCTATAAGAAAAGGCGAATGCAATGAATTTGGAGCGATACTAGAACACTTATATAGAATGATACCAAGTCAAGTAAGAACAGTCAGGAAAACAACATACTCAATGATTATATGTGGAAAGAACACTAACAAGGAAACTGAACAATGTGGAATTAGGATGACTAATTTTCTCTGGGAAGATATTACAAAATTCACTTCCCTACTTTTTTTTGCAGAGGGAGGGTACTATGAGTGCAGAAGATTATATACTCTGTCAGATTCAGCAGATGTGTTTCATAGTTTTGCTGAAATATTTTGTTTTTTCCTCTTTCTGTTCTTATTCTTTGTTACTGAAATAGCTCACTGGATAGGGGAGGAATATATTTCACAATAAAAGTGATATAAAAACAAAAGAAAGAATTACAAAATGAAAAATAGAAAAAAAAATGTAAAAGAAGACGGTGTCTAAAAAGAGGATTCGGATTTCCTATCACTTAAAATATAGGAATGATAAACTTTTAGGCAGTAATAGAAGATTGTGTTTAAGATTGGAATTCAGTCTTTTGGACCAAGGCTTAAATATAAGAAAGAAAGCTGCTTCAGTCAGAAAGGAGTGCACCTAATAAATACTGATCAAAAAATATATTTGCTAGGGGTCTTGTGAATCTGATCAGGAAGGCATTACACTGGAGAATAGAAGGGAAATGAAAAAACTATTCTTGGATATCTACCAAGTCAGATTCCACAAAAAACAAACAACAAACAGAAGACACAAAAGAGGAATAAGAATGTATTAGTGAGAAAACCAATAATTCATAGAAGGTGATATCCAAGAAGAAAGCCATAAACAAAACCCATAGTCTCAAATATTTTATACACATATGCATAAAATATAAAATACCGTGATGAGGTTAACTAATGAATTTCCAATACTGGTAAGCAAATTCAACCTCATAGTTGGATGGAATTCATGACTAGAAAATTTCCCTTTATGGATAGCTCTTAAGATTAATTAATTAATTAAAATTAATTAAGGTTAATTAATCTATGATTAATCAAAAGGGGAAGTAGAATAGAATTTTATATTAAAAAGACATATTTATGTGAGGAAATACAGAAACTAGAAGGGGAAGCATGACAGAGAACATTTGGGGGGGGAATCAGCTAAGGTAGAAAGGGAAGGGATGTTGTCATAGTAGTTTCTACAGACCACCCAAGAGAAGAAAATAATGCTAAGTGCAATACAATAAAATCTGAAAGGGCAAAAACAAGGGCCTTAACTGCATTAAACTCCTCTCGTGAATTTGCTAAATCCAGTGTAATCTGCTTGCTACCTTTCAGCATTTAATTATTACTCACCTGAACTCATTCTGCTGATTCCTGATACTGAACCGGAAGATTTTCCAGAGAGACTAGAACCAGACCATGAATTAGGTGGAAGAAAATCCTTGCCTGGATTTGGAAGTATGCCATTTCTAATAGTTATCCCTAAAAGGAAACAATTAAAAAGTAATTTGTATATTTAGTCTTATATCAAGGTTCAGAAAAGCAATAATATAAAACCTGAATTAAATTAAACATTTAATTTAATAAACAATTAAACAGTTCCTATAAAACCAACCACGAAAGTTGCCAAGTCTTATTGATTTTTATCTCCACAAAATTTCTTTGGATAAGTGTATATATTTTACACATATACTTTATTGGCCATGGGAGATATGTAAGTATGACATGCAGGTTACATAGAAGCCTATCTGGATGGTGCTCAAATTTAGATTCAGTAAATTTAGACAGAAAGCGAGAGTAAGAAAGAGAGAGTTACAATAGAGATAGATAAATTAAGTGATTTGCCAATGGTTAATTATCTTTTGCTATTGTTTGGTCATTTTTTAGTCATTTCCAACCCTTCATAACTCCATTTGGGGTTTTCTTGGCAAAGATCCTGGAGTGGTTTGCCATTTCATTCTCCAGCTCATTTTACAGATGAGGAAACTGAGGTAAACAGGGTTAAGTGACTTGTCCAGGGTCACACAGCTAATAAGTGTCTGAGACCAGATCTGAACTCATGAAGATGAGTCTTCCTTTCTCCAGGCCTGGCATTCTATTCACTGCACCACTCAGCTTCCTCTAGTTAATATGTGTCAAAGGCTGTACCTTTGAATCTTCTTGAATCCAAGGTTGGCTCCCATGCGTATTATCTCTCTGCCTTTGACTATCTGCCTGACTTTCTGACTCAGTATACTTAATCCAAATTGGTAACCACTCAGATGAACCTATATTTGATCCATATAACAGAAAAGTTTCCCAAGAGTAGTACATCATAATTCTCATGACTAATGTCTATTAGTGGGCAACTAGGTGGCGCCATGGATAGAGTGTTAGGTCTGGAGACAGTAAGACTCATCTTCCAGAATTCAGTTCTGGCCTCAGATACTTACTGGGACCCTCTGCAAGTCACTTAACCCTGCTTGCCTCAGTTTCCTCATCTGTAAAATGAGCTGGAAAAGAAAATGGCAAACCACTCCAGTATCTTTGCCAAGTAAACCCTAAATGGGGTCATGAAGAGTCGAACATGATTGAAAAATGAACAACAAAAATGTCTATTACTATTTCCTAGCTGAAACACTTTTTGTCAAGAGGCTGAAAGGCAGACTACTTCTGGTAAGACCATTCTGAAGAGTTTTCTAAGCAGACTAGAAGACAATTCTTTCCTTTATTCTGAGAATGTTATTCCAGGCAGAGCTTCGGTTCCTCATTAGAAAACTGAAGGTCAACAGCTACTTTGACAAGGATTTATTTCCTGTGTTCACCCTTTTCCCTTGTTTCTCAAGCACAGATGGTCATCAACTCTTTTAAAAAACACTTCCCCATGGGGACAGCTGGGTGGTGCAGTGGATAGAGCACCTTCCCTGAAGTTAGGAGGACCTAAGTTCAAACCCAGTCTCAATCCAAACACCTGACACTTACTAGCTGTGTGACCCTGGGCAAGTCACTTAACTCCAACTGCCTGAAAACAAACAAACAAACAAACAAACAAAAAACCCCCCAAAAACAAAACACTGCCCCACATTCTTATCACTATGCCTAAATCTAAGAGTAGGAAATTGGAAACTACGTGGCATAGGATGGCTTTATGACTCATGGGCTTCAACAACTGTTCTTCTAGTGTTTTCATTAGTTCTTACATAGTCCACTAAAAGTTTGTCTTGCCTTCTAAAGTACATTTTTTTGGACTAGGAACGTCACTGATTTATCATCAACCAACCAATCAACAGGCATCTATTAAGTGCCTATAATGTTAAAGACAAATAATTTCTATTTACCAGGCAAGTATCTAGAGTGCTTCAAGTAATGCTGCTTGGCTACAGATCGCAGTGTTGGGGTGTCTTGTCGCTGATAGGAAGTATGGGTGGGTGCACTGTTACCGGTACCTATGGGTTCTGAAGGCTTCAGGTCCAAAACACTCTCAAATCTGTAACAAGACAACACGCTTTATTTTAGCTCCAGAGTAACGATCTTCACAGAGTGATTTTCACCAGTGCAAGATCATTACTTCAGGCATTTGTGATTTTGTAATGGTTGCTCTTATATACAATACATATCAAAGCTCCTATACCACTCAATAGATGGCCTTAGCCAGCTGCTGGGATGGAAGACTCATCCCCTTGCAGCCCAGTGGCTAGCAATGACCCTCTGAATTTAGCTAGGCTGGCCCTTGGCACAAGAGAAATACAGTCCAATATCAGGATTATTCCTGGAAGTCTTTCCAATTCGGGAGAATCTGCCAGAGCTTGTATACCACATGCATAAACTCTGAGAAATGACAATATAAACATATAAATGATAATAAAAAGAAAGAAAATAATATAAAACTTGCCTACAGAGAGTTTCATCACTCTGTCTTTTCTTATTTTTTAGATCAGTTCTGGTGAGGAAAGGACTGAAATCGAGGTCATTCAAATCATCCCAATCATCAGAATCCTTTGTTGACCTGGAAACATGGCCCCACCTCCTACTCTTTGGTTTAATTTCACCGTTTGGGTGATCCACACCAGCCTGAATCTTCTGTAAACACACAAAGGAGGAAAAAAAGATAACCCTCAGCATTAAAAGCACTCCTCTAGGATTCATTAATGTTCCCCACTCACTCTCATTATTTTTCTTTATTTTACATTTGCATATTTAAGGAGATGCTCTTTCCCCCTTCCCCTTAGAACAATGTAGACTCCTTGAGGACAAGGGCTATTTTGTTCCTAGAACAACAGACGTATAACAAGGTCTGACACATCTGAGTGCTTAGTTAATGTCTGCTATTAATAATAACAAGCAGCACTTAGTTCTTTTAAGTCTTCAAAGCATTTTACACGTATGATCTCATTTGATCCTCACAGCAATCCTGTAAGGGTGGTGCTATTACTATCTTCATTTTACACATGAGGAAACTGAAGCTAAGAGAGATGTACTGTCCACAAGCATTTAGTACGCACCTATTATATGCAGGGCAAGGTGTGACTTGCCCAGGCTCACATATCTAAGTAAATGTCTGAGGCAACATTTGAACTTGATTTCTCAAACCACTGTACAGCTGGGCTGCATAGTTACCACTTAGTATGTCCTTGTCAACAAATCAAGGATACTAGATTTAGAGCTGGAAAGTCTTGAGAGTTTATCTAGATAATTTTTTTTTTTGGTAAGGCAATTGGGGTTAAGTGACTTGCCCAGGGTCTGAGGCCGCATTTGAACTCGGGTCCTCCTGACTCCAAGGCCGGTGCTCTATCCACTGTTCCACCTAGCTGCCCTCTGTAGATCAATTTTTTAATTTTACATTGGGGGGGAGAACTAGGGAGGTCGCACAGGTGATAGATGGCAGGATTTGAACTCAGGTTTTCTGATTCCAAATTGAGTATTCTTTCTACTATACCACATCGCTGCTTCCCTAATAAAAGCAGGACTGGGGCTACTGCATGCAATGAATTTTTTGGAAGAGGATTCTTAGACTTATTATCATGATCCTGGTTAATACAGATTATATCATTTCCCAACTATGGAAGACTGTAATTACCTAAAAAATTAATTGGTAAAAAGTTAGAAATGACTCCTTACATTTTTTAGGAAGACTAGCTTCTTATCCTATCCTTACTTATTAGAGAGTTAACACAATTCAGATTATCATTTATACAAGGGCATACAAATCTGGTGTAGAGGCCCATATGACCATTGTGCTAATTAATCATGAAATAGAAGAGACATTTCTTATTAAGAACTATCTGCTCCTAATGCCTTCCTTTATTGCTGTTGTTCAGTTGTGTCTGACTCTTTGTGACCCCATTTGGGAGTCTTCTTGGCAAAGATACTAGAGTGGTTTGCCATTTCCTTCTCCAGCTCACTTTGCAGATGAGGAAATTGAGGCAAACAGGGTTAAGTGACCTGCCCAGGGTCACATAGCCAGTATCTGAGGCCAGAAGACTCTACGTATAGCACTGGGTGCACTATGGCACTGCCTACCTGTCCTGCCTTCTTTTATAAAGGGCAGAAACTGGACTCTCAGTTCCTCCCTCCACTTTGCACCTGCTGCCCTGCCTAGTTTCAGTTCCACAGACCAAGATAGCCCTCTCAGGTGAAGCTTATCACTTCTAAGCTCACCACCACGCTGATAACTCAAGCCTTATTGACACCACCTCCATCAGCCTCCTTTTCCCTCTGACTGGACAGCTGCAGGGCAGAGTACAAAACTCCTGCCACTGTCTGTCTTCCTTTACAGAGAGCAGAAACTGGACCCAATTCACTCCAGTTTAGATCTGCCGTCCTGCCTCGTTTCAACTCCATGGAACAAGATACTCCCATGCCAGGTACCTCTAAGTGACCAATCCCTCTCCCTTCTTGCCTCCTTTGGGGTAGTATCTCCCACTCCTTGAGAGCAGGGGCTGTCTTTCTTTCTATCAATTGTACTCTAAGCACTTAGCACAGTGCCTGGCATACAGTAGGTGCTTAATAAATGTTGATTGGACTGGATTGTATTGCTATCTGTTAATTATGTAGAAACAACTGCTTTTTACTATATTTTTTTAACCAAAAGATTCATTTTTCATAGGCAATGAAATATCATTTTTATATTGTTCAGAGAACCTAGCCTTGTGCCCTGCACACAGAAGTTGATTGGCAGCCCCTGAAGGACTGACAGCGTTGAAAGTTTCTGCTACCTGCCTCATTTAGAGAAAACTTCTTATTCTTCATGCTATACAGCCTGAAAAGAAGTCAGGGTCTGAGCTTCAGTGCCTATTTTAAGTGCAACAGTTATTGCTTTCTCTTTTAAAAATACATTCTGATGATCCTTCAAGAAATGTCTTCAAAGGGGCAGCTAGATGGCACAGTGGATAGAGCTCTGGCCTTGGAGTCGGGAGGACCTGAGTTCAAATCCAGCCTCAGACTAAACACTTGACACTTACTAGCTGTGTGACTGTGGGCAAGTCACTTAACCCCAATTGCCTAAAAAAATAAAAAAAAAAATATTGGACTTGCCTCCTTTCCTTGGAGAGGGTGAGTATGGGCACAGAACACTGAATATGCTATCTGACATAGTTCAAATGTTAGTTGGTTTTCCCTAGCTGTTTTCTTTGTTACAAAAAAAGGCTCACTGGGGATCACGGGAAGAAGAAGAAGGTAGGAAAGGATATTGGGGGGTAGCTTTATATACTGGGGAGTGAGCCAAGAAATAAATGTTCTCTATGAAGAGTTTTCCAAGCATCCAAATTCTTGTTAATCTCTTTCTTGGGACTCTATAGATACTGTCTCCATCACAGCATTCTGTGTTTTCTGATACTATCTTGTGTTACACTTTATCTCTTGTGTAATAATAACAATGATAATAGCTAACATTTATATAGCACCAAATATGTGTCAGGCTCTGTGCTAAGTGTTTTACAATTATTATTTCATTTGATCCTTACCCCAACCTTGGGAGGAAGGTACTAGTATGATCCTCATTTTACAGATGAGGAAACAGAGGCAAATAGAGGTACAGTGACTGGCCCAGGGTCAGACAGCTAATAAGTGTGTGAGGCAGGTCTTTCTGACTCTAGGTCCAGTGTTCTACCCACTGTCCCACCTAGTTGTATTTCCCTCTTGTCTCCAGAACATAGAGCTCTCTAAAAGCAGGGACCATGCTTCCTACTTCTTTTATATTCTCTTCAGTGTTGAAAATAGTGCTCAACACACAGTAGGTTCTCAGTAAATAACCTATATTGAATAAACAAGAAAAACTAGTGTATATAAGTATTAAAAAATGAAATTATAGAATCACAAAATTTCAGAGCTGAAAAGAAAACTTTGAGGGCCACTGAGGCCAACCCATACCTGGAAAATAAAGCCCTATACAATGAATCCAAGCGCTTACCCAGCCTTTGCTCGAAGGCTTCCACTAAGGGGAACCTCACTATCTCCCAAGGATGCCCATTTGATTTCTGTTTGGAAATACTTCCTTACCTCAGGATGAAATTTACCTCTTTTCTCAGGGGAGTTAAATGAGTCGTCCAACATCACATAGCTAGTTAGGGCCTGCAGCTTGGTGGCACAGTGGATAAAGTGCTGGTCCTGGAATTTAGGAAGACTCATCTTCCTGAGTTCCAATCTAGCCTCAGATACTTACTAACTGTGTGACCCTGGGCAAGTCACTTAACTCTGTTTGCCTCAGTTTTCTCATCTGTAAAATTAGCCAGAGAAGGAAATGGCAAACCACTCCAGTTTCTCTGCCAAGAAAACCCCAATAGAGCTCGGGCCTCAGAGTCAGGAGGTCCCGAGTTCAAAAGGTTCACTTGAAGTGCCTTACATTCTGAGGAATCTTGCTGTGGAGGGCTGGGAAAAGCATTGGAGTAGGCTGGTGCTCTTGATGCTGGCTCTCAGGATCTGCCGTCGAAGCCTCTGTTTTGTATGGGTATAGGAGATGCTGCGGGAGCTGGCTGTGCTGCTGTGGTCGAGAAGAAATCCGCGGATGTGGTTTGTCCGGGGGGTTTGCAGGAGGGACGGGTTTCACATGAGCTGGTGGTCCCATCCTCTCCTGGAATTCTTTCTGCGGTTTCCCCATTTCCTGAAGGCTATGGGGAGTGCTGCCTAGGGGATGTCCAACCTGAAAGTAGGGATATCGAAGTGCCTGAAACCAACAAAGTAGACAGAATTAGGTAAAAGACCATTTTTCCCAGGAAAGTGCTCAAAGTTTCTTCCCAAGTTTCCTAGATGTCATCATACTATGGTGAAGATGGGACAACAGCAATGGTAGCTAGCATTTATATGTAACTTTAAGGTCTGCAAACTGTTTTACATTTATCTTTCATATATGGGCAGTTAGATGGCTCAGTGGATACAGCATTGGGCCTGGAGTCAGGAAGACCTGAATTCAAATCTAGCTTCAGACACCAGTCGTGTGACCCTCGGCAAATAGCTTTACCTCTGTTTGCCTCAGTTTCCTCATTTGTAAAATGGGGATAATGGTAACAACACCTGCCTCCCAGGGTTGTTTCAAGGATCAAATGAGCTTAAATTTTAGCTATTATTATTATTATCTCATTTAACCATCACAATAATCCTGAGAAGTGAGGGTTATTAAGAGCGACAACAACAATAATAATCATGGCTAGCACTTCACAATTTTCAAATTACTTTACAAATATTATTGTATTTAATCCCCACAAAGGTAGTTCTATTATTATCTCCATTTTACAGATGAGGAAACTGAGGCAAACAGAGGTTAAGTACCTGGCAAAGGTCAACAAAAACAACAGATGGATATTTATTTACATTGTCTAGACCAGGGGTTCTTAACCTAGTGCCTAGATTTCCCTATATATTTATTTCATGCATTTGAAAATATTCTGAGATGGGGTCCATAAGTTTCACCAGGTTGTCAAAGGGATCCATGACAAAGAAAGGGTCAAGAAACCCTAGTCTAGATCTTAATTTCATCTCTGTGAGAAACTCTTGGTATGGAATTTCTCTCTGCCGATGAAGACTGACAGTTCATCCATAACTTACAGTCCTTTTTTTAATGATATTTTATTTTTTCTCCAATTACATGTAAAATAATTTTCAAATATTCATTTTAAAACATTCTGAGTTTCAAATTCTCTCTTTCCCTCCCTCCCCACACCCCTCCCAGAAATGGCAAGCTGTTACAGCCTTGGAGAGTTGCATTTATCCAGGGAGATAAGTGACTTACCCAGGGATATATAGCTAGTATTTGTCTGAGACAGGATTTGAATTATGCCAGCGGCTTCACTGATACTTACAAACTCCTTTAAAGTTGCAAGGTACTTAACATACATTATTATTTTACTTGGGGCCCAGATTGGTACTACAGGTATTATTACTCATTCCCATTTTACAGATGAGGACACTGAGGCTTAGAGAGGTTATGTGACTCATCAAAAGTCACACAGCTATTATCAGAAACAGGATTTAAACCAATGCCTTTCTAACTCTAGTTCTATCACACTTCCCTATATACCATATGAGGCATAAATTATAAAACAGGTTTAAAGGAACCAGTAATAGCCCTGATCTCTGCAGTCAATTTAATGTTGCCTTTTTCTCCATATGATCCAGGCCATGCAGAAACTTGTATCCTATGCTGATACTGTCCCCATGGAGCTTTCTCTTTCTAAGATAACTAGAATGTTCAAGAATAGTAATGTCCTATTGCTTAAGAATCTTGGCTTTGGGGCAGCTAGGTGGCACAGTGGATGGAGAATGGCCCCTGAAGTCAGGGGGACCTGGGCTGGAATCTGGCCTCAGCCACTCGACACTAGCTGTGTGACCCTGGGCAAGTCACTTAACCCCCTACTGCCTCACCCCCCCCCCAAAAAAATCTTGGCTTTTCTATGTACTATTATTGGTTTCTACGTACTGGTTATAAATATTTTTATATTGTCAACAACCAGCAATTATTGTTGTTATTATTGAAAAGCAGAATGGATTGAAACTATAGTTTTAAACTCTAATTCTTGTCTCATCAATGATTTTGTGTGTTTTTTTTTTCTTTTGTTGTGTGTCATAAATATGTCACTTGCGCCATCTGAGCCTTTTTCCACATTTTGTGGGAGTGAAAGAAAAATACAATCCTACCACACAATGAAATGATCCCAGAGCTTTCTAAAGTTGTGGATTGTTAAAAAAACATCATGGAAACACCTTACAACTCAGGTCCTTTAAGAGACAAGTTATACAGTGACATTTTGGTCACTGAGAACCCCTGGAAAATTATTATGCAAAATCAGAATCACAGCACATTGGAACTGGCAGGGCCTTCAGAGACCATGAAATCAAATCTCTATCTGGATAAGAGTCTATAACATATCTGGCAAGTGCTCACCTACTTTTTGCTCAAACACCCCTAGTGAATGGGAGCCCACTACCCCCAGAAAGCATCCTAGTATTTTTCAGGATTGCTCATATTTTTAAAAAGTTTTTCCTGATTACCATGCCAACTTCTACTCACTGCTCCTAAATTCCTCCCTTTCACATCAATCCAGACAACTTTAATTCCTTCCTCTTTCTTCTTTCTTTTTTTTTTCTTTTTTCTTTCCATCCCTTCAAATACAAAGAGACAGATATCACGCAGCACCTGGGTCGTCTTCTACAGGCTAAGTGTCAACAGTTTCTTCAACTGATACTCATATGACATGATCTTCAGACTTTACCATCCTGGTACTTTTCTCTGGGTGCCCTCCCCAAAATGGTTTCTTCTAGATAGCCCCATCTTGAAAGCATCATAGATTTAAAGCTGGGAGGGATCTTAGGGATCATGTAGATCTCTCAAGTTCCAGACTTTTACATTGTAATAACTTTTAAAAAGGAAAATTATTCTAAAAGGTATCACACATTTCCTTCTCCAAATCTATCTATTGCAAGGAGGGAAGCTGGTTTCATTTTTTTTCTTTCTTTCTTTTTTTTTTTTTTTTGGTGAGGCAATCAGGGTTAAGTGACTTGCCCAGGGTCACACAGCTAGTTAAGTGTCAAGTGTCTGAGGCTGATTTTGAACTCAGGTCCTCCTGACTCCAAGGCCAGAGCTCTATCCACTGTGCCACTTACCTGCCCCACCATTTCATTTTTCTATCTCAGTTGCAAAGTTTGTTGATAGACTGTGAAAGAGGAATGTCCCTCACCATGACAATAATCTGTGCTAATACGTCTGGGACAGAAATAACTGAAAAACCCACAGCTTCACTGTTAAAAGGGAACACCTGCTGATATAACATTAATACAGGATTTCCCCTAAGTTGTCCTTAGTGATTTACTTTGAACATCAGCATTCCAGGCCCAGCAACACTAAAAATTATCCTGTTAATATCATAATAAGATGGAAAATCTTACACAGGGCCTGCATCAATTTTCTCATGAATCTCTTCTAGAAAAATATTTCAAGTTCTGAGTAACACCCTGATAACACTGAAGGGAAGGAAGAGGGCAAAAAAAAATTCCCAAATACAAATGCTACTTCTTTGAGGTAGATACTCCAGCTACCTTACATTTTGTGGCCTTCAAGTAAACCCCAGACAAAAAAAAAGACAGAAAAACTTTCTTTATCCATCTGTGCCTTTTCTGAATCATCATTCCCATTATCCAACCAAAACCCTTCCATCTGTCTTCTGAAAATTTGATGTGAATGCTTTTTTTTTTTTTTTTAAAAGGCCTTATCTAAGTCACTGATGAAAAAAAATCAATAGGACAGGGCTGATGAGAGCTCTGTGGTATACTACTCAAGACTTCCCTCCAAGCTGACAAGGATTCATTAATGAGGATTCTTTGTACATGGCCACTCAACTAGCTTATAAGCTCATACTACTAACTAGCCCACATTTCTCTAAAGCGTCCACATGTTTTAAGACTCCAGCAAATGCCTTGTTGAAATACAAATGAAACAAGGTTCGCAGAAGTCTCCTGATTCACCAATCTAGTGACCTTTTTGAAAAGATGACAGAGAAGCAGCGTGACATTGTGGATGGAGACCCAACCTTGAAGTCAGGAAAAGCTGGGTTCACGTTCCACCTCTGACGCATACCGGCTGTGTGATCCTGGGTACATGTCACTTAATCACTCTGGGCCTCAGTTTCTTCATACGTAAAATGGGGGAGTTATTCTCAATGGCCTCTGAGGTCCCTTCCAGCGACATGTTTATGACTGCCCTTGGCCTCTCAGTGCCTTGGCGACCTTCTAAGACTGTTAACTTGTAGATCCTTATCTTCCCCTTACACCCTCTTCTCACACCTACTTAATGGTATTTTACTATTAATTTATTATTTATTAATTAATTTACTACTCTTATTACCTATTACTGTAGAAGGCACCATCATCCTCCCAGTCCTTCAGGCTTGCAACCTAGGGGTCATTCTTGACTCCTCACCGTCTCTCACACCCCATATCCAGTCTGTTACCAAGGTCTACTGATTCCACCTTTGCAACATCTCTAAAATACACCCCCTTTGCTCCTCTGACATGGCCACCATTCTGGATCAGGCCCTTATCACTTAACCTGTGTACCACTATTGATGGGTCTAATTGCCTCAAGCCTCTCCCCACACCAATCTGTGCTCCAATCAGTCGCCAAAGTGATTTTCCTAAAAATCCCATGTCACTCCTCTACTCGGTCAACTCCAGGGACTCCCTATCACCTCTAAGATCAAATATTCTGTTTGACATTCAAAGCCCTTCATAATACACTTCCCCTCCCCTCCTTTCCAGTCTTCTTATACCTTTGTTCACTTCCATCCAGTGATACTGGCCTCCTTGCTGCTTCATGAATGAGATGTTCCAGCTCCTGATTCTCTGGCTGTCCCTATGCATGTAATGCTCTCCCCTCCTCGTCTCCACCTACCGACTTCCCCAGCTTCCTTTAATTCCAAACCAAAATCTATCTTCTTACAGGAAGCCTTGTCTAGCCCCTTGACTCCAGAGCCTTTCCTTTTAAAAGTAATTCCTTTTTATCCTATGTATATCTTGTTTGCACATATTTGTTTGCTTGTCTCCCACATTAGATTGTGAGCTCCTTGTGGGCAGGGTTTGTCTTTTGCCTCCTTAGAGTTTAGCACAGTACCTGGCACATAGTAGGTGTTTAATTAATAAACGTTTAATGAATTTTTGACTAATTGTAGAACAGGGGGCTGCCTTGCATTGGTTGTGGGAGTTTTCTCATCAGAAATTCCTTACACCAATAAAATTATACCTCTGGTCCCTGGTCCCCCCCCAAATGAACTGATTATTTCTTTCTTTTTTGGCAAGGCAATCAGGGTTAAGTGACTTACCCAGAGTCACACAGCTAGTTAGTGTTATGTGTCCAAGGTCACATTTGAACTCAGGTCCTCCTCACTCCAGGGCTGGTGCTCTATCCACTGTGCCACCTAGCTGCCCCATTTTTTTTTGTTTTGTGAGGCAATTGGGGTTAAGTGACTTGCCCACGTCACACAGCGAGTAAGGGTCAAGTGTCCCAGGTCACATTTGAACTCAGGTCCTTCTGACTCCAAGGCTGGAGCTCTATCTACTGCGCCACCTAGCTGCCCCAGATTATTTCTTTCTATGAAGAATGAGCACATGTATGTGTGTGCTCAGCTGCTTAGGTCAGTTTAAGCCAATAAAACCAACATTATACACTTAATAGATGAAACAGTTATTGTCTTTAGAATTTTAAATATCTAAAAATCTCGGAGAATCTTCTTAGAGTTAGGGTCCAGCAATTATCCTAAATCAAGAACTATTGCTCCTAGATTTTGTTTTATTACAAACACAAGTCAAGAAATCTTGGCTTTCAGAAATGATGAGCTACTTTATAATATTCTCCAAACACAAAAATAAAATCTTTTTATGTTATTATTTAATATACGACAACATGTCATACAATACACCCCTATTTGAGCAACTACAGTACTTTTGGTTTTGTACATTAAGAAACCCTCCCTGTAATCATTGTAAACTTAAATATTTTAAATGACCAAATTTCATCTATGAGCAGATACGGGATTCAATACAACTTTCATTCAAAGCACCAATAAAAGCAATTCTAATTAGACTTGTGAAAATTTACTCCTCATGTTAAAATATAGCACTGTGTAGTAGATAGAGGGCCAACCTAAGAGCCAGGAAGCCTGGGGTTCAAGTCCTGATTCTGACATATAATAGCTGGGTAAGCAATAGACAACTTGCTTAACCCTTCGGCGCCCCAGTCAGACTCTCAAAGACTCCAAGTCAGTCACAATCTCAATCAATGGAGGTAATTTCCATATGGGGGGGCGGGGGAAGAGGTCCTCCCCCTCCCCACAATGATGATGGTAATGAAATTATAAGTCTGGACAAAAAAACAGTAAAAACAACAAGAAGGAACTCTCCACATCAATGATGAAATATGTCATAAGAAAGTATTGAATAATGGAATATGAAGGAAAACCTGACTAGCTGTTGGTCGTTTTTTGGGATCCCATTGCAACATGTCTCTCATGAGCTGAATTGCCTCACTGCTGGCATTTGGAATCAGGGTTTTTAAATTATTAGGGATGCACTGAGGCCATCGGAAGTTCATGGAAGTAGAAAGTTGGTATCCTTCAGGCCAGTCATTCTGAAAGGAAAAAGAAAACCTTACTTAGCTGATGACCAAAAGAGAGGGAGATCGAGAGCAAGAGCGAGTGAGCGAGAGAGAGAGATTAAATATCAACATGAAATAAAAATACCAGTTATTGCAAAGCAATGTCCTGAAGGATCACACATTCTATATAGCCACAATTTTAGATAGAAGCTCCTACCTAGCCTTGATAGGCAACACGACAAGGACACGTGGGTGACAAGATTACAAAGGACATTAACTTTTCTTTCTCAAGGAAAATAACTCCTGAAAATTAATAATAGTAGCTAGCATTTAAATAGCACTTTGAGATTTGTTAAGTGCTTTACATATATGATCTCGTTTGATACTGGAAACAGGGAGTGTAGTAGAAAGAATGCTGACTCTGGAATTATAGGGCCCGGGTTCGAGTCTTACTTCTGGCATCTGCCCTCTATGCAACTTTGGGAAAGTCACTTCGTTTTCCCGAGTCTCAGTTTCCTCATCTGTAAAATGAAGGGGTTGGATTAGGTGGTCTCTGAAGTCCCATCCAGTTATTTTTGTTTTAAGATAGTAGTTGTATGGTAGAAACTCTTTAAGATGCCCCTCTAGAAAGCATGGGCAGCTAAGTGGGGCAGTGGATAGAGAGCTGGGCCTGGAGTCAGGAAGACTCCTCTTCACGAGCTTAAATCTGTCCTAAGACATTTACTAGCTGTGTGACCCTGGGCAAGTTACTTCACCCTGTTTGCCTCAGTTTCTTCACCTGTAAAATGAGCTGGAGAAGGAAATGGCAAACCACTCCAGTATCTTTCAAGAAAAAAAAACCCAAAATGGGATCACAGAGAATCAGACACAACTGAAACGACTGAACAAACTAGAAAGAATGTAAACTTCCTAAGAGCAGGTACTGTTTCTGTCTATAAAAACCCCAACAACTAGCAGGGTGCCCTGGCTCATAATAAGTGCTTAATAAATGCTTGTTGAGTGATTGTTACCAACAGACCAGGACAAGCACCAATTTTAAAGCCTACTCAGGCTCTAGCAATACAATTCAATTAACTTTAAATACAGATTCGATTAAATTCAATATGCATTTATTAAGTGCCTAATAGGTACAAGGCATTGTGTTAGGAGCCTGGAAATCCAGAAAACAATCTCTGCTCACGAGGAGTTACATTTTATAATGGGACAATATAACATTTCTATAGATCATTGGTTCAGGGATGTCTAGCTGGCAGGGCCTCTGAGAACCATCTGGTCTAAATCCCCTCCTTTTATAAAGGATGACTCTACTTCCTAGAGAAGTTATGCGATTTGCCCAAGGGTACACAAGAAGTGAAGGGTAAAGCTAAGCTCTGAACCTGAGCCCTTTGACTTCAATCCCAGCCCCATACAAATACAAGGTAATTGGAGGATCTAGAGCAGTCCTTTATTGTATATAGCTATTATGTCTTGGGCCTTGCAGTATGGCCAAAACCATTTAGAGGATTATGGTTCCACAGTATTATTCCTTATAAACAATGAGTAAATGTTTCTACGGGCACTAGAGAAGTAGGACCAGCATGAAAATGTAAGCAGGTGACAAAGCCATTCTACTGTCCTCCATGGGTCTCTAGTCCAGAACTGCTTGTCTTAATTCCTATTTTTCTGTATTTTCTGAGAGCTCCTGCTTTATATTTATTGACAGCTACTGACAGCTCACTGCTATCTCAGCTAGCTGGAAATAGACCAGTTTTTTTTTTTTAAGTTGGTTCAGTAATGGAAGTATGAATGCTGGACACTATGCTGGATGCCCAGAATTCAGTACAACTTTGATGAACTCTATCACCGATCCTGAAGTCTAAGTGTTGGGCATGGGAAGCCTATATCTATGGACTGAGGCCTCCTCTCCTTCCTCCCAAGTTGGGTTAAACAACCAGGGAGCAGAGGAAGGAAGAAGGGGAGTAGCATGGAATGAATAGGACCACCTCCTGAACAATTTGGAAACATTGGAGCCATTTTATAGGATTGAGTATAGCTTCTACATGAGGAGGGACCACAGAGCTTCTGATGCAGGCAAAAGTTTCCTGAGTCCCAAACTCAACACAAACATCCCGGGGCAGCTGGAGACCTCAGAGGTTTTCTGACCTTTTTAGATTACTGGTAGATTACTACTTGGCAATGTCAGGTATAGGCAGTAATATGAAAATCGCAGCACAGGGCTTGGGAATATCTAGTAATTGTTCATTTGCTCTCATTCATTTATTTAGCAAATACTAACTAAGCATCCACTTTGGGCAAAGTGCTGAACTAGGTACTCGTGGAAGGGGGTGATACCAAGAAGAAAAATATAGAATCTCATAGTTAATGATCTTATAATCTAATTGGGAGATGAAGTACACACACACACATACACACACAGAGAAAATAACAGTACAAAAATTAAATATCAGTATGAAACAAAAATATTTGCATTATCACAGAGCAATGTTCAGTTTTACAGAAAATAAGGACTGTGAGAGTTATGAAGAAACAGAAATCAAAATGAACCAGGTTATTGAGGGAAGGCTTTGTGAAGAGTCTGAGACTTGAAATGGATCTTAGAAGATGCATAGGGTTCAAGTAGATAGAAAAGAGGTAGGAAGGCATTCTGGAAGTGCGCAGGAAGGACTGGAGGGATGAGAGATTAAAGAGAGAAGGTAAGAGGAACAAGCATTATTAAGCACCTACTATGTGCCAGGCACTGTGCTCAATGCTTTACTGTTATCTTATTTGAGTATCATAACAACTCTAGGAGGTTAAGTGCTATTATTATCCTTATTTTACAGTTGAGAAAACTGAGGCAGACAGAAGTTACAAGTAATTTCCCCAGGTTCACATAGTTAGGAAGTGTCTGAGGCCAGATTTGAACTTAAGTCTTCCTGATTCCAGGTCTGGTACTCTATCCACTGTGCCACCTGGCTACCTAAAGTCAGAAAGATAAATTAGGAGATTATTGCAGTAATTATGGCAGAATGATGAAAGCCTGGATGAACTAGGATCAGAAAAGAAATGATGCTTTCAGGAGACATTATGAGGGAAGGACTCATAAGACCTGGTGACTTATTAGATATGAAGGTTAAACAAAAGGGAGGGGTCATGTTTGAGTTCTAGATTTTATTTAAGCCTGACTAAAAAGGAGAACTAGCAGTTACTCTGCTAGATGAAGAGAAATCAGAGAGAAGACATGGTTTGGCTACAAAGACAAAGTTTAGTCTAAATTCCCAGAGTTGGAAGCGATGGTAGGACATTAATGTGGAAATGTGCAAATGATATCTTAGAAGAGAAATGAGTCAGAGACAGACATAGGAGTCACCTGGAGAAAGGGAAGAGTTGAAATCACAGCTCTAAAGGGATAAGTTATTTGATGGCTGAGGACTCAGACTTGGGGAATACCTATAGTCAGGGGAAGCAGAGGAAGACAAGTAAAAGAGGCAGGAAAATGGTCAGAGAAATGGAAGGAGGACCAGATTAGAGCTACGGAAGTAAAGGGAGGAGGAAAATTTAAGAAGGATAGGATGGGCATCATTTTTAATGATGCAAAAAGTTAAGGAAATGAAGCCCAAGGAAGTCATAGCTTTTGACCTACGGACCTAGATCCCACCTAATTACCTTTTTTGGTGTTCCCAGCACTTGGCAAATCTTGAATATTGTATCAATTTCACTGGCGCCTGGGAAGAGCGGCCGTAGTGTGTAAACTTCTGCCATGATGCATCCCACTGCCCACACGTCAATAGGAGAACTGTAGTTGGTAGATCTCAGGAGAACTTCTGGAGCCCGATACCTGGGGTAACAAAAAATAGATTGCTATTTATTACTTTGCTTAATTGAAATTTAAATTAAATAACATGATTAATGCCAGTGAAAGAGTTTATAAGTTTCATTTTTAATCTAGCTAAGTGTGAAATATAGATCTGTCACAGTTTACGACTAGAGATGAATTAATGAAAAATAGCAAGGCCCTAATCAAGAACGAGACCCAAGACAAATTTATTGCATCATGTGAGATACAGCTCAGGCTGTGTTAAGCATCAGCATATTAGTATCAACAGTAAGGAAAGAGAATTTTTCTTATGAGGTTTTATATAAAACATAGGATGATACTATGAGTCTTTGCGGAGCTGTGGAGGGCCCCGTGGAAAAGTGAGACTCACTAGAATGTCAAAGATTTGCTTCCACAGAAATTCCATGGCCAGTTTTCTTCCAGGATAAGCTTATGGGCAACTTCAGTGCTGTATATGTCTCTGTATCTGTTTATGACATCCTGTAAGCCATTTGCATCTTTTGAATTTTCCATGGTATAAAAAAGGGAGTCCCATACTCTACAGGTGTTTGCTATGCTGAGTGCTTGTATGGGTTATGAGTAATTCCAAGTGAGTATAATAAGCCAAAAAGAGAAGCTGATCTTCATAGTTCATAAAACTTAGATGTGAGCCCAGAGTCTTGGGGAAGTCCTAGGCTATAGGTTACACTGATACCTCGAGCTAAGGGTGATCTCTCAAAATTTCTTTGTATTTGTTTCAGACATGTCTGCAAAGCATATGATTGGAATCATAACCACTCTAGACAAATACCTCTGCAGCTCAAGTGCCTTCAGGCAAAAATGCTTTATCTAAAAAATAGCCTTTATACATATAGATAAATCAAGAAAAAATACCCTTCACAGAATATGTACAACATGAACTATGTATTCTGCATAATATAATATCTATTCAAAGTATTTCTCTTAACAAAATGTTAATGTGACTATAACATGACAACTTTAATGTTATCCTTAAAGTGATGGCTCATCATTTAAAGAAAAATAATTTTCTGTATTTGAGAGACAACAAAACAGTATTCACCATCTCGTAGACACATAGTCCGTATAAGGTGGTCTTGATCGGATTTCTCTGGCTAATCCAAAGTCGGCTATTTTCACAAGTTCTGGTCCCATGCAAAGAAGGTTTTCAGGTTTTAAGTCTCTATGGAAGAAACCTACAAGAAGAATAAAACACAATCCACATGCAATTTATGTTAGTATTTCATATCTGTGTAACTTTTGCAATAAGTGCACATGTATATTCATGTGTGGTGTACACATGTGATCCTATATATACATGCGAACATACAATTTGTGCATGCACATGTACACATACACAATGCACACGTGAAGGTATATCAATGAACACATACATCACACATATATACATGAATGTGTGTCCCAAAAGTCTTACTGCAGTTTCAAGAATAAGTTTAACAGTAATGATAAGCTTCATTATATACCGCATCTATAAATCTAGGATGTCATCCGACACTATATGCTTCCCCACTGACAGTGGGGTATTCTTTGGAATTCTGCAAGAAGACACTTCATTCATTTTCCCTTAATGAATTAAAACTGAAATCATTCAAGTCTCGTCCTCATCTTTTGTTTGCAAGGCAGAAAAACACCTGTTTTATATGTCTACACACAGCCTCAGGTTGAAGGAATAGATTGTGCCCATCCTCCCCAAGTCAAAACAGGCAGGAATTTGAGATTTAAACCATCTCATGAAAAAGCCATCTGTCTATAGGAAACTGATAGGTCACTCCTTAACAGACAGACCAGCACGGAATATGGCATACCTATTCTGCTCTTCTGGCTACAGCTAAGCCAGTCTTTAAAGAAAGGAGAATATTTAAGTACATGCCCTATTCCATAATGCTTTTGGTACATTCTGGCATATACTTCTATAAGTTATATAACATTTCACATTTTTAATTTGCTGTGATGCAAATGGTAAAGTAACCACTGAGATAAATCAAAAAGAATCCCATCTCTGCCTGGGTGGTCTGAGGCAAGACCATTCTGGGACTCAGTTTCCTCACTTGTAATAATAGCTCAAATCTGCATAGTGCTCTCAGGTTTGCAAAGCACTTTATGCATGTAATCACCTATATTCCTCATAACAATATTGTAAGGAAGCAGTGCTATCACTACTCCCATCTCGCAGATGTGGAAACTGAGGCAAACAGAGGTTAAGTGACTTGCCCAGAATCACACAGCTAGTAGCTGCCTGAAGTAGAATTCAAAGTGAGGTTTTCCAGATTCCAAGTCTAGATTCTGTCCACTTCTCCAAGCTGTGTTTCAGTATGAGTCTTATACTTTGTCGCCGCTCTAAGAATCTCTAATAGAGGCAGCTAGGTGGCACAGAGTATTGAGCTTAATCAGGAAGACCTGAATTAAAATTTGGCCTGAGATGCTTACTAGCTGTAGGAATCTGGGCAAGTCACTTAACCTCTCTGCCTCAGTTCCCCCATCTGTAAAATGGGGATACTAATAGCACCTACCTCTCAGGGTTGTTATGAGTATCAAATGAAAATAATATTTGTAAAGTGCTTAGCACAGTGCCTGGCACATAGCAGGTGTTTAATAAATGCTTATTCCTATTTCTTGCCTTCTAGTGAGCCACCTATACTTACCACCTATACTTCCTTACCAACCGGTCAATCCTCCACCCCTTCAGTCTGTTATCCACTCCTTTGCTGTTGTTGTTATTCAGTTGTTTTTCAGACATGTCCAACTTTTCATGACCCCACTTGGGGTTTTCTCGGCAAAGATACTTAAGTAGTATACCTTTCCTTGTCCAGCTCATTTCACAAATGGGGAAGCTGAGACAAACAAGGTTAAGTGACTTGCCTAAGGTTATACAACTAGTAAGTATCTGAGGCCGGATTTGAAGTCAGGAAGATGAGTCTTCCTGACTCTAGACTTGGCACTCTATCCACTGTGCCACCTTGCTACCCGCTATCTGCTCCTGCATTCTACTGGAGCTATTTCCTCACAAGTCACCAATCAGGTTGAGGTGTCTAAACCCAAAAGCCTTTTATCAATCCTCATCCTCCTTGCCTTTTCTAGCAAACTTAGACAGGAATGACCATTCATTCTTGAGAGTCTTTCCTATGTCCTCCATGACACCATACTACTGTGGCCACTTCAACTCTCTGCACATTCTTTCTGTGACTCTTCATAATTAGACCTCTTCTTCCTCCTGTCCTTGAAATGTAAGCATTCCCTGGGGTTCTGTTCTTACCTCTTTCTCATGGTGATTTCATTTACTGACACTCAGGAGTGGAAGGCCTTTGCCTACTACACTGACCAAATTCAGACAGTAATAGTTTGGGTAATATTTATGAAGGGTCTTTTATATATTGCCAAGAAAAATAACTCTGATGTGGATGAGATGGTTTCAGTACGAAAATGGGGCTGCTTCATTACTAACATAACTAAATGAAGGTTATCAACGCCTACCAGAGATATGAGAGACGTATGTTCTAACAATGAGTATAATTGTCCCTAGACTCTTTGTCCTTCAGAATAACCCTGTTTTACATGGTGTCCTTGAAGGCCTGATTGTCCACCCCTCTCTTGGAATTAGCTAAAGAATGTGTAAAATTACGAGAAGTTAGAGAACAATTTCTGATTGTTTATATTTCTGAGGGGACTCCCATAGGCCTTCACTCATACTGAAAAGCAGGACGGACCAGTGGAGTGATGGCTGGACTAGGCATCAGGAAAATCCGAGTTTACAACTACAACTCAGGGACTTATTAGCCTGTAACCCAGGGCAAGCTGTCAACTTCAGTTTCCTCATCGGTAAAATGGGAAGAGTAATAACAGTATCTATTTCAAAGGATTATTGTAAGGGTCAAATGATATAATATGTAAAGTACTCTGCAAACCTTTAAAGTCCTACGTAAATGTGAACTATTATTATTATTATTATTATTATGGTGACACAATTTCTACCTCTTTTTAGACAACTAATCAATCGACAATCATTTATTAAGCACCTACTATGTGCCAGGCACTGTTTACAAAGACAAAGCAAAACAGTCCCTACCCAGCTTACATTCGAATGGGGGAGACAACATGATTACATACATACATACATATATAGTGATATACAAAGCACTAATAAAACATATATAAGGTAATCTTGGAGAGGAGGCTTAGGAATTCAAAGATATTTTCTTTCTTTCTTTCTTTCTTTCTTTCTTTCTTTCTTTCTTTCTTTCTTTCTTTCTTTCTTTCTTTCTTTCTTTCTTTTTTGGCTAGGCAATGGGGTTAAGTGACTCGCCCAGGGTCACACAGCTAGTAAGTGTTACGTGTCTGAGGCCAGATTCGAACTCAGGTCTTCCTGAATCCAGGGCCGGTGCTCTATCCACTGCACCACCTAGCTGCCCCAAAGATATTTTCTTGATGAGCCTTTAAACACCATTGTATCTTAGCATATTGCCTGGTATGCAGCAGGAGTTTAATAAATGTTTATTGACTGATATTATGAAAAGGAAATGATAGCTATCCTTATTTAACAGGTAAAGCAACATAGTGGAAAATGCACCGAACTTAGATTCAAAAGTTCTAGACTTGGCTCCTAGACCTAGGTGGGTTCTAGGCCACGCCTGCCACTTACTAGCTGTCTAACCTCAATCAAATCACTCAACATCTGTGCTAAACCATATCACAGGGTTGGTTTTTATTTGCAGGGAAGGAGATGGAGAATGATTAAATGACATAACATCTGTAAAAACACACTGTAAACCATAAAGGAGGTAAGCAAATAAGGGTATAATTATTTAATAACAAAGAAAAACACATTAAGGTGAATTAAGATGATGCAGAATATTGGGTCACATGGATAATATGGTTAAACACATAAATTTTTACCTTTTAATTCCCTCAGCTAAATTGTGGGCTGAGGTTCTGATTATTACTATCTTTTTCCTCTCCGATTAGGCCAAGATTATCATGTCATTTTTCTTGCCTTCAGCCTTCTACCGACTCCTTGTAGTACCTCACATCTAAGTTATCCTCCTCACCATCGATAACAATCTAGGCCCAGCTAGGTAACTAATCAAATTAGTTAATCAAATTAACCAGCACTCTTGCCACAGAATCTCTTTGTAGATCATCATCCTAGACTATCTACTGTTAGATCCTACCCCCTTCCCTTTTGTCTAGACCTCTCCTCCGCTTCATTCAAGACCATCCTCCAATCCTACTCCAAAATGAGATTCTTGGTTGGCTAGAATGAGGACTCTGGGTTCTCACAAATTCCTGTGTAAACAGGATTAGAATTCACTTCAGGTCAGGTACAAACAGGATTAGAATTTACTTCAAGTCAATCACACATTAGGGTGGAAAAAAAAAGCAAAAATTAAAGAACATCATAAAACAGACTATATGGTAGACTGATGGGCTGAAATAGATATATGTCGGCTATATATTTGGTCTCAATGTTACACAAATTCCTAAAGGCCAGTAGTTAATGATAAGGATGATGATAACAAGTCATTGTGGTAAAATGGATAAAAATCCATCAGGTTCAAATCGAGCCTCTGATACCAGCTACGTGACCCCGGACAAGAAATTTAATCTCTTTAAGATTATAAGTTGTAAAGGAGTGCTGATCTCACTAGGAATTCCTTATACAGTTATCTCTCCCACATCGTGACTTTACCCATTGAGGTTTCAGTATATCACAGGCTGGCATAAAAAATTAAAGGGGAATTTTGGAGGAGTTTTACAGAAGTTGCAGATGACACGTGAAACAAAGAGCCTATGACAAATACTTAACCCAAATTTTACAATAAGGTATACCCCATAAAAGAAAAAGAAAAAATTCAGAATTCTCTGGTACAAAGGGAGGACCAAAAAATTTTACACAGATTGATCAGATTGCAGGAGTGCCATGCCCCTAACCCCTCCAATGTGGAAGGAATAACTACTAATGAAATCACAAGTATGGTTTAATAAAAATAATTATGATAATGATAGTAATGATAATTCTAGGAAGGCATTATCATGTACAGGCAAAGGGAAATGTGTGTGATTCAGGATGTATTCTAGACTATTCTAGTCTTTGCTTTGTCACTATCTTTGTGTGTATGACCTGGCACAAGTCATTTCCCCTGGGTGGATCCTACTCTCTTTTCCCTAAAGTAAATAGGTTAGAATAACCTTTAAAGCCCCTTCCAGCAGTAACAATCCCATGTGAAAATAATGATGACTACTGCTACTACTAGAGATTAAATAAATGTGCACGGTACTTCACAGTTTACAAAGCACTTTTGTATACACTATCCTACTTACTCTTTCTAACAAACCAATGATGTAGGTAGAGCTAAGGATGACATATCCACTTTACAGATGAAGAAGCCAACGCTCAGAGACACCAAGTAGCTAACCTGAAGTCACACAGTGAGTAGAAGTGGAAAAATTAGAACAAATATTCTAGAAATCTGGGCTTCTGTCCAGTATTCTTTCTATTACACAGCAGTGTAAGTGCTTTTGTCCACCCCCACGCTTATAAATTTTAAAGAGCAGCAACCAGAGGTCCAAGATCTCTCCCTTAGTCCCTTTCTCTGTAGGGCAGAATTGCCAAATTGTTCATATGTTAATGACCTTAAGTACAACACAGAAGGGATGATGCGCTCTTTGGTTTCCTTTCCCAATGACGGATTATTGATCATAGATCTGGAGCTGTAAGGGACCTTAGAGATGGGCCATCAAATTCCCCAGTCCCCTCATTTGGCAGACAAGAAAACCAAGACACAAAAATATCTAACTTGCCCAGTGAGTAAATGTCTGAGGCGGGGTTTGATCTACCTGACTTGAAATCTAGGGCTATCTATTACACCATGCTGTTGCTGTTTTTTGTCCTTTGTTTTTGAACAGTACCAATGACATCATGGGGTGGTATCTTGACTTGTACATGAACTGGATTTAAATGAAGCAGAGTTGCACAGTCATCAGCCTCACTCCCTCTTCCAGAGTCATCAAAGTTCAATGGTAGGACAAAGTCAAGGCTACTGGCAATGGCCCAGGATCCAGTGCATGACTTTGGCATCTTCAATGTCTGACCAAGCTCTAAGCACTCCACAGTGCCTGCTTCAGCTGCCTTCGTGGCCATTGGAACAAACTGTTCTCAGCCACCCATTCTACCAGAGGAAGTCTTTAGGTGCATGCTTGGAGTAGACATGCCCCTAACTCACTGCAAGATCTGAGGCCTGTCAGTTACCCTCAACCTGGTTAAGCCCATCTGCTGAAATGGTTTTACCAGGGTGGGCCACTGCACATGCTACAGCTTCCTTGAGCCACAGGTGAAAGGTGGACAACAAAGGTGGATTAGCAGCCCTGAAGAGGGCTGGGCAAGCCCTCTCACTGGAGGTGCTACAAGAAAAGACATGGCAACATGACCCCACTTATAATCACTGTGACTAGGATTTTGTTTTTATTTTGTCACTACTATATTTTGTGATCTTTGGGCAAGTGACTTAGCCCCTCTTCAGTCTTCAGTTATAAAATCTATAAAATAAGACAGCTAGATGGCCTTTGAGGCTTCTTCACAATGAATAAAGATGCTTAGGACCCTAGGAGGTTAGAGGCAGGTAGCTGGCACAATGGATAACGTGTCAGGCCTGAAGTCAGGAAGATTCCTCTTCCTGAGTTCAAATCTGCCCTCAGACACTTAGTAGCAATGTGACCCTGGGCAAGTCACTTAACCCTGTTTGCCTCAGTTTCCTCATCTGTAAAACGAATTGGAGAAGGAAATGGCAAATCACTCCAGTATTTTTGCCAAGAAAACCCCGAAATAGGATCATAAAGAGATTGACATGACTGAAAAGGAACGAACAACAACAACCAGGAGGTTAAGTGACTTGTTTTTGTTCAGTCATTTCATACTATAGCTTCTTGGAGCCACAGGTGAGAGTTGAATGCCAGGTGGACATCAAAGGCAGATGAGGAGCCCTGAAAAGGGCTCATATCAAAGGTGCTAGTCCTTTGGGAACACCCCCTACACCTTTATACCATGCTTCCTATCACCTAAAGGTGATCACTGATTCCATCTTGGGAGCATCAGATTCAGAAAAGCCACCCTCATCACTCACTATATCAGCTACTACTCAACAACAAAGTGGAAGAGTCTTCTGTTCTGAAAAGGGGCCTGTCATCTAGAAAGTGTTGACTGATATTAGTTTTAATTTCAGGACACCGAAAAATAGAAGAACGTACCCTATCATCCTGGCAGGAAGTTAATACGTGTAGTTATCCTATTTGTGACCAGGCAAGCAAAATGCCAAGTGACAGGGCAAACTTTTCCCCCCACCAATGCCACATCAGGTAGGTGATGCGGGTAGGAAAAGATATCCACTGCAGAGCATATGGAAAAGAGATGTTGGCATTTCTATTTACAGAGCACACCTTGCACCGTCCCCCTTATTATGGAGATGTATTTCCACAACTATTTTACTTAATTCACACCCACAACATCCTTGAGAGGAAAGAAATGCAGATACTATTCCCACCTTACATGGGAAGGAACTAAAGCACAGAGAAGACTTAGAGGACAGATTGAAAGCCTTAAAGTTCACCTAATCAGGAAGACTCATTTTCCTGAATTCAAATCTAGCCTCAGACACTTAATAGTTCTGTGACCCTGAGCAAGTTACTTAACCCTGTTTGCCTCAGTTTCTTCATCTGTAAAATGAGCTGGAGAAGGAAATGGCAAATCACTCCAGTATCTTTGCCAAGAAAACTCCAAACAGGGCTACAAAGAGTCAGACACGACTAAAAAACAACTGAACAACAACAATCCCATCCACTCATTTTACAGATGAAGGAAGCTGAGGTCCAAAGAGGTTAAATGATTTTTTGCCCCAAGGTCACAAGGGTACTCAGTGGCAGAGCCAGGATCCAGATCCAAATCATGTGATTCCACTGCCTCTCCACGTCCTCCTCAAGGTCATCCAATAAGTCAGGGCTGAATAGGAGCTTACTTCCAACAGAGTACAAAAAAACAGCACCCCCTAAATCATGTAATGCTTTCATGAGTACCTTCAGGGCTCAATATGACTCAACCCTTCAGTCTGGCAGGTTGTGGCCGGGTGGTACAATTTACATATTTAATGCCAGCAACAGACACGTGCTCTGACAATTTTCAGTGGCCTTAAAGTAAGGCTATGTTTTCATTTCCAGTGGCGGAAAAACACATCAGTGACATGAACTTACAGCTATGGCAGCTGGCGGTAGAATGGTTCTGCTCTCTCAAAGGAGTCTATTCACCAGGGGCAGGGTGTACTTTCTCACCCTGAGGAAGAGGTGACAAGGAAGCATGAGACCCAGGAGAGCTTGACTCTGTAAGCCATTCTGGTCTTGATTTTTCCACCAAGTTTCAACACAGCAATAAGGGATAAGGGGAATTATTATCAAGTAGCGTATATCCTAGGAAGGCAGGGTGGAGTGGTAAAAAGAGGGCTGGATTTAGAGTTAGACCCGAGCTCAAATCTAAGCTCTCTTCCTTAGAAACGGAGATGACCTTGGATGGTATGATGAAGTAAATGGGGGACTAGTTATGGAGAAACAGGACCAGGGTTCAAATCCCACTTCTGGGTCTTGTTAGCTAGGAGACCCTGGGCAAATCATTTAACTCGTGTAGATCTCCGTTTCCTCAGTTATAAAAATAAGGGGCTTGAAATGGACGGCCTCTGAGGCTTCTTCCGCTTCCAGATCCGTGATCCTAGGACCCCTAAGTTATTTTAGATCTCTGGGCCTCGGGTTTACTCATCTACAAAATGAAGGCATGGGATTAAATGACTTCTAGGATCTTTTCTAGTTCCAAGTCTACGATTTAATGATTTATGTTGTTGTTTAGTTTTGTCCAACTCTTCGTGACCCCATTTGGGGTTTTCTTGGCAAAGATACTAGAGTGATTTGCCATCTCCTTCTCCACCTCATTTTACAGATGGGGAAACTGAGGCAAACAGGGTTAAGTGACTTTCCTAGGGTCACACAGCTAGTAAGTGTCTAAGATCAGATTTGAATTCAGGAAAATGAATCTTCCTGACTCCAGGCTGGACATTCTATCCACTTTGACACCAAGCTGCCCCTTAATGATTCTTTTTTTTTTTTTTTTTTTTTGGTGAGGCAATCAGGGTTAAGTGACTTGTCCAGGGTCACACAGCTAGTAAGTGTCAAGTGTCTGAGGCCCGGATTTGAACTTGGGGTCCTTCTGACTCCAAGGCTGGAGCTCTATCTACTGCATCACCTAGGTGCCCTAGCTTTCCTTTTCAACCCCCCTGAAATGAGCTTCTATACCTTGTTCATATCTTCCCATTCCCAATCCTCTTCTTCTAAACTCTTAAAAACACATTATAGAAGTTTCAAATGCACCCATTCCTCATCTTTCACACAGATGATAGGTCAGGAATGGTTTTCTGCAAGTAACCTGTGGCCAAAAAAAACTCATTTACACAAATCAGAACTAGGTTCCATCTTGGGATGTATCTCCTAACATATCACTATAATTGGTTTCCCTTGGAAAAATCAGTATTTAGATTCCTTTGCTCCTGCCCACAGTTTCTCCTTAGAATGTAATACTTAGATCTTTGCTACAAAAAAGATCCTACTATTTCACAAAAGCAGTCAAGCTAATAATATTTGGAACACAGGAGAGGATTTAGTTAGCCAAACCAAAAGTTAAAAATATAAAATGTTAACCCCGAGGCCCTCAAACAGTCGAGACAACTCTCTTTCCCTCTCTGGTAGGCCTCCACCTCCCAGGGAGAATACATCTATCTTAGGAACAGGACCTCCTTGAACATTGTACAGTTACAGCAACATTGTGTGATGATCAGCTTTGACAGACTTTGCTCTTCTCAGCAATGCAATGATCCAAGACAACTCCAAAAGACTCATGATAGAAAATGCTATTCACATTCAAAGAAAGAGATATGGAGTCTGAATGCAGATCGAGGCATACTATTTTCACTTTTTTGTGTATTTTTTTTTCATGGTTTTTTCCATTTCGTTCTGCTTTTTTCTCTCACAACATGACTAATGTGGAAATATGTTTAACATGATTGCACATGTATAACCTATATCAGACTGCTTGCCCTCTTGGGGAAGGGGGAAGGAAGGGAGGGAGAAAAATTTGTAAATCAAAATCTTATAAAAACGAAATGTCAAAAACTATCCTTATATGTAACTGGAAAAAATCAAATACTATTTAAAAAAGAGAAACAAACAAAAAAAGGAATAGGACCTCCTCACAAGTGGCAAAACACTTAAGGTTTCTAGATGGTCAGGGCACTATGCCCAAACCAGTAGAGTCCACGGAACTGGAAGTACTATTGAAGGGCAAGATGTGGGTTTGTTCCACCATAAACACATTCTATCTCTAGCTGTTCTTTGGCCCCCAGATCCTCCCAAGTCCAAGAATCAAATGAAACTTTTCATCTGCCATTTGTTCATCAACACACATGGTTCCTTCTAGACATTGCAGGTCTGCATGGGTTTCTTTCTGGTCAGAGAATGAAGTCCAGGTGGTTCCAACTGGCTCTTTCTCTGTCTGACTTCTCAGATCTGGTTCTTTGGGTCCTCTTGTCTCTTCTCTCCTTTTTAAAATGCAAAGTCCAAGCATGTGGCCTAGAAGCATGAACTGGTTGCAAAACAATCATCCTAATATAGTGTCAATGGGTCAACCAAGAATAAGGCAAGAAATCCACACCTGATTAAGGACATCATCAGTGCTAGGAAAAGTTCTTACCAATGGGACATGAGGGAAAATTAACCTTTTTCACATTCGGTATATGGAATTTTACATCTGGACCCAAAACCATGCTACTGTCACCATCTACACCATTCTCCCGCTGGTTACATGTGTAGCCACTGCAAATTACTGCAGGGTGCCTTTGGCCACAATGGCCTGTTACCCCAATTCTGTGTACCTTCCCAGAGACTTAACAAGATCCTAGGCAGTTCACTCAGTGAAACACCAAATTGTCCTCCTTCCTCAAGACATCTTATATCTCTCTAAAGAGCCCACAGCAACATGCAAAGTTCATTTAGAGGCAGCTAGGTGGTGCAGCTGGCAAGAGCATCCAACTTGGGAATCAGGAGAGACCTGAATTCAAATCTTGCCTTACACAATTACTTGCTGTGTGACCATAGACAAATCACTTAACCTTTCTCAGACTGTTTCCTCAGCTGTAAAAATGGTATTGGGCGGCTCTGCTGATAGAGCGCTGGATCTGGAATAAGGAAGACTAAACTTTCTGAGTTCAAATCTAACCTCAGACACTTACTAGCTGTGAGACCCGGGCAAGTCACTTTACCTTGCTTGCCTCAGTTTTCTCTTCTGTAAAATGAGCTGGAGAAAGAAATGGCAAACCACTCTAGTATCTTTGCCAAGAAAATCCCAAATGGAATCATAAAGAATTGGATACAACTGAAAATGAATGAACAACACCAAAAATGGTTCTTCCCTACCAGGGTTGTTGAAAGGATCAAATGCTATAATTTGCAGTGGCTACAAATGCAAACTTTAAAGTGCTATATAAATGATAGTTATTATCATTATTGTATTAGTATCTTTGTTAGAATTCACAGGTAAATTAAAGTCCTTGGCGTGGGTCCAGACCTCCCATAACTGAGTGCCCCTGGGACTTACACATACTCCCTACACATACTGCACAAAGTTCCTCCAAGATCATGTCTGCCTCGGTTAATCACGTTTCTTTTGATACTTGGCAACAATTAGTGCTAAAATCTAAAACCCAAACAGGAATTCAATTAGGGGTGTCTCATTCCTACTTGTGCCCATTAGTGTTTGTGACTTGTGCAACAAAGGAAACAAAAGAAAACATCCTCGGAAACAAAATTGGTGTCCATTGATTGGGAACAGCCAAGGAAATTGTAGCATGTGAATGTAGTTAAGCCCTCATAAGCATTTTTTTTTTCCATAACAATTTTCTGTGCCTACCAGTTTTTGTTTTCTTCCATTTACAGCAGAGCGGAACAGTGTACTTGAAGTCTACTACTGACTACCCATGGGCTAATCATTTCCTCAGTTTCCTCATTTGTAAAATGAGGTGGTTGGACTACATAACCCTTAAGGTCTCTTCCAGCTAGAAGTCTGTGAGTTGAAGTCTTGGTTCCTGCCTCTTTTCTGATAAATAGCTTATCTGAGTGTCACGATAAGTAAAACTTACATCCAGTAGTTTCTATAGTAACCATATTCGGTCCAACTACTTTTTGGGATATAAGGTGTGGCCTTTTGACGGAGTCCAAGTTTCTCCCAACAGATCCTTTTATTAAGGGGTTTTGTTCTGTGAAGTTTGGATTCAGTCAAAGGCCGAACTTGAGGACCTAGAGGGACACATGTGGCCTCTTAGGCAGTTCACTCAGTGAAACAGCGAATTGTCCTCCTTCCTCAAGACTTTTCCCAGTATCTTATATCCCTCTAAAGAGCCCACAGCAACATGCAAAGTTCATTTAGAGGCAGCTAGGTAGTGCAACAAGCCGCAGGTTCCCCACCCCTACCATAGGCAATCTATTCATTCTGCTTAAAGTGATAGTGCAAATGAGAAGACAGTCTTTCAGGAAAGGCTTCCCAGAATTCCTGATCTGTTATAAGACCCCTGCTATGTTCCCTTTGAATTCTCTGGGTCCTCTCTTGGTTCATGGTGCAGCAGGGAGAAGTAGGTATGTGACTGTGTGACAAACCATCCTGGGAAACAAAGTCAGTGTAGATGTCTACTGATTGGGGAATGGCTCAACCAACTGTGATATATGAATTTAGTAGAAGGCCACATATGGCCTTGAGCTTATAGGTCCCCCACCCCTGGTCTATGGTATGATGAGGAAGAGACCATAGTTCACATCTGGTGTGGAGACATGCACGCACTAGTAAGAACACAGCAATGCAGACTGATGGAAGAATTACAAAGTCTTGCCCACCTCATGCTCAATCCAAGGGATACATACTCATTAAATGGAATGACTTCAAAAGTCCCATTCTATTTAAATTGACTTTCTTTCCCTCCCTTTGTTTTTAAAATAACATACAATTCAATGCGTGATGCTACTTTACTGTAAGAGGAATTCAGAGAAATATGGGAAAACACAAGCTGCTAGGTGGTAAGTGCTGGGCCCGGAGTCAGGAAGACCTGAGTTTAAATCCAGCCATAGTTAAGTGTCTTACTTACACACTTACTGGCAGGCAAGTCACTTAACCTCTGTTTGCCTCAGTTTCCTCAACTGTAAAATGGGGATAATAAAAACACCTACCTACCAGGGTTACTGGGAAGATCAAATGAGTTAGTACTGGTAAAGCATTTAGTACAGTGCCTGGCACATAGTAGGAGTGATAAAAATGCTGGCTATTATTATTATTATTACTAATTACTATTATTTGTATCAACTGACAAAGGCGTGTCAGGAAGGGAAAAAGTTCCACAATGATACAATAATATAAATGAAAATAACAGAACAATATTTAACTATATTGACCAATTTTGTCTCCAGAGAAGAAATGAAGAAATGCAGCATTTTCTTTTTGTTGGGGGAGATGGAGGACTGGGGGGTATGGAATGTTGTCAGAGGTGCTGTGGATATTGGTTTTGCTTAACTATTTTTCTTAATTTCCGAGGAAGGCGCAGTGGAGATGGGCAGGAGCAAGGGTTACTCTTGGAATGAGGAAGTAACTACAATGCAAAAACAAAAGGCAAAAATAAAACTTCAAAAAACATGCTGTGAATTCTCACATAATCACAATCTTTAAAAAAAAAACTGGCAGATTGTTTTTCCTTGTGATCTTTGCTAATACACAAAGGCATTTTATCGGGGTAGGGAACTATCAGTGTGGGGAACTCCTTCCACCAAGTAGATTGTGAACAATCTTGTGTCTTAGTAGATAAGTTGTTGGGAGTTGCCAAAAACTATACTTTGGCTAAATGACTTGTCCAGGGTCACAAAGCTAGCTAGCTTCAGAGGCAGGACTCGAATTTGGCCTGCTCTGTCTCCAAGTACAGCATTCTAACCGCCAGTATATATTACGTCATTTTTTGCAAACAAGGCTAAAAAATTATCTGAATCAGAGACATCTGTGTACCAGGACCTGGATGGAGAGTTTTCTGTTTGTTTCACACCTGACAACCTCCATTGCCTGAAGCCAGAAAAGGATATGGAGAACAAGGTGGATGCCCACCAGCTGAACAATGAAAGGCTAAAACATTATAGGATAGGGATGAGCTAACATACCTAGATTGGCTTTCTTCCTCACCTCCACCTCAGAATCTCTAGCTTTCTTCAAAGCTTAGGTCAAGCACCACTTCCTACCTGAGGCTTTTGTTGATGCCCTGAGCTACTGGTGCCACCTCCCACGAAATCACCTTGCATTTGACTATATTTGTATGTGTACATGTTGATTTCTCAGACAGAATAAAAATTCCCTGAGAAGAGGGACAGTTTCGATTTTGTCTCTGTTATCACCAGAACCTAAAATATTATAGGCACTTGATAAATGCTTGTTGGTTGATATGATTGACTGTTACTATGAGGTAAGAAATGATGAATAAGAATTCAGAGAAGTGTAGGGAGATTCATATGAACCAATGTGGAATGAAAATAATCAGAACCAAGAGGATAACACACACAATGAAGGAACTGCAGAACAAATAACGAAACGTATTTCCCAACTTGGGTGCTAGGTGGCGCCAAAGTGCATAGAACGCTGGGCCTGGAGTCAAGAAGACGCATCTCCCTGAGTTCAAATCTGACCTCAATACTTACTAGCTGGATGACCCTAAGCAAGTCACTTAACCCTATTTGCCTCAGTTTCTTCATCTATGAAATGAGTTGGAGAAGGAAATGGCAAACCACTCCAGTATCTTTGCAAGAAAACCCCAAACGGAGTCATGAAGAGTTGGACACGAGGTATTACAATATATGTGGTATCAGATGCAGTGAATGTATCAGCTGTTTTTTTTCCCATTTATTTTTGTTTGTCAAAAGAAAAGTTTTATTCTAGAGGGGGAATTTGAAAGAGCTGGAATGTAAAGACAAAGAGCATCAATAAAATGCATTTAAGAAAAAGCAGGAAGGAAGTGGGGAGGGGAAAGCATAGCAGATAGGGAGGGCAAGAGAAGAAGAGGAGAAGGGAAGGAAGAGGGGGAAGGGAGAGGGAGAGGGGAAGCAAGAAGAGAAGGGAAAGGAAGAGAAGAGGAAGAGAATGGAGGAAGAAGGGAAGGGTAAGGGGGAGGAAAAAAGAGGAAGAGGGGAGGGAAGAGGGGGAAACGGTGAGGGGAGAAGGGGAAGGAAAGGATAAGGGGAGAGGATGAGGAAAGAAGCAAAGGGAGAAAGAGAAGGAAGAGGGATAGAGAGAAGACCCTCTATAGGGGTACAGAAGAAGGGGAGGAGAATGGGAGGGGCAGGAGAGAGGGAAGAGAGAAAAGAAGAGGGAAAGCAGAATCTCAAGTAGGCTTAATGAAAAATAGAAGCTGTTTCTGTAGAGAAATTTAAAAATGTTCTTGAAATCAGTATTTTAATAACATCATGTGATGATTTTTTTTTAATGTAGGGAGGCAAATAATATCTATTTTTATCATCTTTGGTCGCTAATTAGGGGAAGGTTTTACTGCCAAAGGCAAGAGCAGACTGGAGGCAATTAAGGATGGGATTGGTAATTTTATTTTTCAGATTTACTCTGGCTATGCTCCTCACTGCTACTACCAAGCTACCAGATCTCCTTGTTGGGTGATAAAAATCTGCCTACTGGGGTATAACTCTGAGCCAAAGGATGGGTAGAAGTTGCAAAGAGGCAACTCGAAGCTTGAAAAACTTCCCAATAGGCAAAGCTGCCCAGAAGGGAAATGGGTTACCTCTGGAGGAACTGGGTTGCCTCTCAGTAGAGGTCTTCAAGCAAACTTTGGATGACCATTTGTTTGCTGTAAAGAAGATGCTTCTTTCATTATGTGTTGAATGAGACAGCCACGAGGTCCCTTTTAATGCTTGAGATTTTGCGGGTGCAAGAACTACAATGACAATTTTGACTTTAAAATGAAGGGCAAAAAAAATTACGTTTCTAATGTACAAAATCAGAAGATTCAGTGCTCTAAACAACACACTTGAGTCTAAAGGAATTCATGAATTCTATGGCTTCCTCATTAACATACCATGTAGCCTTAGATTGGTAATAATTCTTGGATGCAGAAAAAAATAGTGATAGTAAAGGCCATAAACATATGTGAGCAAATAGGTTCTTGACAAATAATGGGCGAGAAATACAGAAGTCAAGGAGATGACAGACTCAAAAGTCCATCAACAGTGCCTCAGCCATCCAGTACCAATGCTTTCCACATATGATACCATGTAATGTCACTTCACTATGAGTCAAATGACTTACCATGTTTGTGGATGAATGCAAGTCCCTGTAGTATCTGGTACATGATGTTTCTAATAGTGGACTCAGGAAACAACTTGTTTCTATAGTAGGTACAAAAGAAAAATCAAGTTGTAAGTCTAGGTTAACACATAAAACTATATTCTCTGCTCCTGAGTTCTTATGACAATAATAGTCAGGAAGTTAAGATAACAGTCATATAATAGAGAAACACTAGAGACCTTTCCAATAATATCAGGGGTAAAGCAAGGCTATCCACTGTCACCACCATTATTTGCTATACTAGCTATAGCAATAAGATAAGAATAAGAAAATGAAGGAATAAATATAGGCAAAGAACAAATAAATGTATCACTTTGTGCAGATGATACGATGGGTTTATCTACAGATCCCTAGAGACTCGACTAAAAACTAATTGAAATTATTAACTTCAGTAAAGCAGCAGGATATAAAAAAAATCTACAAAATAATCCTTTTGCACATTACTAACAAAACCCAACAGAAAGAGATAGAAAAAGAAATTTCATTGAAAATCAATATAGAATGTATAAAATATCTGGGTTACCACTTACACACTGAAGAAGTATATGAATATAACTACAAAAAACTTTTTATAGAAATAAAGAAGACAATTAATTTAGATAGGAATTAATTGCTTATATTTGGGAGATAATAACGATGATAATATCCAAACTACTTTAGCAAAAGTACATTATAGAATGAAAAAATTATTTTAAAAATCCACCTAGAGGAACAAAAGATCAAGAATCTCAAGAGAAATAATAAAAAATGACAGGAAAGAAGAAGTTTTAGAAAAACCAGATCTCAAACTATATAATAAAACAGTAATTATCAAAACAATTTGATAATAGTTAAAGGAAATAATAAAAAAAATAGAAAGGTTATAGGCCAAAGAATAAAAGAAAAACAAAGAAAAGAGAGTCATTAAAGCACGTTTTTTAAAATGCTCAGAAGACAACAGAAGGCCAGGAAAAAAAAGCCACAGAGAAGCTTTGAAAGTTACATGTCAGATTAATAGTACACTTAAAGGGAAGAGCAAACTATATATAATAGAAATTTATGGTTTCACATTCTACTTTGTATATAGAAATACTAATTTTATTGGGTGTTTAAAATTCAGAAAAAAATCATTTTTATTTTTGTTTTAAGTTCAGAATAAATTAAACAAGATTTTAAATAGAAAATTTGATTGGTGGAGTAAATTTGGTATATAAGATTCATAAGCAATGGAAACATAGGATCACAGTATTCACTAAACCCAAGGACACAAATTATTGAGATAAGTAAAGACTTACTATTCAACAAAATCTGCCAAGAAAATTTTGGAAAGCAGTCTGGGAGAAATTAAGCTAAAAGCATCTCTCACCTTATGCAACAATATGCTCCAAATGGATACACAATCTAGACAAAAAAGGCCGTATCAGAAACAAATTATAAGAGAATGGAAGGAGATAACTTTGATAGGTGAAGAATTCTTGACACACAAAAAAGGGTCTTGATGACCTTAAGAACTGCTGTCACCTAAGATCAGCATCATCCAACGCAGGTGGATTTCTCATTACTGTCCTCTAAGCATTTTAACAATAAGGAAATTGAACAAAATTTGAGTGTACTTTTAGAAGCATATAGTCTCTAAGGAAATAAAGCTGTGCCTACTCTCTTGGGAATAATGACACATTTATGTGTTCAGTTGGATTAGAAGATAAGTGCTCTGAATAACCACTAGTAAACAGTCCATTTAAAGGTTTTAAAGTGGACTTCTGTTATGTCATTGTGAGTCTTTTCCTGTGTAATCTTGGTCTCATCTTCAGCCTTTCAAATAATGGGAAATTTCAAAAGCCCCAGCCCAAGTATCTTGGCTATTAAAAGGGGGAAAGAGAAGCAGGAGATTTACAGTCTCTCTAAAATGCTTATCACAGTACTGGTGAATAGGAGATGTTTAATAAATGCTGATTGATTGATTGATTGATTACAGCGAAGCAAAAGCAGGAAGAAGTAAAGCATCCTTGTGAGAAATTCCTTTCTAAAACACATTCCCCAAACTGTACCTTTCTTTCATTAGCTGATAAAGGTTTTCCTTCATGTATTCAAAGATAAAATAAAGATTGTCATTTTCCCTGATGACTTCTTTCAATTTCACTACATTTGCATGGTTCAGTTTCTTTAAAGACTGGAAAAAAAGAAAGAGGAAAGGTTTTGGTTAGAAAGATAAAATCTTTTACCTTCTATTTACTAATAACATCTAACATTTATGGAATGCTTTAAAGATTGCACATCACACATATCTCATCTGAACCTTTGAGGTAGATAATACAGATATCCCCTTTTTACAAACAAGGAAAATAATGGGGTGGGTGGATCACTTGAACTCAGGAGTTCTGAGCTGAAACATAAGCTGAGGCTGTTTGGGTGTTGGCACTAAATCTGGCACGAATATGATAAGCTCCCACAAGTGTGCATGGGGAAACCAGGCTGCTTAAGAAGGGGAAAACCTGCCCAGGTCAGAAACAGAGCAGGTTAAAGCCTCCACGGATGATCAGTATTTGGACTGAGTCCCCGACTGGACACTGCATTTCTAGCTTAGGCAAAACAGGGAGACTCAATCTCAAAATAATAATAAAGAAAAAAAAAATCTAAGGTTAAGAGAAATGACTTGCCTGTGATCACACAAATAGCTGTTAAAGACAAGTGTTGAACCCAGCCCTTTCTGACTCGAGTCCAATATGCCTTGGTACCCGAATTTAGAAGGTTTTTTTTTTTACCTTTTTTTTGTGTCACAGACCCCTTTGTCAGTCTAGTGAAGCCTATGGACACCTTCTCAGAATGTTTTAAAATGCATAAAATAGAACAAAATAAAAAGTGCACAATAGGGAACAAAAGAAAACTAACAAGGAAGCAAAGAAAAGATGGACAGCTCTCAAAACAACGTGTTTATCATAGACTTTCTTGACATGGAATTTTATTGCTATACAGTTTGAATCCGTATGTTCTGCTATATGCATAGCATGCTTTTTTTCCATATTTGGTATTTAATTTTCAATATTTAAGTCTATAGTATGCTTCTTTTTCTTATTGTTATTTAAGTTTCAGTAATAAAAAAGCAAAAAAATGCATAAAATACATAGGATTATGAAGTAACCTAATTATATTAAAATATAGTTATCAAAATTCTTTAAAAAACAAGATTCTGGAACCCAGGTTAAGAACACTTGCTGTAATTCTATAGTCACAAAAACACTGTAGCACTTGATTAATATTATAAATGGAAATTTTAATGAAGGAAATGTTCCTTTGAAATCATTAACCTCCTATGGAACAAAGATTTTGACAATCCGTACTGTAAAGCACTTACTTGGTCCTTAACCATTACAGAGTACCCATTATTCTGTGCCAGACAATGCACCAAGCCCTGCATTGTGAGCTTACGTGACTGCTTCCAGATGTAGGAATCTGGAAATAACTAGAGAAGAACCAATGAAGAAAGCTGTCCTTTTTTTCCCCCAGCTGCAGATACGGCAGCTGCTTCCTGCTGAGATCACTAGCTAAGTGTTTGCATATACTTTGAAGAAAGAATGGCTGAAGGCCGACGAGGCAGATGGCCAGATTCTTAAGTATTCCTCCATCTTTCTCTGTGTGTTTTATTCCCCTTCTCAAGATCTGTGAGCTTTAGGCGTGCAGGAAACATCCAGAATTGTAGGGGAAGGAGGGAAGGAGGAAAAGGAATAAAGGAAGGAAAAAAGTAAAGAGATAGAAAGACAGAGAAAGAGAGAGCTTTCATGATCCTAGAGTGACAAGAGAGGAACCATTTGCCTGAAAAAGCCGCAAAGGCAGAAGAAAACAGGTAAGAATGAATGAATGAATGAAAATGTATTGTTAAGTACTTACTATGTGCCAAGTGCTGTGATAAGTACTGGGGATACAAATAGAAAAAAAAAAAGTGAGGGGCAGCTAGGTGGCGCAACGGATAGAGCACTGGCTCTGTAGTCAAGAGGACCTGAGTTCAAATCCAGCATTTTAGGCACTTGATGTGTGACCCTGGAAAAGTCACTTAACCCCAGTCGCCTCACCAAAAAAAAAATCTATTAAGGGGCAGCTAGGTGGCACAGTGGATACAGCACCAGCCCTGGAGTCAGGAGGACCTGAGTTCAAATCTGGCCTCAGACACTCGACACTTACTTACCAGCTGTGTGACCCTGGGCAAGTCACTTAACCCCTAGCCTAGCCAAAAAAAAAAAGAAAAGAAAAGAAAAGAAAAGAAAAAAAGTGAAACAGTCCCTACTCTCAAGAAACTCACGTTCTAAATGAAAGAGACCACATGTAAAAGAAAGTTTGGCTTCAGGATAGATAGAGAAGCCCGGAAATCCCCAAGGTTTATAACTAGGGCAGCTGGCAAGCTCCCGGGCTCCTTAGGTTGCATCCGTAGGTCCAATAATAATGACAGTACTAATAATGGTTAGCATTGATATGGAGCTTTAAGGTTAGCAAAGAGCTTTTACATGAATTCTCTCATTTCAATCTCACAACAACCCTGTGAGGTTAAGTGTTACAATTATCCTTATTTTACAGATGAGGAAACTGAGGCCAAAAGAGGTTATGTGACTTGCCCAGCGTCATACAACCAGCATCTAAGGCAAGATTTGAATTCCTATCTTCCTGATAGTCCAGCATTTGATGAAATTACCCTCTACATGATTTGTATGATAGTGCCAGGGATCTTGGAGGTAGGGCAAATGGTTATGCCTAGAGGACCGTGGAGGTAATAGCAGGGCAAGGATGGTAGGGCCTCACGGTCTTCCATCTCATTATTAGGAAGAGAACTGATTACTGCCATGTGATTCAAACAGTGTTATCAGTCAAGAAGCTAAGATAGGTGCTAGCTGGGGAGGGGGTCAAGAGGGTAAGGGGAAGGTACTTCAGTTGGAGGACTGATTCAGATGTGTTCTAGAGGAGATCAAGAGATCAAGAATAGTAGAATAGCCTAGAACACAGTGTACAGTCTTGCTTGCTCAGCCATTCTGTCTTTATACCATATATATATATATATTTAGTGTTGAAGAATAAATCTATTTTTTTTAATCAGTGGTAGCCCTATAAAACAACAATAGGTCAGACACACTATAATTAGTAAAACCCATCAGATAAATTAATTTTCTGTCCTTCTGAATTTGGTCCTCTTTGAAGAAAGCCAAAAAAAAAATAACCTTGGCCACCTGGGTAAATCCTTTAACTCAAAGAACGTTTTGTTTCTCACAGAAAAGGGTCAACTGTATTAATAACAATGTTAAGAAGTACACTGGCTTTTTTTTATAAGTTATCACAGAATATCATAGCTGAAAGGGGTCAGAGGGAATACCTAATTATCCAAACACCTCATTTTCCAAATTAGGAAACTGAAGCCCAGATGGAAGAATGACTTCCCAAGGTTTCACAGTTAGTGACAGAGCCAGACTGGAACCCAGGTCTCTTTGATTCCTAGTCTTGGATGCCTGTGCTATTATGCCATGCAAGCTCCGTCATTCTGGTTAAGAAAAAGGAGAAATTAAGACGTTTTTCCTGAAGAATAAAATGTTGAAATAAATCAGATCTGAGAACAGAAAGAAACTCACTAATAAGGGAGACAACCAGGGTTTAGCACTTGGGTGGAGGTGGTACTTGTACTCCTATTAGCTGGAAAATGAGGTGAAAGGTGGTTAGTGAACAAAAACAAAATTTTAAAAAGCAAAACCAGTCTCCTTTGAGGCCTATTCCCTAAAAGACAAACTCTTGCCAAGGCATTTTCCTGGCAGTTCAGCCTCATCTGCTTGGCCCAGCCTGCTCCTCCTGCCTGGAATGCCGTGAACTAGCTGGCTGATTCTGCCTCCTTCTTGGGTTGGGTCCCTTGTGCTCCATGAGTAACCGGCATAAACAATGGCCAAACTGCAAATGGCCACTCAACCCTTTCAGTGTTTCTAATCTTTTTTTTTTTTTGGGCCCGTTGGCTTAAAAGAGATCACAGGCAATAAACCTGCTGTCTCAGAATAGTGAGACAGTCCAGAGGAAAATTAATTCAGAGGCAAATGAAGTCAGAGTCAGAGTCTTCTCCAAGCAGAGAGTTATAGTCAGGGAGTGGAGTATCTCTAACTGTTGGCCTGAGGGGGAACATCATAAGCTAAGATTGCTTGTTTAAGCTGAAGAGAATGGTTCCTACAGAACTATACTTCTGAGAAGAATTAATACTTGGGGGCAAGTTATATCCAATTTTCATCTACTTGTAAAATACACACGTATGTGTGTGTGTATGTGTGTATATGCACTCATACAACTCCCCTGAATACTATTTCCAGGAAAGAGGTCCCTCCCCTTGGCAGATTGGGCTGTATTGGGCACAGAATGCAGAGTAGAAAAATTATATATGGGGCATAGGTCATTTGCTTTCAAAAGGGGCTTCTTCTGAAAAAGGATCATTGTTTTTAAAGGATCCAGTCCAAGCTTCTGGACGATTCAGACGTTAGCTATCATTAATAACAATACGCTTTTATCTAGTAAGACAAGGCACTTGCTGCTGGACCAGTCAAACAGTAAAAGAGCATTTATTAAGTACCTACTATGTGCCAAGCAGTGGGGATACAAATGCAAAGAATAAAACATTTATCTACTATTATTATATTCAAATGGAAGATGGAATGTCTGGTATGAGGAACAGAGAAAAGGCTGGTAAGACTGAAAAGTGTGGGTTGGAGGGGGAAGTAAAGCATAAAGGATGAAGAGGAAAGGAGGGCACTATGCATAACTTTCCTCATGAAGCCTTTTCTGATCCCCACAACCTCTAGTTCTCTCTCCCCAACTACCTTGTATTTAATTACCCTGTATTTATTCTCTTTATAATTGGAGAGATTTATTTGCATTTATTCTCCATCTTTGAGTCTTTGCACTGACTAGAAGGCACTCCCTCTTCTGTGACAGCTGAATATATACATATAACTACATACATACATACATATGTGTATACACACACACACACACACACACACACACACAAAATGTCTTTTGATGGAGAGTGGGTTTTGCTTAACTGTTTAGGGTTTTCGAGGCTGCTAGGTGGCTCAATGGATAGCATGCGGGGCCTGGAGTCAAGAAGAACTGAGTTCAAATGCAACCTCTGACATTTGCAAGCTATGTGATCCCAAGCAAGGCATTGTACCTCTTTGCCTCAGCTTCCTCATCTATAAAATGGGGATAATAACAATAATAGCACTTACCTCCCAGAATTGTTGTGAGAATCAAATGAGGTAATAATTGTAACGTGCACAGTGTCTGGCATGCAGTAAGAGTTATATAATTTAAAAGAATTTTTTTTTTTGTTTAAAGGTCTTGGTTCAATGTGGGGAATGTAACATATCAGGAAATGACACCAAAAAAAGACATTGTTTCAAAAGTGGAAAAGCAAGGGATGGGTAAGATTTAAGACAAACAGAGAGAAAGGGGAGAGCAGTTTGGTCAAACAAAGAGTTGAGCCATGGGTCAGAGGCAAGAATGCACATGAAGGGAGTGTACATGAAAGCATTCAATAAGCTATACTGATGTGCTCTGGGTAGCTAGGTGGGTCAGTGGACAAAGTACCAGGCCTGGAGTAAGGAAGGCAAGAGTTCAGATATGGCGTGAGACATTTACTAGCTGTGGGACCCTGTGTAAGTCACTTAACCCTGTCTGCCTCAGTTTCCTCATCTGTAAAATGATTTAGAGAAGGAAATGGCAAACCACTCCATTATCTTTGCCAAGAAAACCCCAAATGGGGTCATGAAGATTCAGATATGACTGAAAATGACTGAAGAATGTGCTAGAATTTATGTTAGTGTTATGCCGTTTCCAATTCAAAATCTCTTCCCTTCCTATTTCCCAAGTTCCAGCTTATGCCAATTCATTCAAATTCTGATTCGGCCACTGCCATTAAGCTTGATTTGTATGGCTAGACGTCAGTCATGACCTATCCATCTGGACTCTAAAACGTGCCCATTTCTTCTAATTTGTTCTAACACATATTTTGGCTTTGTCTTCAGGATTCCCCTCCCAACAGAAACTGACACCTTGGCTGTGACTGTGGATCTGTCCAGTGCTTTATCTGCTCTGCCCCACTGGACTGAACTGGTTCCTGCCTTTAGCCCCATAGTAATTCATGAAAACCTTACTTAAGGTGTAAAAGCTTGGGTAAAGGATTATGATCTGTAAAATGGAGAACACATCCCCACCAATGAAAATTAAAGCTTATTTTGAGGGCAGGGATCACAAGATCGTAGATTTAAAGCTGGAAAGAATCATCATAGGTCAACTAGCCCAATCCCTTCCTCTTATAGATAAGGACACTGAGACTCCAAATAAAGGTCACATAGTAAGTCACAAAGCAGGCCTTCAAACCTAGGTCCTGACTCCAAATCTCACACTTGTTCTACCATACTAGGGTTTATTAACTTTTTTCCTGTCCTGGACCCCGACCCCTTTGGTACTCTGGTGAAGCCCACAGATAACCTTCTCAGAATAATATTTTTAAATGCATAAAATAAAATAGATAGAATTACAAATGAAACAATAATATTGAAACAAAGATGTAATTTCTTCCCCATCCGAGTTCACGGACCATAGGTTAGGAACCCTTATACTACTATCATTTTAGGAATCTTTGTATCCCCAGCATCTAAGAGAGTACCTTGACTGCTTGATCAATGTTGAATGATGGTTGCTGAATGAATGAATGAATGGTGTTTAATGCACACTGCCTTAGATATTTAATGATTACTGAATTGAATTAATGCCACTATTACTAAACATATTTATACAAGTAATGTCTCCAAAGCCTCAAATATTTCCTCCTTCCTCTACCAAGTTTGCACAAGTATGAAACCTTCCTCCCTATTTCTTTCTGGTGACCTATTCTGGTTGCCTTAATTAACAATTCAACTCAATAAACATTTGTTAAGTATCTGCTATGGCAAAAGGCACTGTGGTAAGCACTGGGTGATACATACAAAAATAAAAATGAAACTGCCTAGCTTCAAAAAACATATATTCTATTGGAGGCTCCAACATGTTCACAAATTAAATAAGTAGAAGATGAGAAAGGAGGGGTGGGAATCTGGGAAGGGTTCGAGGAGGTGGCATCTGAACTGAGGCTCTTAGGGGCTGAGTTGAAGAGGGAATCCATTCTAGGAATGGAGGCCAGCTCTAGGGAATGAATGAAGGAGGGAAAGGGAACGTCAAGTTCAGGGAAGAGCTGACAGTCCAGTTCAGCAAGAGCACAAACCATCCCTAAGACTCCATTCTCCATTCTTCAACACTTCTCAGCATCATCACTAGGTCTCTTCTCCCTGTCTGGGGTCGCAGAAGAAGGGGTATCCTCCTCCTCCTTACCAAGGTTAATTCCTCCACCTTTGTGCTTGATCCTTCCCACATCTCTAGAAGTTACATCGTTTCCTCTCTTAGGTCTTCAGCCACTCCCACTCCAATGGGCCCTTCCAATCTCCATTCAAACATCTCAGATCCCTCATTTAAAAACAAAGCAATAATAATAACAAAACCTTTCTACCCCTTACAGTGACTTTCACCTTTTTTTTTCTCTTCACTGATAAATGTGGAAATAAGAAAAGTTCTTTACATCCAATGCCTCTGCTTCCTCATTACACAGGCTTTCCTTATGCGATCTACATTCTGCTCTTATTATTCTTTTTTTTTCATTCTTTTTTTTCGCCCTTATTATTCTAATGAAACAACCCTCTCTAAGGCCACCAACAACTACCAAATGTCAGTGTTCATCTTTACTGAAGTTTCTGAAACTTTTTTATAGTCTTCCTATGGATATGCTCCTTCCTACGCCTTTTAATTAATCACCATGTCTCCAGTCTTTTCCCACTCTATTGCACCCTTCACTCGGTGGTCAAAGTGATTTTCTTTCTTTCTTTCTTCCTTTCTTTTTGATGAGGCATTTGGGGTTAAGTGACTTGCCCAGGGTCACACAGCTAGTAAGTGTCAAGTGTCTAAGGCCAAATTTGAACTCAGATCCTCCTGACTTCAAGGCTGGAGCTCTATCCACTTCGCCACCAAGCTGCCCCCAAAGTTTTTCTTTAAGCATTGGTCTGCTCGTGTAATTCAAATGTTTACTTATTGCCTCTAGGATTAAAAAGTACACACCTCTGTTTAGTTTTTCAAAGCCTTTTACAACCGGGCCCCAACCTACTTTATACTCTTTATACATTTTTCTGAGCTCAGGTCCTATCTCTGACATATCTTGGCTATGTGACCTTGGGTGATTCACTTAGCTTCTCAATGTCCTAAACAAATTATAAAACAATGTTCATAGAGGAAGTGCTTAATAAATGCTTGTTCACTGATATAAGTTGCAGAAAAGGTGCTGAACTGCATTAGTGGAGGGAGTTTCCTTATCTGGGAGGTTCCCATATCAGCGAAACTATAGGTCTAGTCCCTATCCCTATCCTCATCCTACACTCTAGGTCCAGCCAAGCTGATCTTCTTGCTATTTCTAACTCCTTATGCTTCGTTTTCTGACTCCTTGCCTCTGTTGTACTCCATGCTCTTCCTCCTCACCTCTGCCTCATAGAAGCCCTCATTTCCTTCGAGAAAAGGCTCAAGCACTAATTTCTACATGAAGCCTTTCTAGATGCCCCAACTGCTAGTGCCTTCCCTCCCTAAACTGCTATGTACTTATTCCCTACATATCTATATCTATCTATCTATCCGCACACACACACACATATGTCTATGTAATATCTCCTCTGAAAGAATGTTAACTCTTTAAATACAGGAACTGTTTCATTTTTGTCATGTCTCCAGCTCCTAATAAGTGTTTGGCACATAGTAGGTACTTTAATAAATACTTGTTGATGAATGGGCTTCAGGTTCACCACACTCTTCCTTGCTTTATCTCTGTTCCCTTTACTTCCTCCACAGTCTTACTCCCCAGGGCTCTGATCACTGGCTCTATTCTATATACATTCTCTTATCAATCTCATTCCCTCTCACAGCTTCAACAACCACCAGTAAGCAAATGAATCTCGAATCCATAACTCTAGCTCTGACCTCTTTTCTGAGTTCCAACCCACATTTCCACGGGTCATCTCCACTTGGATGTCTCCTGGGCATCTCAGGCTCAACAAGTCTAAAACCAAGGTCATTATCTTTAAACCCAAACTGCTCCTTCTTCTGACTTTATCTGTCTGTGATGCCACCAAACAGCCAATATACCATCTTCTTACCCTTGTTATCATTGACTCTTTCCTCTCCCTCACTTTTCATAACCAATCAGTGACAAAGTGCTGTCAAAAACACCTCAGCAATAATGTTTTTTCTTTGGCAAAAGGGAAGGTTCAACCTGGGGTTAGGTGTGGAAAATGACTACTATGTAAATAAAAAAATGTCAATAAAACAAATTTTAAAAAAAATATCTCAGCGTATTAGCAATCAGAGAACTGCAAATTAAAACACGTCTGAGGTTACACTTCACACCCAACAGACTGGCAAAGATGACAAAAAAGAAAATTTACAAATGGTTGAGAAGCTGCAGGAAGACAGGCTCCCTAGTACATTGTTGGTAGAGCTATTAGTAGAACTGGTCCAGTGATTCTGAAAAACAATTTGAAACTGTGCCCCAAGAGTCACCAAACTATGCATTCTCCTTGACTCAGCATTACCAACACTAGATTTATACCTTAAGGAGATCAAAGAAAGAGGTAAAGTACCCATACCCTTGAACACACTTATAGAAGTTCTTCTTGTAGTAGCAATGAACTGGGAACTAAGAAAGTGCCCATCAACTATAGAGTGGCTAAATAAATTGTAGAATATGAATGTAATGGAATACTGTTTCCAGTGAATTGTACTGTAAGAAATGATAAACGGGACAGTTTCAGGGAAACCTGGGAAAACTTGTATGAACTGATACAGAGTGAAGTAAGCAGACTGGGAGGATAATTTATACAATTACAGCATTATAAAGACAACTTTGAAAGCTCTAAGAACTTTGATCAATGCAATGACCAATTATGATTCTACAAGACTGATGATGAAGCTTGCTATCCACCTCCTGACAAGGAGGTGACTCACCTCAGGGGTGCAGAATAAGACATAATTTTTGGACAGTCAATATGGAAATTTGTTTTGCTTGATTATGCATATTTGCTATATGGGTTTTTTATTATAAGTTGGGGTACATGGGATGGAAAAAAATTAAATGCTTATTAATTAAAAATGAAAATAAAATGAAAAAAAATCTCAGGGACATCTCTCACTTTGAACACCCATCACTCTTCCTATTGCTTCAGTCCTACTTATAGACCCTCATCACTACCCACATAAAAGTATTACAACAGATCTTTCCATCTCTACTCCCTTTTCCCTCCAGTTCATTCTTTACCTTTCTATTAGAATAATTTTCTTCTTTTACTCATAGACCTGGATCATTCTTATGTTCAAAAATGTTCAGTGGTTCTCCTTTGGCCCACTATGACCAACTAAAGAAAGTCGAAAATCCTCTGCCTTTCACTCAAGGCTCTCCACAATTTAGCACCACACAAAGATTTCAAGGCTTGTCTCATTCTATTCACTTCCATTATTGTTACTGTCTATCCAACATGAGCCACTTCTTCCTTTTTCCTCCCAATACCCTCTACTACACTTTCCTGTCATTGTTTATGCTGTTCCTGCTTCTGGAATGTCTATCCCACTCCCCTTTTCCTGTTGAATTTCTACTGCCCTTTAAAACTCATCTCAAAAGCTACCTGCCTCACAAAGCCTTCTCTGATCCTCCTGGATAGTAATAACGACCCCTTCTATAACTATCTGTCTTATAAATTTCTAATTATCAGTGTTTGTGTCTTATCCCTCTATTAGACTATATGTTATAGGAAGCAATGGTTATGTTTAATCTATATTTTGTATTTCAGTAAGCATGATGTTCTCTGTACACTGTAAGCATTGAATAAATGAATGACAGAGATATCCTCACTCTGACCCCTACTCTATGAGCTGGGTAATTGAAGACCCTCCCACTTTCAAGGTCCTAGAGTTTGTGAGGAGCTTGGAGGGTTTTTGAGGGACAAGGGTTCCAAGGTACAAAGTGGGTATTGGTACATTGGGTGTATGGTGGCATCACAGAGTAAAGTCAGAAGGAGGAACAGGTTTGCAGTGAAAGATGTTGAGCTTGGTTTTGGGCTAGAGATGTCTAGAAGATGTCCGTATGTAGTGGTGCCGTGAGGACAGGGATGGAAGATAAAGAGGGTGAGAAAGAGAAATGATACAACAAGATTTGTTTCCCTCCCTCCGCTCCCCATCTCATATTTCCTCTTTCCCCTTGCTGCTTCTGACCAGCACTGGGCACCGGGGTAGGGTAAGAGCTCAACTGTAGGCTCTCAATTGTAGATGGAGGTTGAGGGAGAGAAATAACAGAAAGGATTTTCTTTCTTTTCTTCCTCACTGCCACCAATCAACCAGTACAAGTGTGCATATTCAGGGGTGGGGAAAGGACTGAAATGTTAGAATAGGAATTATGTGTGTGTTGAGAAATAGCAAATATTTGAGAATTAACTCTGTCATGCTAAGAAAGTTTGCACAGGCCCATTTTAAAAAGGAAGGAGTTCCAGCAACATTTCCTTTCAGTGAAAAAATGTCCTTGGAGAATACTTGATTTCACCTTGGTGAACTTTGTACTGACAGTTTCTGATAACACAGGGCTTTATCTTCTGGGTTTGATTTACCCCTCCTCCCACTGCCAGGCTTTTAAGGAAGGGTCAGAGATATGTATATAATGTTATGTTAAGTTAATCAAGACAGAGGTATACTGTAAACTAAGAAAGCTAAGAAACTGGAGAACAGAAGAATAATTTTCAACATAAATCAAGTAACTTACATTAAAGAAAAGTTATTTGGGCAAGAAAATAGGTTGCTAACTATTCTGATACAAATGAGTGGTTGAATCAGGGCATTCACTTAGAAGAGAGGAAAATAAAGGAAACAAAGGGAACAGGAAAGACATCTGACTATAATGCTGAATTAAGAAAAGCTCCCCCCCAACATAAAAGCCCCCAAAATAGGAAACAGTATTATAAAAAGTTTCATACATACTTATCTTGATTATGGATATATTTTCTAGGAAATCAGTTTAGAGAAGAAAAAAGGTAAAGGATTAGAGGAAGAGAGGAAAAACTGAAATAAGATAGTAAGAGTTTAAGTGGAAAAAAGAAAAATAATCTTCACTTCCTGCCAACAAATTTTCACAAATATTAACAATGAACCTTAGTTTAAAGCCTGGCTGAAGGCATTCCAACAATACAATGAACAGATGTTTATTATTATTATATAGTTTATTATATTTGTATTATTATATTTTATTTATTATATAGTAAAACCTTTATATTGGGATGGGGCTCTGTGTTCAGTGAGAATTCATTTATTATTGTAGATAATACAATACTTTACAGTCATTACATTTCATCAAATACTTTACAGTCATTACATTTATTAACTAATCTGGATTGTCAAAGTTTCCCTTGAGGGATGAGGTATTAATAACATTTAATAAATGGAAAATTGAAATTATGCTTAAAACTACTGGTCATCTCTAAGTCATATAGACAAACTGTTAAAAATTAGCCATTAACACAAAAGATTTGTTCATGTATTAAAAAATACCTTAACCTCCCGAAGATTCATGCATTCCTCCCAGGAATAAAACTTTCTTTTCATCCTAAGAAATAAGAAAAGAATAAACAGTGTATTTAGTGAAAACAACTATCTATGCTTCATAAAAATCATGGGTTTTCACCATAAACTGGACAAAGCTGATTATTCTTTCCAGGCTCTACCCAATGGAAATCCACAAAATGACCTCATCATTCTATATTGCTTTAAGTTGTATTGCATCTTAAGACCTGTCAATTCATTCTACTCTATGCCACAAAGTACAGAAGGAGATATAGTATGGCACAGTACAATGAACTGGGCAAGGCAGGAGATCCAGGTTCTAGTTTCAACTCTGTCACTAAGTAGCTCTCCAACTTTGAGCAAAGCCCTTAAACCCCCAGGCCTCAGCTTCGTCATCTAAAGAGGAATAACTAGAATAACGAGGGTGTGGCAACTATGACTTTGTTCTAGAACACCAACACCAAAAGGGCACACTTCCTTGTGTTTCATTCTATTGTCTGGCACCAACCACACAGGGCCACAGGGTTCCTACCTCTCTCTTATCTCAATGTTGTGGCATACACCTATACTGTCTGCTTATTCCCAGCAGTTACTGGGGACTGTCCATTTGACTTCATTCAACCAAGGCAAATTGTTCTCCCCCTATACCCACGAACTGAATTTTCCCCTGGTGACAGAATTTCCAGTGATGGTTCTGCCCATCTGTGACATGAGGGGGATGACCACTAAGGTCCCTTCCAGATCTTACCATCTATGATTCTACTTCACTGACCAAGGTAAAGATTTTAGCAAATCTTTAACAAAATCAGATAGTCAAAATCACCTTTAGTTTTAGTTATTTTTTTATTAATTTATTTTGATTTATCAACAGTCACTTCCATAAGCTTTTGAGTTTTAAATTTTTCTCCCCCTCCTTCCCCCCTTCCCTTCCCAAGATGGCTCACAATCTGATATAGGCTATACATATACATTCCTATTAAAAATATTTTCTATTAGTCATGTTGTAAGGAAGAATTAGAACCAATAGAAGGAACCACAAGAAAGAGAAAACAAAACAGAAGAAAAAAAAGAACAAATAGTATGCTTCGATCTGCATTCAAACTCCATAGTTCTTTCTTTGGATGTGGATGGCATTTTCCATCATGAGTCTTTTGGAATTGTCTTGGATCATTGCATTGCTGAGAAGACATAAGTCTCTCAAAATTAGTCATTGCATAACATGGCTACTACTGTGTACAACGCTCTCCTGGTTCTGCTCACTTCACTCAGCATCAGTCCACACAAGTCTTTCCAGGTTTTTCTGAAGTCTGCCTGTTCATCATTTCTTACAGCACAACAGTATTCCATTACACATTCCATTACCACAACTTGTTCAGCCATTCCTCAATTGATGGGCATCCCCTCAATTTCCAAATCTTTGCCACCACAGAAAAACTGCTATAAATATTGTACATGTGGGTCCTTTTCCCATTTTAGTTTGAGTTACAATCACAAATAAATCTTTTATTCATACTAACTCCATGAATTAGGTCAATGTTATCAGACTAATATATGAGTTATAGGGAAAACAGGATGCCCTCAGGGTCATATTCTATAGCATGGGTCTAAGGATAGCAGGTGAGACCTACATGTTGTGGGCAGCTAGGTGACACAGTGGATAGCATAGCGGGTCTAGAGTTCAAATCTAGCCTCAGATACTCACTAGCTGTGTGACCCTGGACAAGTCACTTAACCCTGTTTGCCTCATTTTCCTCATGGCAAACCACTCCAGTATCTTTGCCAAGAAAACCTCAAACAGGGTCACAAAAAGTCGGACACAACCGAATAACAACAACAATAAGGGGTAGGAGGAGGACTTGCTGCTGTAGCCAAGCTGACTTGCCTACATCATCGGAGACAATTGTCTGGTAGCTGGTGCTGAGTGGTAACAGCAGTGGAGGGCCCATTCTCCACAAGTGTTGCTCCCCTGGATGATGGCTCTGGGAGTCAGACTAGAAGCAGAGGGGGAAGGAGCTGCTGCTATTCCCATGACTCTTGTGTTACGCACTTATTGGATAATATTGTATCGTGTAGCTAGCTCTCTGTGTGGATATTTAGATTGTCTCCTACTAGACTATCGGTTCTTAGTGGGTAGAGATCATATTTTATCTAAACTTTATACATCTTCCAGCATGTACCTCAGACTGCCCACAGTAGGTATTTAGCAAACGCTTTTTGAATTATATTCTACTGTTGTATTTGTTATGTGATAAAAGGTGTCTGTAGCAAAAAGACTTTCTACTTTATATGAAGCTAAGCCTTTAACCCCCTTCTCCAATCTCTCAGCTTTCTTATGATCATAGATATAGAACTGGAAGGCCAAAGAGTTCAACTCCCATTTCATTTTACAGAGAAGGAAACTGAAACACAGAGAGGTTAAGTGACTTGCCCAGGGTCACATAACTAACCATAAGAGATTAAATTTATATGGCACTTTACAAACATCACCTCATTTTATCCTTTCATCAACCCTGGGAGGTAGGCTGTTTAGTTACACCCTTTTTTACAGAAAAGGAAACTGAGATAGGTGGGGGGGGGGTCAAATGATTGAACCAGAGTCACAAAGCTAGTAAGCATCTGAGGATGAATTTCAACTTTCTTTCTGACTCCAGCTCTACTGTTACACCTAGCTGCCTTATAGCTAGTAAGTTTTTGAGATTTGATTTAAACCTAGGCCTTCCAGACTCCAAACCTTCTTACTTGCTTAATGCACAGTTATATTTCTTGTTTTTGTTTTTTTGCTAGGCAATGGGGTTGGGTGACTTGCCCAGGGTCACACAACATATAAGTGTCAAGTGTCTGAGGTGGGACTTGAATTCGGGTCCTCCTGACTCCAGGGCAGGTGCTCTCTCCACTACGCCACCTAGCTGCCCCTACAGTTATACTTCAAAAGCAAAATTTGATCTGAGGACACAAACTTCTAATTCCTTCATTCTAAATCCTCTGTAGACAAAGGGGAATACAGTAGTTAACCCTACTAAGTCTAATCTCTAAAAACAGAATCTTAGCTCTCCTTTCACTGTTACTTCAAATGAAATAAACAAATATTTGTCAAACACCCTTCTCTTTACAAAGAATAGTGATAGACACAGTGGAGGATACAAAAAAAGTGAACTACTTCAGGGTGTTCACTGTCACTGAATTCAATAAAAGTAATCTACCCAGTAAGTGTGTGTGTGTGTGTGTATGCACCCAGTAAATAATCTACTTGTGGCAACTAAGTGGATAATAGAACCAGACCTGAAGTCAGGAAGACTCTTTCAGAGTTCATATCTGGCCTCAGATGCTTACTAGCTAGGTGACCTTGGGCAAGTCACTCAACCCTGTTTGCCTCAGTTTCCTCATCTGTAAAATGAGCTAGAGAAGGAAATGGCAAACCACTTCAGTATCTTTGACAAGAAAACCCCAAATGGGGACACTGAAAGTCAGGCAGGACTGAAACGACTCAGCAACAACAACAACCTCCCGTGTGACCTTGGTCTAGTCACTTATCCTCTCCTTGGGCCTCAACATCTCATCTGTAAAATGAGGGGATTGGATAAGATGGTCTCTGAGGTGACTTTCAACTCTATATTCTTGATCCTATGAGGATGATAAACGATATTAATAATAATAATAATTGATATTTCCATAGCCCTTTTAGGTTCCCAAAGATCTTGTTCCTTACACTAGCCCCACAGGAGATATACCATAGGCATTCTTTTTTCCATTATACAGATAAAAAAAAAAAAAGAAGCTGAAAAAATTCATGGGATTGTAAGATTACAAATATAGAGCTGGACTTTATAAGCCATAAACTTCAATTCCCTCACTTTGCTGATGAGGAAACTGAAGCCCAGGGGATTTGCCCAAGGCCATACAATTAAATACAACACTTCAATCCAAGTGTTCCTGATGGCAAACCTAGTATCCAAGCCACTGCATTTAAAAATTGAATTTTCTGTTTTCCATCCTATAGGATCAAGTCAGCCATGTTTTTGATGTAAGTCATCTGGGACAGTGATCAGGGTTCCAACTTTAATTGGGGATGATATTTTAATATAGATTGATAACAAAAATCATATATGTTAAATCATAAGAGACTAGAAAAATTTCCACTATGTTGAGTGCACTCTAAAAATTAAAGGACCATCATTATCTCCCTCAGTTTTACATCTCTTTATTTTTCTTCTCCTTCCTCCAACCCAAGGGTTCAGCCTTGTATTCAGTAAGACTAAGGACTAAGGAGTGGAGATATGTACTTAATAATAATAATAGCTATCATTTAAATGGTGCTTTAATGTTTGCAAAACACTTTACAAGTATCTTATTTTATTCTCACAACAACCTTAGGAGGTAAGTAGTATTATTTCCCCCACTTTACACATAAGGAAACTGAGGCAGACAGAGATTAAGTGATCATACAGCTAGGCTTCATTTCAAAGGTGAATTTAAGATATTTTTCCCCCATAAACCATAATTAGACAGTGTAACAAAGAGACAGTTCTACCACCACTCAGGCAGATAACATAATTCTGTAATGCTGACATCAACGTGTGAAGATTTAAAAATCTAATTTTGTATTTTCCATGAGATAAGGCTCCTCCTGTGTTCAAGATACCACCCTAAGCAACGAGGGGTTTACAAAAAATGAATAAGACAAAGTTCCCTGACCTCAAGAGGTTCCTGAGAGTTCAAGGATTATTCTCCTCTTAAGACATGAAATGAAGAAAGTCATGAAACTGAGAGGAGATTGAAGCCAAGGGCAATGTCCCTAGGGTGGGGACCACAGAGATAAACATTAACTTCCTTCCTTCCCTCTCTCTTTTCCTGTATTCACCATCAGCATTCTCCTTACCCCCAGTATCTAAATGACTGTTTTTCCTTCTTCTGAGGGCAAGTACATAGGGGTGTAGTTGGTGGACCTCAGGCCTGTTATAAGGTTTTCTTTACAATGGTGCTCCAGAAATAGTTACAAAGAGCCCACTTCAGGAACCACGACTCATGCCACCCCCAGTGGAACAAAGTTCCAGTGTCATTTCTTCCCTGAGGAGCCTCAAAGTCTTTTGTGGTCAGTCTATGGAGTGAAGAAGTTTGAAGTCTACTCCAAAATAGCAGCTGGCTCTCATTTTAGACCAGCCACCAGAATTCCTAGTATGTCGAGTCACTTATGGAGGGGAGGGAGAATGGCTACTTACTTCAGTAGGGCCTGTGAAAGCCGGGAGTGAACCAAGTCTTCTTCAATCCTCTGTAACAAATTACAATCCTACAACTCTAACTCAAGAGACTCTGTTACCAGGAGCTAAACTCAGGCTGGAGTGGCTCTGAGTTCAGATCCACCTCTGTTGCCTATTTACCTATGTGACTTTGAACAAGTCACTTAACCTCCATATGCCTCAGTTCCATTATCTGTAAAATGAAATAAACTTAGGCTAGAGTGGACCTGAGTTCAGATCCACCTCTGATGCCTACTTACCTACGTGACTTTGAACAAGTCACTTAACCTCCATATGCCTCAGTTCCATTATCTGTAAAATGAGATAAACTCAGGCTGGAGTGGACCTGAGTTCAGATCCACCTCTGATGCCTACTTACTTATGTGGCTTTGAGCAAGTCACTTAACCTCCATGTGCCTTTAAAATAAGAGGGTAGGAATATATGGTTTCTGAGATTCCCTTCCAGCTCTAAATATAAGACCTTCCTTCTCTGACATTCTATGATTCTGTTTCTGGGGTCTAGGAGATACCTTCTATTTACACTGTAGATATATCCTGTATGTATATAATTGTTTGCATGGTATCTCCTCCATTAGCATGTGAGTACCTTGAGGGCAGGGGTTTTGTTTTTCCCTTTCTTTGCATCCCTAGCCCTTTACACAGTTCCTGGAACACTGTAAATGCTTAATAAATGTTTGTTGATCACTGAATGATTGATTAATGTCAAAGATGGGAGACAAAGAGGTATAGGATTAAAAGTTGTTTGGGGGGCAGCTAGGTGGCACAGTGGATAGAGCACTGGCCCTGAAGTCAGGAGGACCTGAGTTCAAATGTGACCTCAAACACTTGACACTTACTAGCTGTATGACCCTGGACAAGTCACTTAACCCCATTACCTAGCCGCCAAAAAAAAAAAAAAAGTTTTTTGGCATGAGCAGTTGGGGATCATAAGATTTAGAGCTGGGAAGAACATGGAAAAAAATCTGTTGAACCCCCATCATTTTACGGATGAAGAAATGGAGACCCAGAATGGGGAAGACAGTGACTTGTCCCAAGTCACACAGCCACTAAAGGGGAGAACCGAGATTCAAACCTAGAACTGATTCCAACTTCAAGCGCTCTTTCCGCCATAATCTCCTCAGGCAGAACCGCAGAAAGTCCACTCTGCATGAATCAGGGTAGGAGCTGGCATGAGTGGGGAGGGTGAGAGTCCTTGGCATCAGGAGGGAAGGTGTAAAACTTACTTTTTTATGGCAATCAGCTCTCCAGACTCAATACTTCTTCCTAGGAGGACAGAGCCATAGGTCCCATCACCAAGCTGCTTGATTGTCGTGTATCTATGCATGGTGTGTCCCTTCTGGCTTTATACTCATCTCAGTCCTGAGACTGCTCCTTCCCGTCATGGAAGCAGTTCTCCTCAGAACGTAGCCACACTTTTCGGTGACAGCACCAGCACAAGGTATTCGAGGTGTCGTGACAGTCTCTCAAATACATAGTTTCAAGGCTCAGTCTTCTGCCTGCTGTGAAAAAGGAAACATGACGATGAAGTCTATCACATTTTCGGTGATGTGCGTTATGAGTCTTTTTTTTTTTTAACGGCCAAATAAAGTCCTTTTTCCATTTTTTACTAGAGATACTAAGATGTGGGGAAATAGTATGCATTTTTTTCACTGACTCAATAATGAATCGGCTCCAATTCAATGTTTTTCTGATGACTAACACGTTCTGTGCAGGCCCAGCCTGTTAAATACAACAAGTGAGAATAGCTTTGTGAAAGGGAGCTAAGTTTATCAATGTAAACATACAAGCCCAGAAGAGCTAAATTTAAAGTTCTCAGACAAGATTTTGAAGGAAATTACCCACACTGTACAAGCTATTTATGGGTGTATATGCAGGATGACTTACCATTAGACACTCACTAGCTATGCAACAGACTAGAAATTTAAGGACTGTGGCTAACCTTTTAGATGCCTCTGGCCAAGTCGTTATCATTTGTGAATTTGGGAGAATACAGCATGTCCCAAAAGTCCTACTGTCCTTTTAAGCTTTAACAGTTGTTAAAGCAGAAATGTTTTGCATGACTGTGTATGTATAGTGGGCATCATATTTCTTACCTTCTCAATGGGTGGGGAGGGAGTGGAAGGAGGGAGAGAATGTGGAACTGAAAATAAAAATAAAATGAAAATAATTCAGATAAAAAAATAAAATCAATCAAAAAGCTTTAATAAGAGATTAAGTTACTTAATAGCTACTAAGACCAAAAACCCTAGTGCAGTTTTAAACTTTAATAGTTATTAAGCTTAAAACTTCTCTAAGAAAAGGAAAGCATTTAATAAGCACATACTATGTGTCAGGTACTGCAGTAAGTACCTTACATATATTATCTCATTTGATTTCCACAACAACCCTAAGAGATAGGTGCTATTATCACCATTTTACAGCTGAGGCACACAGAGATTAAGTGATTTGTCCAGGGTCAGCTAGTAAGTATCTGAGGCTGGATTTGAACTCAGGTCTTCCTGACTCCAGGCTCAGCACTCTATCCACAGGGTCACCTAGCTGCCTCAAAAACTTTTGGGACCCCCTGTGTACCAGTCTCCCTAGAGGCAGTAGGCTGTGCGCTTGAAGTCTGGACATTAATTTAGGGTGACCTTATTAAAGTCATTTAACATCTCTTAGGCTTAGTTCTCTCATTTGGGCATAATAATACTTAGACTTCCTACCTCCCTGGACTCTTATGAGGAATGTATTTTGCAAATAAGTTGTTATACAAATGTGAGTTATTATGCCTGAAGAGGTAGAAACATTAGTAGTAATAATTCATTGAAATGGGCTGAGGGCAGCTGGGTGGTGCAGCGGATAGAGCACTGGCCCTGAAGTCAGGAGGACCTGAGTTCAAATATAGCCTTAGACTCTTGATGCTTACTAGCCGTGTGACCCTGGGCAAGTCACTTAACCCCATTGCCTAGCCCCCCCCCAAAAAAGAAATGGGCTGAGATACCATTTTGAAATTTGATACTATAGTAGGAAAGTTACTGAATTATATATATACATATATATATATGTATGTATATATATATATTTTTTTTGACCCAGAGATACTTCTACTGGGCTTATACTCCAATGAGGTCACAGAGAGAGTGAAAGGTTCCATATTTTTTTTTAAAAATTGTACCAACACTTTTTGTGGTAGCAACAAAATGGAAGCAAAGAATGGTGAATCGCTCAACAAATGGTGGCATATGAATGAATAGATTATTAGGGTGAGAGAAATTATACCTATGAAGAACTCAGAGAAACTCAGAAAGAAGTACATGTACTGATGCACAGCAAATTAAGCAGATCCTAGAGAAAAATTCACACAGTGACCACAATAATGAAAAGGAAAAGAACACTGAAAGACAGGAGTACTCTGGTCCCTGCAAGTGACCAATCTTGACTTCCCCCAACTAACAGTAAAATGCACCTCCCTCTTCTCAAGAAAGATCATAGACTCTAGGGGTAGATAGAGTATGGCATATGTTTACAAGGAATATGCTGGTAAATATTTTAACAACTGGCTCTTAGGAATATATTATGATACACTTCAAAGTTTAATCATCATTATTAAAAATTTCTCCATACTTTCTCAAATCTAGACAATTAACAAAACAAGAAATCAAGCCCTGATTTGTAGCATTTGCTAATTTCCAACGTGTACTTGTTTACACTGAAAATTTAACAAGTTTCTCTACGAGCTGGCTCCCGCATACCCCTGCATATATTAGGCAGGGACAATGTATTGTTTTGGTATTGCTTAACTAAACTATATTTCTTTGTAATAAGGAAGGATCCTAGGGGGGTTAGAGGGAAGTTCTTTGGGAAATGAGTCATATGAGAAAGAAAGAAAAGCATAAAAAATTTGCTTGTTTTTAATGAGAAGGGATAGGACTAGAACTGGGTTTTTTGAAATTAAACTTTGTAAGGGCAAGGACAGTGTCTTAGTTAAATTTTGTATAAAGACTATAATAAGTATTTGTTGAATATTTAAATATCACTAAATAAATAGATGAACCAAACTCAACAGATAAAGCTGGAGCTGATAACTCACTACCTTGAGGTTTTGATCGATATGGAGACTCCTTCTGCCTATGTAGATCACAATTTATCCATGCTTTCTCATTCTGTATGACTTCTGCCCATGTTCTTCTATAAATCCTCAATATGCTAAGTGTAATTAGGTAAACTAGGTAAACTTCCATTTTTTTGCAAAGAAATTTGTAAGGATATAAAATGACAACTGAATATGACCAGCAACTAACTGGGATAGGGTATGGAGTAAAAGAAAGTATGAGGAAAAATGTACCCTACATGTGCTCATGAGTAGTATTTAGTGTTATATAGGTCTCAGCAAGGATTAACAAAAATAGGTTTGGCCAGATCACAGATCCTCAGTAACTCTGACAGTGAGGGATAAAGTAAGGCTACATTAAGCACTTACATGGCAAAGCATCCAAATTTTATTCTGCATCCCCATGGATAGAATACATAATTGGAAATATCATAATTGAGACTTTAAATGTCCTCCTAGGAAGATGTATTGAGTTTAGAGAGCTGATGGCCATAAAAAAGTTGTTTCACACCTTCCACATTGATGCCAAAGACTCTCACCCTTTCTACCAATGACATCCAGCTACTTCTTTAATTCATGCACATGGATTGTGCTTGAGGAAATTATGGTATTGTAGGAAAAACATTTGAATAAGATACATACCAAGGTCTCAATATAAGTTTCATATACATATATATTTTTTTGTGTGTATATATACATATGTGTATGTATATATATACACATATGTGTGTGTGTGTGTATATATATGTGTATATATATATATGCCAGAATCAAAATGATAAGCAACTTTTATGGGCATGCTTATTGAGCCAATGAGCTAACAGTTTTAAGAAACTAAAAATAATAATAAACTGGCTAAAGTATGTGATGACATATGCCCAGATTTTTTGTCCCTGTGCAACTAAGAGTGAACAAAGACTACCATATACTTTCTCACTTATTTCCTACCTGAAGAATCATTAGGAGCTTGAAATCTGTGCCCTGTTTCACAATGTTAAAACAAAGAGTAGGAATTGTCCTTGAAAGAGCATTTGGTCCAGCCTTCTGCCCTCAAGCAGGTGAATGTTCAAACCAGGTAGGAGACAGCGTTGCTTATTCTTTTCTTGAAATTCTTCAGGGATAGAGGCCTCTCTGTTTCATCTTGATGGGAAAAAAAACCTTCCTCATATCTAACCAAAATCTGCCAGTCTTTAATTTTAAGCTAATTTCATGGCTAGGGACATCTGTTCAGTGGCCCTCTCATGAAAACTTTTGCTTACTTGAGACCAGTAATCAAATCACCCTAAGCTTTCTCTCTTCTAGGATAAATAGTTTTTCTTCAAAGAATCTGTTTTCCACCCCCATTGTTGTCCTTGTCTCATTTGATGGGACTCTGGTTCTTCTCATCTTTTTGGAAGTGCCAAAAGTAGACTCACTACTCTAATTAGAGAGTCTGAATAATATACCTCATATTCTGTTTCAATACATCCCAGTATCACATGAGGCTCTTACACAATGACCCCACACGGCTGATTCATAGTCAGTTAAATATTAATTTATTTTTATTTGATCCTTATCTCAAGTCACTTGTTCACCCACCAAAGAATAGAATGTGGGTTGATATTTTCCTAGCTCATAAATGAAAGAGAGACTCTTGAGATAAAATTAAAAGTCTTACTGACAGGTTACATTCAATGCCTTTCCTTCATCCAGTACTCAGTTTGGGTTCCCTGTGTAAAAGATGTGGGAGTTTTAGTGGTTTACAAGCTCATTATGAGTCAAGATTGTGACATGGCAGCCAAAAAAAAACCCAATGCAATCTTGGTCTGTATTATGAAAGGCACAATGTTCAGAATGAGGGAGATGGTGTACCTTGCCCCAGTTAGGCCACATCTAGAGTACTGTGTTTGGTTCTAAGCACCATATTTTAGGAAAGTCATTGGTAAACCAGGAATGGATGCCAAGGTTGATAAGTAGGATGGTAAAAAGACTGTAGACCCATGGCATACAGGGATAATTTGAAGGAACGAGGGATGTTTAACTCAGTGAAGAGAAGACCGAGGGGAGTGACATATATTGTCTTCGAGTATTTGAAGGGCTGTCACATGAAAAAAAAAAGGATTAAATTTGTTTTATTGGGCCTCAGAGGGTAAAACTAGGAGTGATGGGTAAAAATTATTAATTCCTTGCAATAAGGGATTCTTTTTTTTTTTTAAACTTCTATCTTTAGTGCATAGCAAAGTGCTTGGAACATAGTGTTTAATAAATGCTTGTTAGTTGATTGATTGAAGAGCACAGCTTCAGTTCATTCCAATCAACAGCATCTGGGACAGTAAGTACTCCTAACCCCATGATTTTACTTTCCTTTTGGCCTCATTCTTCTTAGTCCATTTTTTAGAACATGTGATGATGGTCAGCAAAGCTCAAGCTTTGGGTATTCACACATAACCTATGATACTGAACCTACTGGCAAAGAAATCAAAAGATAATAGATTTTGGTAACTATTCTCTAGCTCTTTGAGACCTATGTAATGGATGATGCCTACATTTATATTAGCTCTAAACAAGAAAGCATAATAAATGACCAATGATACATAAAACAACAATAAAAATTCATTACATATTCAAAAGGAAAACCAAGCGCTACATCACAGAAATTCAAAGTTTCAGGTACAATCCTCTTCTGTTCTCCTATTTAAATGTGGAAATGGGAACTCAAAGTTTTAAAATGAATGTTAAAATTTGGTTTTACATGTAACAGGAAAAATAAAATACTAAATAAAAAACAGATGGAAATGTTGTTTTACTTGGTGTTTGTTAAGTTCAAAGTAAAATAAAAGGAAGAGGGGGTGAAAAGAATTATCAAAAGTTGAGACATTTGCAGGTATCCAATATTTTAGATGGCTCAAGGATGGGGAACCTTCAGCCTCAAGGCCACATGTGGCCTTATATGTCCTTGGGTGCAGCCTTTTGACTGAGTTCAAGTTTTATAGAACAAATCCTTTTATTAAGAGGATTTGTTCTATGAAGTTTGGATTCCATCAAAGGACTGCACTGAGGACCTAGAGGGAAACGTGGCCTCCAGGTCACAGGTTTATCTAAATGCTGATTTTTCCATTTTGTCTCTAACTCTAACCCCAGGCAGCAAGCATAACAAAGAATTACACAGGACAAGCAGCACCGACATTATCAATAGTCAAGACATTATCAATAGTCAACTCAAGTTATCAAGTATGTATTAAGTATCTACTATGCACTAGGCACTGTGCTAAGTGCTGAGGATACAAAGAAAGGCAAAAACAGACCTTACCCTTAAGGAGCTCATAATCTAATGGTGAGACAACATGCAAACAACTATGTGCAGATGAGGTATATAGAGGATAAACTGGAGATACTCTTAGAGGGAAGGCACTAACATAAAGAAGGAGCAGGAACAGAGGAAGGCCACCAGCACATTGGGTGGACTCTCTCTGGAGGATAGACAGAAAGACTTTCATAGGATAGGTAAGCATGGATGGGTTATTATCTGCATCTTTGGATGGAGTACCCACAACAAGGAGAACCCACCTAACTCTAAACACAAGCTTCCATCATACCACTCTGTTCTGCCTCTAGAGAGGCAACTTGGTGAAGTATGCGTAAATGCTGGATTTTAGAGTCATGAAGTCCCACTTCAGACACTTATTAGATACGTGATCCTGGGATAAGTCACTAAGCCTCAGCTTTCTCATCTGTAAAATGGGAATAATGAGCACCTACTTCATAGGGTTGTTGTGAAGATCAAGTGAGATAACAGATACAGAGCTTTGTAAACCTTAAAGCTCTACATAAGTGTGAGCTATTATTATTATATCATATTATATTATTATTATCATTATTCCACCTTAAGGTCACTGCATTCACTTTTGTCCTAAAAGTTAACATCCTTCCACTGAGTCCTTTGTTTATCAAGGGTCAATGCATTTCCGGAGCACCATTCAGTGAGGGATACAATGGCCAAATGCACTAGGCTTACACCATGTCTCTGTCTTTCTTATTTGCTGTTGGGACTGAACCTATTCTTTCACTGGTACAAGGGATTCTCAGTACGGAAACCCCTTCTACCAATCCAGATCATATACTTACAATCTTAGCTGTCTCAAACACCAAGAAGTTAGGTGACTGGCTCAGGGTCATGAAGTAAGTGTCACAAGAGGACTGTGAACCCAGGTCTTCCTGGCTTTGAGGTGAGCTCTCTATTTACTAAACGACTTCATGATTTCTATATTTGAAACAATTTCCTCTCAAGTAGCACTTCACCTTCACCTTCAATAAACAATTTCTTATTGAGCACAAAACCACATGGGAGGTATAATTCCAGGTTCTGTGAAGGATACACAGAAGTATAAGGCATAGTTTCTACCTGCAGCAACTTAAAAATCTAGTCGGGAAGCTAACATCAAGAGAAATAACTACAGCACATGACAATAGTGAGGAATGTGAACGGGGCCACGAAAAGAGAGAGTATAGGTAAAAGAAAAATCATTGGACTTGGGTTCAGGAGAGATTATGTTCATATCATGTCATATCATATCATATCATATCATATATCATATCATATCACATCGCATCACATCTCATCATATTCATATCATACATTTAGTAGTTGTATACAAGTCACTTTATTTCTCTGGACCTCAGGTTTCTCATCAGTAAAAAGCAGCTAATAAGAAATATATAACCAAAAAAAAAGGATAAGTTGCTCATTTAGCAAGAGCATAAGACAAGCAATAGACAGCGTTTGCACTCCACCAGTACCCAGGCAACTTTGAGAAGATCCAAAGACCATCATATGGACTCCCATGGAAGACCTGTAGGACACAGACCAGAATCACCCAGGATGTGATGGGCTGCCATCTGCCCACACTTCAGAGTACTAGATGTACTGATGTATCTAGCACCTCTCTCACAGGGCTGGTGTGAGGAAAGAACTATAGACAGGAGAGCTGTTATGAGCGGCATAGACAATAGGCGCTCCAGGTGTTCAGAGAAGACAGACATTATTTCAAGTATCAATTGATATTCAAATATCAATTATCCATTCAACAACTCCTTGTTACTATGCCAAGTTTTCTAATAGAGAAAGTTTTGCCCAACATCCTGTTGTTCACTGAGACTTTTGGGACACCCTGTATTTACTTTGTTGCAATTTCTATACATGCACTACTGTACTAAATTTCATGTACATTAAGTAAGAGATTTAAAAGATGAATTAATGATAAAATATTTGACTCTAAAGTAAATAGGGAGTCAACAGAGTTTTTGGATAAGGGAGTAACATGGTCTGAAATGAACATTAAGAAAATAACTGGGGTAATTGTGAGGCGAATGGATCGGACAGGGGAGAGACCTGAGACGGAGAGATCAATTAGAGACTGTTGCAATAATCCAAGGGATGTTAAGGGTCATTGTGTGAGTGGAGAGAAGGGGAAAGATGCTAGAGATGGTACAGAGATAGAAACAGGATATGGCAAATGATTAAATGTGGATGATGAGGGACAGGGAGGAGTGGAAGATGACAGAGATTGTGAAACTGGGTTACTTGAAGGATGATCACCATCCGTCAACAGAGATAGGGAAATTCAGACAAGGGGTAGGTTTGGAGAGGAAAGATAATGCCTCTTCAAGGAAGATCATGATCCATCCATACCTGTTCAGCCAGTACTACACACAAAAGGAAGGGGGAAGAGGCAGGACCCTTATTCGCAAGTCACTGTCCCAAAGCCCAGAGCGTATACTCTGAGGGGCACGTGCCAGATCACCTTGTATCTATGGCAGGTGCCCCTCAGAGTACAAGCTCTGGGCTTTGGGCAGAGGGATAAGTATTCTGGAGGTGGGAGGGTGCAGAATTTTACCAATGACAACTGCACAGTTTTTGCTATGAGTGCCTGGGTAGTAGTTAGGATATAACTCCCCTGAAGGGCTTATATCTACCCAGGACAGGTTGGGAGTTTGCATAGCAGAAGGAGGGGGGAAGAGTTTGGAAACGTTGGAAGATAAGGGTAGGAGCAGTTTTTTGGAGACAAGCCTCGTGATTAACCATGACAAGGAGGATACACTCCTTCAGGTCTGGCCATGGCCCCTACTTTGAAGATGTTTCCTTATCAGGGGCTCCTTACATCAATGAAGTATTGTTTGGGACCAAAAAAACATTTATAGCAATACTAGCAGTATTTTCCCAAGCTCCATCAATTACATCAAGACGCAGGAATTTCTTGGTATATATACAGCCAGTGCTGCTTGGGAAGTCAACAAGATGAAATGGCTCCATCAGCCACCTTGGGAGACAGCAGTTCCAAACCTGGCAGGACATCTAGATCCCTCTCCAACACCATGTGTGATCTAGAATAAACTGCTCGCCACAACTGCTCCATGTTTAGTTTACCAATTTGTCAAGTAAGCCAAAAATATTTATGTACCTAACAGGGTGCATTGCCAAAATAATTATTGGTTAAATGCTTTAAAATCCTAGAAAAGGTTATACAAGCATTCATTCTTATCATTAATGGTAAGCCCATTTGTGGGAAACAATCAAGGTGACTGAAAGAATAGCAATGCCCAATCAAGGCTGGCTTAACTTTCTGATTAAGCATCACCAGAAGCAAGCTGATATTTGCAGCATTTCTGCCAGGTCTAATTTGTCAGTCTCTATGTAAAAATGAATCTCCTGTCATCATACCATCTGTGGTCAGCTAGGAATAAAGGACTGATGTACGCCAGGGGCTCTTAACCTTGAATCCATCTACTTTGTTTAAAAAAATGTGTTTTGAGCATTGTATTTCAGCATAATTGGTTTCCTTTGTAATTCTGTATATTTTATTTTATGCACTTAAAATCATTATTCCTGAAAGGCTTCAATGGGCAAAGGGGTCCATGACATAGAAATGGTTAAGAACCCATGATCTATAGAGAATAAAGATATTACTGGGGAAGGAGTGAAATCTACTTTTTAATATAATCAACTCTCCAGATTCAATACTTCTCCCTAGGACGGTAAAAGCCATATGTTCCAATGAACTTGATAGTCATATGCATGATACAAAGTTGTCTATCCTCTTTTTCCCTCTATGGGAATTCTGTAAAAGAAGGGAAAACAAAAATCTATAGGGAATGCTGGTACCATGCAACCCATCACTACTGCGGAATAAAAGGGCTCACGGGATTCAGCATCATGAATTCTTAATTTCTGCCCTGTGTTTTCTGTGCCATTTTAGGCATGGATCCTAATCTCTCTGTACCTCTGATGTCTAATCTATAGATAATCACAGTTTGGACAAACCACTTCCCCCTCTCTAAAGTTAAGTTTCATTATTTCCTTATATAATAATCTTGACCTTTGTTACTCCATATGTTAATACACATTGGTAAAGCACTAACTCTATAGATCAGTTTGGAAACCATCATCATTTTTCCTTGATGCCATGAATAATGACTATCTCGCCATTTACTAGGGTCCTCTTTTATTTCTGTGAAAATTGTTTTGTGGTTGTAGTTATATAAATCTTGCATATTTCTTGGTAGGTTAACTCCCAGATTCCATTTAATGCATTTTTGTTATTTTAAATATTATTTTTCTTTTTATTTCTCCTTGGTTTTTGCTTTTAAGATTTAATATTAATAGCATTCTCAATTTATTTTATATCTTGCTATTTCACTCAAACAGTTGTCTCAATTTTGTGTGTATTCCCTCAGTTTCATAAACAAGAACTACATTATCATCAAATAGATAGTTTGGCTTTTTTTTTACTAATGCTTATTAATTTCTTTTTCTTGTCTTATTGCAATGGCAACATTTTTTAGTATTATATCAAACAATAATAGTAGATTACATCAAACAATAATAGTGGATATCTTTGCTTCACTCCTAATCTTACTGGGAAAGCTTTCAGTGTTTATCCATTGTAAATGATACTAGCCTTTGGTTTCAGATAAATACTTTTGGTTATATGAGGGAAATACTCTCATTCCTATGCTATTCTTAGTGTTTTAACTCAAAGAATGCTGTAGATTATCAATGAATTTTTTTGCATCTGTTGATATAATCATGTCTCATTAATATTATTTGTTATGTCAATTTTTCCACCTTTGAATTTCTGCTATCAATCAATAAACATTTATTAAGTGTCTACTATGTTACAAGAACTATGCTATGCACTAGGGATACAAAAAGAGGCAAAAGACAGTTCTTGCCCTCAAGGAGCTTACAATTCAACTTGGTAATAATTAAGAATAATCTAGTTATATTGCTCTAAATTATCTGCCAATGCTGAATTTTTTGTATTATTATGTGTTACTAATATTAGTGTATAATTCATAAGATGACAGATTTAGAGGCACAGGGGACCTTAGAAATCAGATAGTCAAACCATTCACATTTTGCAAATCAGGAAACTGAAGCCTAGAGAAGTTAAATGCCTCATCCAAAATTGAACCCAGGTTGTCTGACTCTAAACCTGATGTCCTTGATTTTATCTTTGCCTGATTTGGAAATCACAAACCTAAATCATGAGTCCAGATAAATGAAGATAAAATACCCATCTGCAGAGGGATGATGGACTTAAAATACAGACTGTATTGCAGACAAATATTTTTAGACATGGCCAATGTGGGAATTTGTTTTGCTGGACTATGTATATTTGTTATGAGGTTTTTTTTTATTGTTGAAAATGGAGGAAATAGTGGGAGGGAAAGATAATAAATGCTTATAAAAATAAATGAATGAATGAATGTTTAAGTAAATAAATGATTTAAAAAAATAAAGCAAGATCAGGTTTTTCTCATAGAAAGAGCATGGTAGAGAGTCTTCATTTTCAAACTTAGAATAGTCATACTTTTTGATCCAGTGATCCTATTAAGAAAATTATATTGTATGGATAGTTAAGAGGGGGAAAAAACCTATCTACAAAAAAAAAATTCACAAATACTTTATTTGTAATAGCAAAAAATTAAGACAATCTACACATCCATCAACTGGAGAATGACTGAACAAATAGTGGTATATTAACGTAATGGTATGTTGCTATACCATAAAAAGTGACAAACATGAATACAAAAGAACACAGAAAAATTTGTACGAAATGATACAGGGAGAACTGTAATAACAACACTCACACTGACAAAAACTGCATTAAAAAGTATTATTAAGAATGGTTACAGTATCATAACTCTAGAGCTGGAAGAGCCCTTGGAAGACATTTAGGCCAACCCTTCGTTTCACAAATGAGAAAACTGAGACCCAGCGAAGTCAAATGAGTCGCCCATGATCAATAAATTAATAAGCATTGCTAAGTACCTTCTAGGCAGCTAAGTGGTGCAGTGGTTAGAGAGCTGACCCTGGAGTCTGGAGGACCTGAGTTTACATCTGGCCTCAGACACTTGCTAGGTCTATGACCCTGGGCAAGTCACTTAATCCTGTTTGCCTCGGTTTCCTCATCTGTGAAATGAGTTAGAGAAGGAAATGGCAAAGTATTCCAGTATCTTTGCCAAGAAAACCCCCAAAAGGGGTCATGAAGAATTGGACATGACTGAAAAACAATTGAACGACATGCTAATTACCTTCTACATTAGACACTGGAAATATAAAACAAATGATGAAACAATTCCTACTCTCAAAAAATTTACCTTCTAATGTAGGAAATAAGTATACATGTAACTACATATAAAGCAAATATAAGAGAGTTAAGGAAGGAGGGTCCTGATGGCAGGAGGACCAGGAAAGACTTCATGTAAAAGGTATAGGCATCAGAGACAGGATTTGAATCTAGGTCTTCTAATTCCAAAATAAGTGCTATTTCTGTTGTGCCACGTGGGTGACAGACATCAGAGTAGCTTATATAGATAAAGAGCCAACCTTTGAACTATTGTGAAAATCATGGTATTAAAAAAAGAACTTGGGAGAAGAAAAGATCTCAAATGGTCAACTAGGCCATCTTCCTGCCTTGAGGTAGAGCTATACTTAAATTATAACAGACATAGAAGCATCTGCCCTCTTTTAGTTAGCTCCAGAGAAGGGAACCCAATGTCACAATTAAAACACTCATTTCTTACTACCCTGAATGGGATAAGTCTACTACTAACCCTTACTGAAATTTGAATCCATATCTGCATATGAAAATCTCAGTGAAAACTGAACTTAGGCAACTAGTTTTAGCTTAAATGTTCGTGCAAGATCCCTGAAAAAAGAGATAAATGGCAATAATAAACTCCACATAATTCTGCATTTTAAAATCATCTTATGATAGAACACAATACAATTTCATGAAATATCTCTGGTGTACCTACCAGGTACAAGTCCCTGTGCTAAGCCCCACAAAGGGGTTTTTTGTTGTTGTTTTGTCGATCAGTCAGGTCTGACTCTCTGTGACCCCATATGGAGTTTCCTTGGCAAAGATACTGGAGTGGTTTGCCATTTCCTTCTCCAGCTCATTCTGCAGATGAGGAAACCGAGGCAAACAGGGTTAAGTGACTTGCCCAAGGTCACACAGCTAGCGTCTGAGGCCAGATTTGAACTTGGGTCTTCCTGACTCCAGAGCTGGCACTCTATTCACTGTGTCATCTAGCTTCTTATGGAGGGTATAAAAGTGAATAAAACATGGTCCCTACCCTCAACAATTTCAGTCTAAAAGAGAAAATTTTACATGCATACATACACACACATGCACATACACACACATACACACAATTAACTACAACACAAAACAGAATGTGTTTAGTGACAATGAGAGGTAGAAATGCCATAGGACTAAATAAATAGGAGGAAGAGATCACTCTGGAGGGCTGACAGGAAGAAGATGGGAAGGCACTGGAGTAAGACCTTGAAAGATGGAGGGGATTTCAACAAAAATATATCCCATTTCCTCCTTGAGAACCTTGTTCTAATAGTTTCTTCTCTTTCATGTACCTTCACTTTCTGCCTCTCCACTGGCTCATTTCTATCTGCCTACAAATATGTTCATGTTTCCCCAATATTAAAAAAGTTTTTCCCTTTCTATCCAATCCAACTATTGGCCTATTTCATTCCCAGGGGGGTGGGAGGGTTGTGGGAGAGGGATTTTCTCCATCAGATGCTTCCACTTTTCATTACCTCTCCTCAAACCCTTACAATCATTTTTCTTTTTACTCTATTGGAACTGCTTTTCCTAATGTCAGCAATGATTTCCTAACTGCTAAATCCAATGACCTTTTCTCGGGCGTCAACTTTCTTGACTTCTCTGCAGCTTTAGCCACCATCAACAATTCCCTCCTTCTTTAGTTTTAAAACATCACTCTCTTTTTTTGTTTATCTGTTCCTCCTCCTCTAGTGGACATTCCTGAAGTGCCTATTCTTGTCCTTCTCTCTTTCTCACACAAAATTTTGTTGTTCAACTCTGTAAGTCACTTGTCATGTTAATACTGTGTATTATAATTATCTGGGTTGGTGTCTTAGCACCCTTATCAGGTACAGTTCCATTAGGGCATTAGCCCTAGGCTTAGCACAGTACTCTTCAAATGTTAGATACTTTATATATGTTGAATGAATTAACAAATGAATAAACAAATTGAATGAGCAAGCAGAGATATGAGCTTGGGTAGTTTACTCAAACAGAGTATCATGATGAAAGGTAGGGATATAGGTAAATACCAGGTGTTTGGGGAGAATAGGGAAATAAGCTGAGGCTTAGGACAGATAAAGGAGGATAGTTTGAGATCCTCAAAGGCAGGAACTAGGTGGAGTGGTGAAAGCCTTGCATAACCTGGATGTTGGGTTCCCAGGGACCCTCTCTACGATCATGATCAATCCCCTTCCTCCTATTGCCTGTGGTTCAATATCATCTCAGCCAAGGCCCAGATTCCTCTTCTGGCTGTAAGGCAGGTGTAATCTGCTCCTCCGGAGATCCAGTCATAGCCTTTTCTCTCTTTTCTTTTCTTTCTTCCCCACCCATGGTCTGGTGTCTTGAGGTAAGGCACAAGACCTCCCTTTGTGTGAGTTAAAATACCACATGGAGGCCTATTGCTTTTTAATATCATTGACTGATTTGAGTCTTCTGTGGAAATGTCTAACCTTTAAGCCTTTTTAGCTTTAAATCTATGAAACTAAAGAAGGGAGAGTAGATATGATGCGATTTGAGTTTGCTGGGGACCCTGAAATGTAAGGATACAGGGCAAGTCTGCCTGGAAAGAATTCAAGCACTCAAGTCTTCTATCAGTCAAAATGGCAAGGTTTTATTGTAACCTGAATAGGAGGGGGTGAGATTCTTAGTGAATCTGCAACTTAATGGGGGTGACACTAATGCTTATATACAAAAAAGACAAAGAAAAGATCTGGATGGCATTAAGGAGTGGTAAGCAGCCTGGGGTGAGCCAGGTGCAACAGTGAAAGGACTGTCAAGTGGCCTAATTAGGTGAGATAGATGGGATTAATGAGTGGCTAGTTTTTGCTAGTAGTCTGGGGTGGGCCAAGATCACAGTGAAAGGATGTAAAGTAAACTAATTAGGTGGTTTAAGTGGGCTGGGGTGGGCCAGTTGCCTTGGGTGGAGCAGCCAGTGATCTGAGCTGCTCAAATGTATGGAAAAATCCAGGGACTGGGTTGCTATCAAAGACATGGTCTTTTCCTTTTAGGGGTCTGGGTCCCATCACTGCATCAGCTATAGGAAGGAAATTATCCTATATTAATGATACTTACTTTTTTGAGTTGTACTCATCCGGGATGAAGGGAGTGGGGAAAGTGTTGTCTTTTTTTCTTGAAGCATGACTGACCTTTTTCATGACAGACTTCATCTCTTAGCCAGGATTCTCTGATCTAGGAATCCCAGTTTTTTATTTTACACACACACACACACACACACACACACACACACACACACACAAGCTTGCATGCTAAACCAACCCTGTGATCATTGCAGTTGTCCCCAGCATCGATTCTACCGTGGTTATATTTTTCTTCATGTCAAATAGTAGACAAAACTCAGTCATCCAGGTTCAAAACCATCAGACAAGAATAAGATTAAATTTTTTGTTTCCAAAAGCAGACCTAATAATACAGAATTTACCCATGTGTTTGTCTCCCTCAGTCCTTTTCACATTAATTTCAGAGAGAAAAAAATGTTTGGAATGTTTCTCCTTACTTTCTTCCTTTCTGATTTAGAAGGATAAAGGCAATGTTAAGAGGGCCTACTCTAAATCATATGATGAGAGGATTATACTGAAAGAACTTCAAAGGCCATAGTCCAACTCCTTATTTAACAGTGGAGGAAACTGAGGTCCAACCCTTGACTTGCCCAAGGTCACAGAGGTAGTGTCAGAGGTAGTTTAACTTGCTTTTATCTTTGCCAGGGCAGAAAAGGTCAAGGTAAAGCCACAATCAGCTATTTGCCACTATCTTGGGTGAAAAAAAAAAAAGAAATGTGAATTGAAGGAGAAAAAAGTTAGTCAAACCTCCTACCATGATGTGCTACTTTTTAAATTCTTATTTTATTTTTAATTTATGAAATAAAATAAGCATTCCTATAACATAAAAGAATAAAAAGATTGCACATGAAACTGCAAATCTATTATGTACAACTTGCTAATTCTTTTAAATATATAATAAAGTTGTCATGTAAATTTCTTTTTTGTCCTTTTTTTCCCTCTTCTCCTCTCCTCTACCCCCAACTCATCCCTTCTTTCTCCTACATCCCTCAGGCCAGAGGGGAGAAAGCTATTTAGCACTACTAATAATTAGTACCCCAAATTCACTTCCAACCCCATGATGAGGAAGAGGTACTAATTTAGGATTGCAGTAGCTGCCTGGTCCTTCCTTAGACCAAAGGTCCAGATATCCCAAACCTGAAAACTTGAAAAGAAAAAAAATCATATCTATAAACACAAATTTTGCTCACTCATAAACCATCTCACTCACAAAAGGAATCTTACTCGGTAAAATATTTTGCTTTAAGTACAAAGGAAGTGAAAAACACGACAGGAGAAACATTAAGAGATTTGGATTCCAATTAACTTTGCCATTGGTTTTCAATGTAACTCTCAGTGACCCAAGGTGGGGTCCATCTCAAGTCATCCTGATCCATGTCTTGCCCCTGGACTCAGATGGCTCTGAAGGAGAGAGTAAGGCTGGTGACTTTCCATAGCCCTGCCTCACTTAAATCTAATTCACTTGCAAGTTAAGACGTCACCTTCCTGATATCACTGCTCTTCTTTGAGAATGAAGGACAAACAACAGTGACCCAAGAGTAATGATGACTACAGAGTGTGACAGAGGTTCAGAAGTAGGATGGTTATGTGATTTCTACCTTATTATTGGATTAAAATAAGACAGAGCAGGAAGCCTGAATATGTGTAAAGGTATAGGACAAAGCCATTTTTAGATTGTGCCCATTTCTGACCTGAAGTGGTTTATACCATGAGTGTCTTACATCCAGAATGACCTATTCTAAATAATAAAAGGTGTGAAACTGAGAGTACGCATTCGCCATTGGAAAATGGAAGTTCATGTAAAAAATGTACACATTGCATGGCTCTGTTAGTAGGCATTAAGAAATTCTTCCATACAAAAATATTTACAGCAACTCTTTCTGTGGTGGCAAAGAATTAGAAATTGAGGAGGTGCCCATCAATTGAGGAATGGCTGAACAAGTTGTGGTATATGGATGTAATGGAATACTATTGTGCTAAAAGAAATGATGAGCAAATGGACTTCAGAAAAACCTGGAAAAACTTGTATGGACTAATGTTGAGTGAAGTGAGCAGAACCAGGAGAATGTTTTACACAGTAGTAGCCAGGTTATGTGATGACTAATTTTTATAGGCTTAGCTCTTCTCAGCAATGCAAGGATCTAAGACATCTCCAAAAGTCTCATGATGGAAAATGCCATCCACATCCAGAGAAAGAACTATGGAGTGTGAATGCAGATCGAAGCATACTATTTGCTCTTTTTTATTTTTCTTCTGGTTTTGTTTCTTCTTTCTTGTGGTTCCTCCTATTGGTTCTAATTCTTCTTTACAACATGACTAATGTGAAAATATGTTTAATAGAGCCTACATCAGATTGCATGCCATCTTGGGGAGGGTGGCAGGGAAGGAGGGGCAGAAAATTTAAAACTCAAAAACTTATGGAAGTAATTGTTGAAAACTAAAAATATATTAATTTAAAAAAAGAAATTCTTCCATCACTTTGATGGATTTGAAAGGCAATTATCCAGTGACTGTCTTAAAAAAAACAGCTACATCCCCGGTGGTCTTTAAAAAGCCATATAGCTCCATTGACAGAACACTCTCTTAAGAGCTCTGGTCATTGAGAAAAGTCTAGCTGCTAACTTTGTAGTCAACCTCAACTGCGGAAAGAAGCAGGACCAGGAAGCCCAATAGAGGAACATGCCAAGATATACAGTGCTCAGAGGATCAGTGCGAGAATAACACTAGGAGAGAAAAGATGTTAGGCTCCTGTGTCACATGCATACCCTAGGTGGAGGTCTCTCTAGTATATTCTCTGCACCTGTCTAGTCTTCTGTCTCTGTTTCTATGGGAGACAGCCTCAGGATTATGGGGGAGATGTTTTATAGCTCTTGTTCTTACCACATCACCTTAGTTAATGCCTTTACTTTAAGCTAACTGTGTCATATGACTGATGTGAAAATAAATGCATCAAGCACTTACTAGCTGTGTGACTCTGGGCAAGTCACTTAACCTCAATTGCCTTAAAAAAAAAAATGCATCAGTAGGTGCTCAAAAGTCATAGTTTCAGGAGTAAGGCTCTACAGCTCATCTTAAACCTAGATCAGGCATTGTCCATGTGAGTACAGCCCCAGAGTGTTGAGTTAAGATGGTATCCCAGAGAGTGTCATTACTTATAGTTTATTCAAAGTCATGTATACATAGTATTTGTAATTCTTCAATTGTTTTAAAATGGTTTACTCTGATTAAAAATTCAGTTGTTTCCTTATAGTTAGGTAGTATGTAGGTGCTACACTGTCTAATTTATCCTTTTCTCATATTCAGGTTTGCCTTTGTAAGTTTTATGGCACAAGAGGGTACTTTTTGTAATTTGATTTAACATCTGGCATTTTTTTTTTTTAGGCAATTGGGGTCAAGTGACTTGCCCAGGGTCACACAGCTAAGAGTGTCAAGCGTTTGGTCTGAGACTGATTTGAACTCAGGTCCTCCTGACTTCAGGGCTGGTGCTCTATCTACTGTGCCACCTAGCTGCCCCTACATCTCGCATTTTAAACCAACCTTGATGACGTAAGTGATGATGAAAGCTATTGGTTGTCAACACTTCCCATGTAGGAAATGAGTTTGAACCCTACCTATTTCACAGAGAAATACAATAACTTTGGGACATGACTATTTTGTCATATAGTAATTCCTACGACTTACAAAATTTTCTAAATTACAATAGCATATTAATTACAATGTCCAATATTATAATAGCTTTTTTTTCATTTAATCCTCTCAGCTATTCTGCTTTTCTCTTGACAAATTTTAGAAGCTATTCTTATAATGTACTTATTAGATAGGAAAGTAATTGCTTTTATTTTTTAAAAATCAGCATGGTTTATATGGTAGTGTTCTGAAAAATAATTCATTGGGCCATGACAGTACCGGCTATACAGCTAAACAAAATGGCCATTTAGTCATCATTTACCAGCTACATTTCACTCAGTTATACAAATGCTAATGAATGCAATGTAGACAATCCCTTGTCTCTTTAACATACTTTGGAATAATTTTTAAAATGACTAGATCTTCAACAAACTATCTATTATTGTAGGTTTAGAGTATAAAAATATAACAAATTGCTGGGGCAAGGAGGAAATTGCCTTGGTGGAGTTAGCTTTTGATATATATTTTCTTTAAGAAAAGATAGGACCAATTGGGCAAGGCTATTGTGTAGATCCCCAAAGCAATAGAAGTTCATACAGATATTTACTTTTTTAATATGGTCAAATAGGCAGCTGGATGTAATACAATAATGCTTTCTCTTGTTGGCGCTAAGCTCTTATTAATTGCTTATAGCATCCTTCAGGCCAGTCAGTCACATGTTATCAGCAGTTTAATGTAGGTCATGCCCCACCTTTAGGATGAATGCAATATGACTCATCTGATACAATGCCACCCATACATTTCAACAGAAGTATGTGACTGTCATAAGAGTAACTGTTACTAATCAACAAGTTTTTATTAAATGCAATCTACATAGACCCAGCATAAGGTTAAACACTGTAGAGAACACAAAAGATTTATAAATCAGTCAATCAGCAAGCATTTATTAAGTGCCTAAGGACATAATCCCTGTCCTTAAGAAGCTTATGATTTATTTTGGACGACCAGACATGAACAAAAAAAAATTAAGGAAAAATATAAAACATTAATAATCAACTGGAAGACTGTATCACATTGCAAATTGATAACTGGTTTCAGACTCAGGAAAACTCAAGTTCAAAGTTCCTTCTCAGATACTTTGTGACCCTGGACAAGTCACTTAAATTTCTCAGTGCCTCCAAGCAACTCTTCAAAACCATAAATTGCAGACTAGTGAAGATCCACATTGTTAGAGGGAGTTTCCTCACCAGTCATTCTCTATTTACCAATGAAATCATAGGTTTGGATAAAACAAAACAAAACACCAAACATACGATCATGTGTATAATCAATACTATGTGAAGCCAATTATAAAATTAAGCCCACAAATGTTGATAGTGGCCATACTGAGTACACTTCATAGATTGTAGAAACACGGAAACAATGAACTTTGGAGTTGTAAGGCACCTCAGAGGTCATTCCTCATTTAACAAGAGAAGTATCACAGGAAGAGCACTAGCTATGGAGTCAGAAGACCTGCTCTAATGCACACTGTCTGAGCAAGTCATTTAACATTGTGTGACTGTGTCTGCTTATCTGTAAAATGAGGAAGTTGGACCTGGTGCTTCTAAGGTCCCTTCTAGTTCTAAATCTAAGCTCTAATGGCCTCCTAATACATGGGAAAGTTAATAAGAGGAACTGCCCAAACCAGAGAAAACATAAGCCTTTTAAAGTCAGAAGATGTACAGCTATATTTCAAAGGCTGACTAAATTACCAAACATACTATAACAGAAAAACAATGCCTGCTTAAAGTGTAAGTGCACCTCTACTTGCACATTCCTCCCAAACCACAAAGAAGGGTCAATTCTATAAACAGCAAATTTCTGAATTACTCTTCATCCCCTTTTCCTGGAAGGGATTTTCCTTCAGCTCCTCTAGCCAAATGGTGAAAGAAGCAAGGGCTGAGTCTGACACCATGGACCGGTTTACAAAGTAGCATGTACAGAGTTTTCATTGTACCTAGAAGCCTCCCAAGAAACCATTGCAGAACAGGAACCTGGACACAGCATGCTTCCTGTACCTCTCCCCTCACCAGCCCCTCTCCCCCAAGAAAAACGTGAGGGTATAAATGAACACTCTATGCCAGCGAAATCTCCAGGGGATACACAATAGAAGGGCTAAGTTGGGGGGTGTACCAGGGCAGCCTTAAATTTAAAACAAAACAAAATGGCATGGGCATTTTTGGCTAGTTTCACTATGGGGAGGGAGGAAGGGAAGCAATGGGTCTCCAGGAGCAATGTCCTAACCAGGAATAATCGACAAGCCACAAGCCACTGTAGAGAAGGACAATGGAGAAATGTTCAAATGGCTGCCCTACACCTAACTTTCAGCTCTCTGGGTATCCAGACTGAGTCATGATGTTTGGTCTGTTAAACATCTGTCCCCCAAGTTGCTCAATGTACATGTTTTACCCCAGTAGAATGTAAACTCCTTGAGGGCATGAACTTTGCTTTTATCTTTTTACCTCCAGTGCTTAGCATAGTGCCAGGCACACAGTGACCATTTAATAAATGTTTGTTGACTAAATAAATGAAAATGACCAATTTTTATATAATATTTAGTTCTATGTTGGGCAAGGGGCAATGAGGAATATACAGGCTGATACAGACCAGTCTGGGGTCCTCAAGGAGTTTATAAACCACAGCAGGAAACAAGATAGACGTAAGAAGACTAGCTTAGCAACACATGCTAAGGATAGTTAAATGCTAAATAATGTGGCAGAGAATACATGTTCCATAGTAGTCAGGGAAAGAGAAGATCAAGAAGGAATGGCATAATCAGAAAAGGTTTCACACAGAAGGTGGAATTTGAGCTAGCCCTTAGAGAATGGGTAAGATCCTAGCTGAGAGGCCAACTCTGCAGCCACAATACCATTGTTGCCTTTCACTCGATTACATTCTGTCTTATTTTTTTTTTCTTTTTTTTATGGCTGGTCTTCCAAAGTAGATTGTAAACCCCTAAGATCAGTGATGATGTCTTTATAACTCTTTCACATTGTGTGGATAAGCATCAGGGGAAGAGGAGAACATTTCAGGTGAATGAGCAAAGGTGAGAATGAGCATGGACAAAGAGGATACCAACCTGTGAGAGCTGTATGAGACAGTGAGTGGTTAAATGACTAGCCCAGGGCCACTTAGCCAGCATATTATCAGAGGCAAGTCTTAAACACTCATCTGCCTAACTCCAAGGCCAATTCTTTATCTGCTATACCATAATGCCTCTCTGTTAGCAACATTATTAAGCAGGAAAGTAAAAGATATACCTGTTGCCTTAGTGCCTTTCCAATAATGGTCCCTCATGTTTGGAAGGCACTCCTTCCTTACCTCTGCATAATATAAGTCCTAGCTTCCTTCAAAACAGAGCTCAAGTGCCACCATCTAAGAGCCTTTCTGGTTCCTGCTACTCTGGCTGCTTTCTCTCTCTCTCTCTCTCTCAACTTCTTTGTAGCAGTTTTTGACTTGTAGACCTGTTGTGTCTCTGAATTATATGCAAAATATAAACTCCTTGAAGGCAAGGACTATTTTGATTTTTTGAGGCAGCTCCTGGTACAGAGGGCAGAGTTCTGGGCCAGTCTCAGATACTTACTAGCTATGTGACCATGAGCAAGTCACTTAACCTCTATATGCCTCAGTTTTCCCAAATGTAAAATGGGGAAAATAATAGCATCTACTTTGAAGAGTTGTTGTGAGGATCATTTGAGATATTTGTAAAAAAAAAAACAAAAACCAACACAGCACAGTACCTGGCTTCATATAAATGTAGAAGGCTTTATAAAAATGCTTATGCCTTCCTTTTCCCTCCCTCTTTGAAACACTAAGTACCTAATAAACTGTTAATAACTGTTTGTTGAATTGAATTAATTTAATGACAGCAATATTTAAGAAAGATTAATCTACTAGTTGTATGCAGGATGGATCTGAATAAGAAGAGCTGGAGTCATGGAGGCCAGCTAGGAAATAGCTACAGCATTCCAAAGAATTAATGGGGAACTAGGCTGAGGTGATAGCAATGGAAATAAAGAGGTTTGGATGAGTAGGAGAGACATATCTATAAGATTTGGTGATTGATAGAATATAGGGGATAAAGAAAGAGAAGCTTCAAAGATGACTCCAAGGTTTTGAGATTTATACAGTTTCCATCTTTATTAAGCACTGCATAATTATAGCATCATGGATTGATTAAGAAGAGCTTGAGTAGATGTGATAGTTATCTAACATACTGGGAAATTCTCTCTTTTCTTTTTAAAAAATCCTTTGTTACAAGGAACAGCTGTCTGAAAATGGGTAAAAAAGGGATACGGAGGAAATGTAAGTAATATCAATAAAATCTATTTTTAAAAGAGTGAACTGGATCAACACAAGACAAAAGGTATGATTATATTTTCCTAAGTCCATCATTTGGAGTTAAGGTCTAGGAACAATGCATTTTAAGTCGGAGGACTTAGGCTAAAATCCTAGCTCACATATTATTTTGGGAAAGTCATTTAGCTTCCTCAGGCCAATGAAAGGTTTGGTTTAGACCAGTTCTTACATTTTTTGTTTTTTTGGGGATCAAGAATCCTTTTCTCTCTTAAAAATTACTGACAACCTAAAGAGCTTTTGCACATACAGTCTAGGTATATTGATACTTATAGTATTAGAAATTAAAACTGATATTATAAAATATTTAATTCATTTAAAAATAAGACTGATTACGTGTTAACAGATAACATTTTATGAAAAATAACTATTTTTTCAGAACAAAAAAATTTAGCAAGAAGAACAGTACTGTTTTACATATTTTTTGCAAATTTCTTTAACGTCAGGCTTAACAGAAGACAGCTGGATTCTCCTATCTGCTACTGCATTAAATCTGTTTTAATATGTTATTAAGTTTAAGGCAGTGAGGTGGCACAGTGGTTGAAGCCCTAGGCCTGGCATTAAGAAGACTTGAGTTCAAATGTGGCCTCAGACACTAGTTTTAACCCTGGGCAAGCCACTTAATCTCTGTCTGCCTTAGTTTCCTTAACAATAAAATGATGATACTAATAGCACCTACCTCCCAAGGTTGTTTTGAGGATCAAATGAGAAAATATTTGTAAAGTGCTTAGTATAGTGCCTGGCACATAGTAGATACTTAACAAATACTTGTTCCTTTCTGCTCTATGTGAAAAAAATCTGGCCTTACACAGAAATAGTAGTTGGAAAAGAGAGGAATATTTTAATAGGCAAATAGAATCTTAGTATTATTATAAAAATAGTTCTAGACCACACTTTGAAAACTGCTCAAGTAAGATCACTAAGGTTCACTAAAGCTTTAAATCCTATGAGCCACCCTATGGGAGGTCTGCTCAGCCAACTTCTGAGAACTTAACTGAAAAGGTAGTGTGGTATAGCAGAAAGAGCACTGGCTCTAGAATGAGAGGACCTGGATTCAAATCCCACCTCCATCACTCATGACCTATGTGAACATGGACAAGTCACTTAATCTCCCCCAGCCTCAGCTTCCTCATCTACAAATAAATGTGACTGTATTAGATGTCCTACGGACTCTTACAGAGCTGATCCTATAACAAAATAAAGGCAAAAATCCTGAATGAATAGTAGTTAAGAAAATATGAAAGGCTCTGATTCTCCTCCCCCTTAGTACTAGAAATACAACTTCTAGGCCTGGGGAAGGTAGGAGGTGCATTTAAGAAATAGTTTGCCCTCAGGAGGGGTGTGGTAAAGAATTATTAAAGCCACAATAAAATAAAAATAGAACCAACAGCCTTCTCTTTGGGCATAGATTCTCTCAAATAAGAAAAAGAGGCATTTCAAACTGATTACTGAAGTCATTCAGTCAATAAGCATTTATTAAGCACTTATTATGTACCCAGTACAGTGCTAAGTGCTGGAGATACGAAGAAAGGCAAAGGACAGGTCAAGTCTAATGTTTGGATGTCAAATAATTCATGGTATAGTCAGCAGGCAGGCCACATGTGAGTTATACTTTGTGATTTAGGCACTGGCTTTGCAAAATTAAAGCATTTTAATTTGATCATCACATTACAATATAGTATCGCTGGCTGCTCAGCAATCTAATTCATTGGAAGAGAAGAGAATGATGAGTCCATAGGAAACTTCCGGTTAACCACCAGTTAAGTGACCAAAATCAAAAATCCAAAACGAACATACCTTTGAGAAATCCAGCCCGGCATGCAAAGCTCAACACTCAAAGTGGCAGTTGTCTCTCTGCAGAGTCTAGGTTAGCAAAAGAAGAATGTGACTTAGTTTTAAGTCCAACTAAAATAACTCCTCCCTGATCTACCCAGTCACATTAAATACAAAAGCCCTCATTTAAAAGTCTCAGAATTGAACTTTTAAAACATACATGGAAATATGAAGGCTAGGGCTGTTCCTGAAAACTCCAAGCATAACTGTTCCTTAACGTCCACCCCAGCTAAGGAGGACGGGAATAAAATCACCAACTGCAAAGCCGATAAAAAATGGTTGCGCCTAAGACCTCCCCCTGTTGTGGGGCACTCAGTGGCCTAATCGGGAAAATTCCATGTGCAGCTACTTGCGGCCCCTCTCCCCAAAAAATGGTTTGAGATCATAAAAGTGCCTCCCCACCCTTTAAGGCTGAAAAGAAAACAGTCATCCAAATCTTCCGGTCTCCCAGGAAACAGAGTTTTGATGCCAGGGGTCATGCAAAGCCAACACTCCCTTATAAACCTTTCCCTTCCTTTTCACTGGTGTCTAAGCATCTGCACAATCAGATCTGTTACACAGAGCGACATTCCCCCTGAAAGAACACATGCGGTCATCCCCAGTCTGGTCAATCCTCTTCTCGAAAGCAGACTAGAGGAGGCTGAGCCACGGGTAATGGATAAACACAGTCTCCCAGCTCCTGAAGACAGCCCTCCCCCTACCCCACCGCAAAATAACTACCAACGTGGTACTAACCCTGCTAGGAGAGTCCATGCGGTCCATCCTGGGGACTCTGGGAGGCTCTGAGAGTGAATGGGCCTAGGCTGGCCAGCAAGCTCATGGTAAGTATCGCAGGAGAGAGAGCAGCTTTCCACCCACCAGGAGAAAAACAAACAAAAGCCAATGTGGCTTCTAATCAGGGACAACCAGTAGCATTCCCTGGTCAAAGTTACACTGTAGCTCCCCTTGCTGGCTTTAGGTATTTCTGCACCCTGTTCATTTTCTGACATTGCAGCCTCTGGTTTTTTGTTGTTGTTTTTTTTAAGGGGAGAAGGAGGGACTGCTTAGTGGGTAACCTCAAAGATGGTAAAAATAAATACCGTCTTGATCCTACCAGCTGAAAACACACACACACACACACACACTCAGTTTTTAAAAAGTGATTACTATGTAGCAAACACTGTTATAGTATTTAGCCTCAAGGAGCTTATATTCTAATGGCGATAGAAGTCAGTTTATAAAAGGAAGCTGGAAAGGGGCTGGGGGTAGGGGCTGAGAGAGACAAAAGTTTAGAGTGGGAATATGGTAGAGGAAGTCTAGAGTGCAGGAATGAGACCTGGCTCACCTGAGTGGTCCCCTTAAATGGAGATTTTGGGAGAAGCCATCCAATCAGAAGGAGAGACACTGGGGTGGAAGGCACATGTGTGTGAATATGTATGTATTTATTAATATTACATTTATTCTGTATATAGTTTTATGTGTACTTGTGTCCCCCATTAAAATGTATGTTCCTTGCAAGTAAGGATTGTTTCTTTGTATTTGTATCCTCAAGGCACAGTGCCTGGTACATAGTAGGTCCTTTAATAAATATTTGATTGATTTACTTTCTAACAATACAAAGTATTCTTATTTGTTGATACAAAGAATGAAACAATCACTACTTTCAAAGAAGATATATTCTAATGAGGGGAAACAAGTACATACAAAATATATGCAGAATAAATATATTAATAAATAAATACATGTGTATATATAATATATTAATATAACATAATATATTATTAATATATGTATATATCATATATATTCACACATATGTGCTTCCACCTTGTAGTACATTCTAATGGGGGAGATGAGACTATAAAATATAACCAGCATAAGTGTAAAGTTTCAACCTCACACCGTGCTGAGGTTTGAAAGCAGATATAGTTCTTAATTTCAAAATTCTAACATTTGGCTACAGATGTAGGATACCTCAGGTCAGATGATCTGAGTTCAAATCCTGCCTCTGACTACTCCTATTTATGTGACTGACTATGAGCAAGCCACTTAACCTGTCTAGGCCTCAGTTTCCTCATCTCTAAAATGAGGCCTCTGAGGTCCCTTAGCTGTGGATTAAAAATTCAGATCCCTCCAATAGAACTCAAAGTAAAAGCTGAGAACTAACTATATTTGCGGTTTTATTTATATGAACTACAAGTTAAGAATCCTGATTCATGATGTTTTAGGACCCATTATTGAATAGAGATGTATTACATGTATAACATATATAGTTATAATAATAGCTAACATTTATATAGTACCTACTAAGTGCCAGGCACTATACTAAGTGTTTTAAAAATATTATCTCTTATCTCTTTTGATCCTCACAACAACCCGAGAAGGTAGGCACTATGATTATCCCCATTTTATAATTGAAGAAATTTAGACAAACAAGGTAATTGATCTGCCCAAGGTCACACAGCTAATAAGTATCTGAGGCTAGATTTTAATGTGTGTGCATACACATATATGCGTATGTGTTTTATATGCATCTATGTACATTCATGTGTCTATATACATATTAATGATTACTAAGTACAGGCATTTTAAACTTTAAAATTTCCCTTGGATGATGTGTGAATTCAAAGTGTGAAAATGAATTAGACTTGGTTACAACAAAAGTTGTTTATATCTAGTTCCTTAAATGACATACCAACAGTATAAACTCAGAAAAATAAGTGTCTTATAGAATACACATATAACCTTAAAGAAAAGTGCTTCTGCAATGCTAGGCCTGGGAAATTTCAATCACATTAATTCAATTCAGTCGACATTTATTAAACATTTTGCAAAGCAGGGAGGCTAGGTCTTATGGCAGGGGTATGTCTAGGAGTAACAGAACGGAAGGAGACCCTTTGCAAAAATTTGCTTTTGGTCCTCAAATTTAAGAATATGAAATAGTTTACAGTAACCAAATTCCCCCCTTCCTTGCGTTGGTGTTTTGTTTTTTTTTTTAACTACGCAGTTTGTATTTTGTTGTAGTATTCCTTCCTGTTTTCTTTCGTTATGTATGAATTTAACTTTCCTAATTCACCATCTTTCTAGTTGGGAGAATCTCAAATAATCCTAGAAGCGTAAATAAGAGGGGGACTTACAAACCAAATAAAAACTGAAGCATGAATCTTCCTTGCTTTTGCTCACCGTTTTTGTCAGTCAATAAATATTTATTAAGGGCCTACTATGCACCAGACCCTGTGCTAAGTGCTGGGTATACAAAGAAAGGTAAAAGTCTTTGCTCTCAGAGAACTCACAATCTAATAGAGGAGACAGCATGCAAACAACTATGTACAAACAGGCCACAGATAGGCTGAAGTGGAAATATTCAAGAGGCTAGAAGTAAGAAGGGATGGGAAAGCCTTCTCGTGGAAGGTAGGAATTTAGCTAGGACCTGATGGGTTGTAATTCTTGAGGATGGAAGAAGAGAATGTTTTTCAGGGTAATTTTTTTTTTTTTGCTGCTTTTTGGTGAGGCAATCGGGGTTAAGTGACTTGCCTAGGGTCACACAGCTAGTAAGTATCAAGCATCTGAAGCTGCATTTGAACTCAGGTCCTCCTGACTCCAAGGCCAGAGCTCTATCCACTGTGCCAACTTGCTGGCCCCAGGGTAAAAAAAAAATTTTTTTTAAAGAAATTTCTTCTTCCTTCTAGCTCCAATTTAAGAAATTTTTCAGGATAAGGTCAGAATTTTCCAGACTTCCACTCTCTGCTAAGGACTATCTGACCAGTTAGTGAGTTTATACATACAACTCAAACTCTAAGCCAAAAGGAAATCTTTATCAATGAATAAGGGAAATGGAGAGGTAGGAAAGCACTATAACAAACTGTCTTTAAATTCTTAATACAAGACTTTTTTTTTAAAGTAACTCAATCCTTACCTTCAACAATAAATTAAAATCAATAGTGCAAACATTGTACTGGAGAAACATACTGCTTGAGGTAGTCAGATGGCCTGTGCGGTAACTTGTACTTTTTCTGAGTGGGGAATGAGAGCAGTGGACCACTTCCTGGTCCTGGAAACTGACCTGGCATTCTGGAAATCTTCATGGCTGTGTGGAGGCAGCCTGATACTTCAATCAAGTGCATTATCATCCACTAGCCTTGGATAGAAAATCAGGAACTACGAGTTACAATAACTTTAATGAAATCATATTTTTAAAAAAATTATTAGTTCATTATAGTATTGCTAAAGCTTACACTTTAACTCCTTGCCAGGCAAAATAAAACCCGTGTGCCCAGACTGGATTGGCCACAATGGAGTATTCTGAAAAGCAGAAAGTTAAATGGACAGGACTGGTTCAGAGTGCTGCTCGATAGCCCATATCCTGTTTGCAAACAAAACCTTTTTTATTCTAGGACCCCCGATTCATTGTTTCTTTATAAAGTCTCCAGTCCCTCCCCCATATAATTTTAATTTCAAAAGTGAATTTGTGAATTTTTAAAATGGGGAGAGGGGGAGGAAAGAATGTTTATTTCCTCAAGACATGTGAGTCACTAAATTATAATTAAATATTCCAATTAAACTTTTGCCCTCTAATAGCTCAAGGGCACTTTTTACTGTTGGGATATTATCAAAGGACTGGACACCTTAAGTGACCCCCAAAATATAATAATCCTACTTTGAAATTAAAATTTTCACACTACTAGTCCTATTTTCTTTGCCTTAATGGATTAAAAAAAATGCAGTCAGTTGACACAGATTGATCTTTTGAGATATTCTTAAATTCCAGTTCCTCTAGTGTTAAAACACAACTTTGAGAAGGATAGCTCCAGGGTTTGAATCCACAGACAGGTTCCAGGTACACAAAACTTGGCATTTATTATCTTTCTGCCCCCTTTTCAACGTCACCATCCTCGGACAGTCCTCTTCAGCCCCATTTCCCAACTGATATTATTTCCTGGACCTACAAAAATAAAGTAATAGATTTGAAATTTAAGTCCTACTTCCAGCTACTAATAGGTTGATATTTTTTTTTCATGGAGCATGACTTTACTGCCTGTTCTGAAGTAGCTTCCAAAAGACTTAGCTTCCTGAGGTAAGAGAACACTTAAGTAAGCGAAGAGCCTCAAAATTAGATTTCACTTTAGCAGAAATTAAATAAATGCACTTGACCTTTAAGAGGCAGCGTATGGGGGGACCTCTGTCAGATCCAGCATGCAATGCTAGTTTGGAAGACTACAAATCCCAGGATACATCACTGTCACCTTATTTAGATAATGGGGAAGCAGTGCATGTAGGGATCTGTAGCAAGATGGGATCCGTAGCCAGATTATGCTCAAAATCATTGCTAAAAGATTATTCTGAGTATTTCTTCACCCATTTATGTATCCCTTTCCCCTCATACCTCCAGTATTTGTCTGGACTGCTAATAAGTACAATCCCTTGTTACACATTGTTATGACCAAAATCTTCCCTTATTACTGAGCACATATACCCATGAACTAAGTCACCTTAGAATTTCAGGGTCTATACTCCACAATTCTGGTTTTAGAAAAAGCTGCAGAGGGGAGAGTGAGGGAATGTGCTGTGATAATTTTGGGGCTATATGTGCTCAGTATATACTACTTTCATCGATTTTTTTCCCCCCAGAACACAATGTAGTAAAATGTCAGCCCTGAATTTTATGTTACAAATCTTATTGGGGGGGGGGAACACTTTTGCTTAAATCTATAAAAGCAGAATCTTTCTGACTTGGGTGTTATGGGAATATGAAATGGGGAAGTTGTCAATCCCATTAATAATCTAACTTTACAACCAATATTAAAGTTGAAAAGGAATGAGTAATTACGCCTATAGGGCAGGAATTCTTAACCTTTTTTTGTGTCGTGGATAACTTCCGAAGTCTGATAAAGCCAATGGATTCCTTCTCAGAAAAAATTTTTTTTTAAAAATCATAACTGCAGTAAATGTTGAATTTCAGTTAGGAGTTAGTGAAAGTATGTAATTTTCCCATCCAAATTCATGGAACTCTTGAAATCTATCAGAAGACAGGTTCTTTGTGGTCTCCATATTAAGAACCTCAGGGTTACAGGGGGTCAGGCAAAAAGGGAACAAGAGGAGAAGAGATAAGGAGAAAGATCATTTGTCTTTGGAGATTTCCCAGCTAACAATTGTGATTTTCTTTTCAGGGTTCTTACATTGCAATCTGTTTTTAAAAAAAAAACAACTGCATTTGAAGATGGAGTGGTGGTGAAGAAAGGGGAAGGTACTTCACTGTGAAAGAGAGAGGAAATCTACATATATAGGTTTTCTTCATTTCTCTTGATCCCGATTCATTTTTTTCCAATTTAATTTATATAGTACTCCCTTTTCTCCCTAGTACTTTCTCACTGAGGTCTGAATATCAACTTAGTGACAAGTCTCTGCTAAGAAATAGTAATCAGTACTTCAGGAGGAGAGAAAAAAAATCAGTCCACAGGACCTTCCTCCTCTATCTTTTGTCCTTTTGCCCAGTTCAGCAAGGTGAGGGATATGTCTAACCAAACACATTTAGAAAAACAACACAGATAAAAAAAAAATACATATTCCCCAGACCACAGTTTTATCAAACTGGTCTATCAGGATATATATCTACATATCTATAGCTATATATTTGTAGAGGTATGACAAATGGACGAGATAGAGCCAAAATTGAAGTGGAAGAGAATCAACTGGGTTGCATTTGAAAAACTGCTCAGATCTTTCAGTAATCCCCAACTATTTCCTCCTTCAAAAACCCATCTTTTTAACATAATCTCGTGTTCACACTATATGAATACTGAGTATTGAAAATCAAGGTTTGGAGGAAGTAAAATTACAAATAACCCAAAGGCCAATGGAAAGACCATAATTGGCATAAGTGGGCTGTGACATGTTACAAACCATGATTTTCATAATGATAGTATTAACATAAATGACATAATTAAAGAAATGTGTGACCAGAAAATGAAGGAGGCCAGTCAAATATTAAGCAATAATGGGTTATAGCTCCAAGGACTAACCTGTGTAGATAGATATTTTTTTAGAAAGATATTTGGGTATCCTTGAAATACTGAATACCCTCTCTGGTACATCTTCTATGGAAGATTGAGAGAATATGAACAAGAAATTCATAGAATGGCAGAACACAGAAGGGGTTCGATCCCTATCACCATACCATCAAAACAGAGATTCACCAAATTACCACGGGGTACTCAAGAAGAATCAATCAACAAGCATTTATTAAGTGCTTATGATGTGCCAAAACTGTTCTAGGCAGTGGGGATTCAGGGACAAAATTGAAGTCATTTTGTCAAGCTCAAATACCTTATGTTCTATGGGGGAGACAAGATGTAGCTATGGTACCTGTAGATACAAAGTCAGGGAGAGCACTAATAGCTGGGGGGGAGATAATTAAGAGTGGCTTCATGTAGAAAGTGGCATTTGAGTTGAGTTTTGAAGGAAAGTAAGGATTCTAAGAGGTGGAGGGAAGTAAGAAGGAAGTGCTTGGAGAATGGGCAGCCCGTGCAAATGCAAAGGAGGAGCACAAAGTGCTGTGCATTTTGAAGTCTTGTTTGGCTAGATATAGAGTGCATGAAGAGAGTAATGGGTAATAAGGCTAGAAAGGTAGATTGTGAAGAAATTTACATGCCAGACAGAGAGAGAGAGAGAGAGAGAGAGAGTGTGTGTGTGTGTGTGTGTGTGTGTGTGTGTGTGTGGTGGTAGAAGTTGTCATTCAGTCGTTTCTGACTCCGTGGACTTTCGTTCATGGGATTTTTTTGGCAAAGCCATTTCCTTCTTCAGTGTGCTCCCATTTTACGGATAAGGAAGTGAAGCAAATGGGGTTAAATGACTTGCCCAGGATCACACAGCTAGTAAGTGTCTGAGGCTGGATTTGAATTGGTGGTGGTGGTAGTAGAAGGCAGTTAATAGGGAGCCAATGGAGCTTATCAAATAGGGGAGTTAACAGGGTCAGATCTGTGTTTTAGGAAAATCATTTTACTAGCTGTATAGAGAATAGATTGGAACAGGAGTGGGACTTGAGTCAAGAAGATCAATTAGGAGGCCTTCAAATGGATACATGACCTAGACATGTAATAATAGCAAGTAATCATTTGTAGCATTTACTGTGTGCCAGACACTGTACTAAATAAAAGGTTACATCATGAGCAAATTGAAGGAAGGAGGAAACCATTACCTTCCAGATCCATGTATATGGGAAGAATTCATCACCAAACAAAGGATAGAGAGGATCAGAAAAGATAAAATGGATAATTTCGGTTAAATAAAACTTAGAAGTTACAAATCCAATGCAACTAAAATTAGAATGGAAACAATTAAATGAGGAGAGTGGGAATCTTTGAGGCAAGTTTTTCTGATGCAAGTCTAATTTCCAAAATGTATAAAGAACTGAGTCAAATTTCTAAGAATGATATTCCTCTACTGAAAAATGGCCAAAGGATATTAATAGGCAGTTCTAAAGGGAAGAGATCCAAGATATCTATAGGCATATGAAAAAATACTCCCAATCACTAATAATTGGAGAAATGCAAATGAAAGTTGCTCTGATATTCTACCTCACAACCATCAGATTGGCATAGCTGACAAAAAAGAAAAATGATAAATGTTGGAAGGGGCATGGGAAAACAAATCCATTAATACTCATTTGGTGGAGCTGTGAATTGTTCAGCTATTCTGGAAAGCACTTTAGAGCTATATTCCAGCCATTGGAAAGAATTTTTGAACAATGCTCCAAAAATTAGTAAACTTCACATGCCCTTTGACCCAGTGACATCACTACTAGGTTTATACCTTTGATCTCTTGATTGAAGAAGAAAAATATAGCAGCTTTTTTTTTAATAGTGGCAAAGAACTGGAAACTAAAGGGGGTGCCCATCAATTGGGGAATGGTTGAACATACTGAGGCATATGAATACAAGAAGGAAGTTTTCAGAGAAACCTGGGAAGATTTATACAAACCAATGCAAATGGAAGTGAACAGAACAAGGAAAACTTTATACTATAACAACATTGTAAAAACAACTTTGAAAGACTGAAAAACCCTGATTAATACAATGATCAAGCATGATTCCAAAGGACTGATAAGAAAAATGCTATCCAACTCCACACATTGAAGTGATGAACTAAATATGCAAAATATATACTTTTCTTTGACATGGCCAATATGGGAAATCTGTTTTGATTGACAATGTGTATTTATTACAAGAGTTTTGTTTTCCTTTTTTTTTCTCCAGTGGCAGAGGAGGTGGTAAAAATTAATTCAAAATAAAATAGCAACAGAAAAGGTTATTGCAATAGCGCAGGAGAGAGATAACAATAGCCTGAACTGAGGTGGTGGCTGATGAGTATAGAGCAGAAGTGTCAAACTTGTGATCTACAGGTTGCATTTACCAGAACCAGATTAAAATGTAATTGGGGAACATTTAATATATTAAATAAAAATACAATACAACATAGAAGAATGTTAATTTGTGGTTTTCTAATATGCAGCCCACAAGTATCCAGTTCTATCTGAGTTTGACACCACTAGTATAGAGAATAGTACTGCCTGCCTGACCTCTGTACAAAGAGAATTATGGACTGCTTGCTGGACTTAACAGCCTCTACCTGCCCGAATGCTGGATACACCGATTCAGGCTTCCTGAGCGCTGAACGCACTGCCTCCCTGCCTGTATGCTGAACACATCAGCGCTCTGCCTGCCTCAGTGATGGACACACTAACTCCCTCTGTGTGCTGGATACGCTGACTGCCAGCCTTCCTTGGTGATGGACGCACTGCCCTGTGAGCTGGGTACGCTGACGGCCAGCCTTCCTCGGTGATGGACGCACTGCCCTGTGTGCTGGGTGCGCTGACTGCCGCCTTCATTGGTGATGGACGCACTGCCAGCCTTCCTCGGTGATGGACGCACTGCTCTGTGAGCTGGGTATGCTGACTGCCAGCCTTCCTTGGTGATGGACGCACTGCCTTCCTGTGCACTGGTCTCCCTGCCTGCCTGCATGCCGGGCACACGGCCTCCCAGCCTACCCGCTGGCCTGAGTGCGCGGCGCCGGACGCGCTCTGCCTGCCAGGGACGCACGGCTGGACGTCGGCCGGCCCGCCTGGCTCCTCCCGCCCGCACCTGTTTCTGCGGCTGCCGCCTCGCGGGGGTCGGGCGGGGGGGTGGTGGAGGACTCTCGGGCCGCCCGCACTGGGCATGCTCAGAGCGCCCGGCGCAGTTTTCGGCGGCTGTGTAGGCAGCTCGGGAGCAGAGCCGTGACCGCGCGCTGGCCCGACTGACAGACGCCGCACGTCCCCGGGTAGGCCCCGCCGCGCCTCGGCTGGCCGTGGGCGTCCCCCCAGCCAGGCCCCGCCGCCCTCCGGTCCGCCTGCCCGCGCCGCCCCCGGCCCGCCCCAGCCCGGCCGGCCGCGCTCTGGCGCCCTGCTCCGGGAAGATGGCTGCCGTCCGCCGGGCCCGCAGTCACTGCCGCTGCCTGGTGCGCTTCTCCGACCGAGAACTCTGCTAAGCCAGGCGGGCCGGAGGAGGGAGAAGAGACCGAGCCGCGACACCGCGCCCCTGGCAGGGAGAGGGGCCGGGCCCGCCCGACGCGGGGAGCCAGCCCCCCGCAGCCGCCGCCGCCGCCGCCGCCGCAGCCAGCATGGTAATTGAGCCTGAACGCGGCGGGGGGTCGGGGGGGGGCGGACCCGCGGCGGGGGTTAAGAGGGGACCTCTCTCTCAGCCCCACCTCGGGGTTGGTGGGAGGGGGACGCAGCTCCCAGCCCAGTGTCTGGCCCGTCCTAGGAGCTTACTTCATGCATGTTGACTTAATGGGAGTGAAAAAAGTGGGCTGGATCCCTCCCACCCGCTCTTACTCTGTCAGTCAACAAGCATTCTAGGAAGGAAAGAAACATTTATTAAGCGCCTACTTATTAAGTGCTGGGCACTTTACAACTCATTTGATCCTCGCAAACAACTCTTAGAGGTAGGTGCTGCTGTTGTCCCCATTTTACAGATGAGGAAAACTGAGGCAGGCTAGTGAAACGAAGTTGCTCAGTGTCACGCAGCCAGCTAGCAAGGGACTGAAGCTGAATACGCACCAGGACCTGAATCTTACCACAGCCCCTCCCACCTCCCTGCCCTGGCAACCTGTGGATTCCCATCACTCCTTTCCCTCACCTCTTCCAGGCAGTAAGTAAATAGTTACCCATATCCTGAAATTCCAGAGGCTGCGTTTTTTGTTGGTTAACATTCAGCCTCCCTCCTCACCAAACCCCCAAATGACAGCTCAGGGATTACCTAATTAAAGTGAGCCCGTGGGAAAATTTCAGAGAGAAACTCAGACTTTAGAGCATTTGTTACTTTGGTCTTCTCTGGGAAGTCAGATTAAACTTTCAGTTCACTTTCTAGCTCATGGGCATCCTCTGGTTGCCTTTTTTGGAGTCGGGAATTTCAGGGAGCGAGTCCTCCCTGTGGACAAGGCAAGAAGCCCCGGGAATAGCAGCAGCCTGGGCGTTGGGGGGGGGGACGACTTTGGGTAGGCTGTTGTGGTTGATCGCTTTACTTGTTGAAATTTGGGGGAAGGCTTCTGACGGGCAAGAAAGAGCCCAGGCTGGTGGCGTGGGCTGTGTCCTTCCAGGTGGACCACGTTGTAACTAGGCTTCAAGAGCTTGACAGCTGGGCATCCTATGGTACTGTTGCATGCGTGGACATGGAGTTTGCCATCTATGCAGTCAGCTTTCATAGAATCATAGGATTCAGAGCTGAAAGGGAGCCTGGAGACCAAGACCAGGTGTCCTTAACCTTTTCTGAGTCATGTTCCCCTTTGGTAGTCTGGTGACACTTAGAGACCCCATTCTCAGAATAATATTTTCATATGCATAAAACAAAATGCATAGAATTACAAAAGAAACCAATTATGCTGAAATAGGTATTGAAGTATTTTTAAAAAACAAGTTCTTGGACCTGAACCTATCCTTTCATTTTATAGATGAGGAAACAGGGGCCAGAGATATGAAATGTATCTCTGGTAACAAATAAATTGCCAATTTAAGTAGCTAAATTTATGTTTTCAATTTATAGTTTTAGCAACCAAGGAATGGTCCCAAACTAAGTGGCTCAATTGCTGGTTGATGGCTCAATTGCTGGTTGATAGCTCCTGCCAACTTTGGCTCTCTGTTTTCTATTTCCCCTAATAGTGCAAGGAAAAATATTCTGACTTGCTGTAAATGCATAAGGGGCTCCATTAGCATGCTGTAAATGTAAATTATTCCTGTGATTCTCCCCCCCATATCATTATAAATTATTTAAATTAGTTTGAGGATAGTGGGAAAAGTATTAGATTGGAAAGTTTTCAAAGCAGAATGCCTTTCCCAAGTCTTATCTTTTAGGGAAGGATGTTGGGAAAATAGACGTATTCAAAAGAAAGATAATATGAAAGTTGAATACAGCATTGTCACGAGATACCATCACAAGTCTTTGAGTTCCTTGAGTTAACCAGTCTCTTGTTACACCTACCATTTTATACTTCACTCGGGAGTTAAGAGGGAGGATGTTGAAGGGAATGGAAGATAGAAGAATGGGAACTGGGGAGGATAGATGGTTATTAAAAGTACTACCAGGCTTGATTATGGTGCAGGAGATATTCAGGTCAGGTTTAAAGTGTTCTCTTTGAGCCTTTCCAAAGGAAACTGTAGACCCTTCCTGACTTTAATTTAAATGTCTAAATGAAGTTGGGTATCAGTGTTTGATGAAAACTTGCTAGCGTTTGTCTTTCTCCCTATCCCACACTTATTCTTTCTTTCTTTGAAAACTGAAAAATTAAACTTGCTTTTAAACTTGGGAATTGATTCTTAGGACCAAAGCAACTTTGTTGAGCTCTGATGTGTTTTTTAACTCCATAACAATTTACTATTGAGGGAACAGTTCCTTTCCTCATGATTTTTTTTCTGAAAACTCCTGAAAGTCTTAGCTCAAGACTTAAACGTTTACTGTGTTAGTGAAAGGCTAGTAAAGTCTGGTCACTGAAGATAAGAGAGAAAGGAAGAAGTCTTCTATATTTATTTGTAAAGTAGTGCTGCAGGTTGAGGATACTGCACATTAGAAAAAAAGTAGTGAAAATATGACTGATGCAAAATTATCTTCATTGCGTTTTCTAAGCCATTATAAGGAAACTCAAATCTAGCTAAAATTTAGTACCATACCTTACTGTCTTTAGAACATTACATTAAACTTCAGTTGTGTATTTGTTCCTGGTAACCATAAAAGGAAGACACAAGGCAATTTCCTTGGTTGCCACAGTTTTTATGTGACTGACCACATTCAGTGTTGAGCAAATTCCTTTTCCATTAATGTAGTAACTAACAGTTTAACTTGTGGAGAATCTCATAAGAGCTCAGTTTTATTGGTAGTTGTGGAAGAAAAGTCTGGGAGATACATCCTTATCTGATGTGGGGGGGAAGAACTTTTTTGTGTTCTCTGTTATTCACTAAAGCAACACACAGATATTAGTTGTTCTTTTTAGAATTATTCTTGATAATAGCAGTCTAGTTGTACTCCACATTATGCAAATCTAATATAGGAAAACCTGGATTGAAAAATAAAATGAGTGGTAGTTAATATTAGCAAATTGTCACTTTACAAAATAATTTACTATAGCCCCATTAAAGAATTAACTTGGCCAATACATTTGAAAAATAATCCAGTTGGTAGAAATTAAAATCACACATTTTTAGGAATATGCCCTTATGGAAAACAAGCAATCTGTATAATAATTCATGTAGTGATTTAAAGTTTTACAGGGTGTTTTATTTCAACAATTTCATGTGGCAGGCTCTTCAAATATTTCCATTTTACGGTTGTAGAAACTTAATGCTTAGGGAAGTTCTGACTTGCCTATGAGCAAACACCTAATAAGCTTCAGAGCCAGGATATAAACACAGGTGTCCTTACTCTGCAAGTCTATCTCTCTTTCAACTATGCCACACCATCAGATACTTGAATGAAATAGTCTAATTTATTCTCAAACCAACTTGCAAATTAGCCTTTTTTTTTTTAATCTACTGAGAACAAAACTGATACATAGTATTTTCTGAGTCAAGTTCCTTGGAGTAACTCATGGAGAATTTGTCTGGATGTCAGAAACTACTTCATTTTCATGCAACACTACTAGTAATTTAAAAATAAAAATTTTTTTTTAGGACTTTCTGCATCCTAGACACTAATTTTTGAGTCTTGTTTCTATTTCAGCTGGACTTAAAACCTTGTGTTCTGGTTACCTGCTATTGTAACTTGTACAATACACTATAAAGTATTCCTTGCCAAATATAACAAACAAACCAAAGATATTTATGTAAAAAAACGGAAGCTCTCTCATAATAGGAAAAGTTGGTAGTTCACAGCAGGATGTAATGAAGGAGCAAGTTTCCCATTTATTGTCAACTGGCATTCTTTGGGTGAGGATACATTTCTTTTTTTATCTAAATCCTTTGGAAAGGACAGAAACTGAAAAGGGAGTTTATAAAGTTACAAAACCAGAGTATAATTAAATACAATGTAATGTTCACTTTTAATAGCAGTTTCTTGGTAGGAAATACCTTGGCCACTAGAGAGTCTCAGATGGGAAGTTGTGGGAGAGAGATGAAATTCAGAACAGTGCTTGTTAACAACATTGTTAAAAGTATAGTGGTAGACAAAAAAAAAGTATAGTAGTAGAGGAGGTGGAAACCATTGCTGAAAATGAGATCATAGAATTATTGGTGATACATTAATTCTCAGGATCCTTATTTGTTATTGAGCACAATCTAATAATTAACAAGTGTTCATTAAACACCTCCATGTCAGGCACTGTGCTGGTGCTCTTGATACAAAGATGCAAATCAGACAATCCCTTAGTCAAAGTTCTCAGGAACCCTGCATTCTATTGGGATAAACAGCATCTGTGTTTTATAGGGTCAGGGATGGGACATGGAGCCATGATTTAATTGAAGTGGGACCTCAGATGAGGAAGCTCTCTCTACCGATGCAGGGGACACCTGCATTTTCTAGTCATAGAGGATTGCCTAGAGCAGGAGAGGTTGTGACTTGCCTAGGGTCATGTGGTAGAGGTGGGACTGAAACCCATTTCTTCTTGCCTTTGAGAGCATGCTGGTTTGAGACATCTATATGTACATGCGGAAGAAATGTAAAGTAATTGGGAACCAGGAGGAAGAGGCAGTAGCAGCAGCTAGTAAGATCAGGAAGGTCTTCATGTAGAAGGTGGTGAGTGAACTGAACTTTGAAGGAAAGTAAGGATTCAGAATATACTGTGTATAGAATAGCAGGAAGACCAGAGAATGTGAAGGGGAGAAATGTATAGTAATTCTGGAAAGATAGTAACAATAATAATTATAATAGTTAACTTTTATATAACAGTTTAAGGTTTGCAGAGTGGTTTACCAAATTTATTGTCCAGTTTGAAGGTAGATTGGAACCCAGTTCTGAAGGGCTTTAAATGCTAGAGGACCTTGAACAGAAAGTCCCATGTTGACTGTATGAAAATGAGTATGTTGTTACAGTTGGACTGGGATTGTTTTTGGTGAAATTATTTTCAACAAGTCTGTCCCAAACATGTTAAGGTCAGACTCTTAATTTGAAATGCCTACATTTTCCTCTCAGGCAGAAGCTGAAGATGATTGTCGCTCTGATTCCAAAAGAGCTGAAGATGATGAAAATACAAGTCCTGAAGAAGCTAACCTGCAGGTATGTCATTCATTGGTTCCAGGAAGCAAAATTGAGTACGTACTGTCACATGCTAAGCACTGAGCGGTTACAAAGATTAAGGCACAATACCTGTCAAGGCATTTATAATTCTATTACTATTTTTACATTGCACACTTAGTTCTTTTTCGTTGTCTTTGGAAATAAAGAACTGCAGAATCTTACAGTTGGAAGGCACTTTGAGATGATCAACTCTAGCTTCTTGATTTTATAGGTGACCAGTTTGAGGCCTCCATATATAATACAAAATGGCGGACCATAAGTCTGAAAACCTGGTTGTTCACATTTGCAGTGTGGTCTCCTTTTCTTTTTTTAGTTGTAAGTTTTTTAAAATTGCTTCATAGTTTGTATTTTGGATTTTTCCCCCCTGTGAAAGTAAGAGTCGCCATGTGTAGCTTTTTGTGTACTATAAAAAAACTTTAAACCAGGAAAAATTTTGATCATCCCAAAGAATTTTTACCAGTGCTTTTGTGTCAGAGAGATGTTGACTGATGTATATGAATATCAGAAGGCTACCATTGAGTAGTCCTTATTCTGTAAGTTATTTTTACAAATCTTACAATTTTGGCTTATCTATAGTTTCTTTGGAGTATTGTACTCATTTATTTTGGGCCCTGTCCCATGTACTAATTCACATAGTTTATTTCAAGTTGCTTGAAATTGAAAATTCTAAAGTAGAGTTGTTATACATATTTTATTGGTGAAATAAATTTTGTAATTTGGCGGACTTAATTCTTGCCTTCTGTTCTTGTAATATTAGGCTTAAAAATAAATATAGGTGTTAAAGATCTATTTATAATTTTACAGTTTATTTAAAATTTTACAGTTTTAAAATATTAAAAATATTACAGTTTCAGAGTCATGCTGCTCACTTTTTTAAAAATCTAAAATTACATTAACGATGAATTTAAACACTTTTTCTTAGGCACAGCTCCAGATGTTCCGAGCTCAGTGGATGTTTGAACTTGCTCCTGGTGTAGGTTCCAGTGGTTTGGAAACTCGATCATCCAGGGGATCAACAAGAGGGCCTTTAGTGAAGGCCGCAGATACCAAAGGAAAGCAAGACCAGGCAAAAGAGGAAAAGGTAGGGACGGTGGGCCTTTTCTGTTTCAAGATCCTGACTGTTCAGACTGATAATGGGTAGTCACTTATGTTTTCTCCGAATTTTGAGGTTATTCAATTAGATGAGCCTTGCCTCCCTTGAAGTAAATCAGTTTCTTCAGTGAATGTGAATTCGGAAAGATCTTGTTGATCAAAGTAAAGTCAGTTTATCAATTTCTAATTTCTTCCATGTCAGAATAATTTGACAGTTTATATCTATCAGATTAGCTGACTTTCTCAGGCTGAATTGGATGTTACCAACATCGTATCCTTTGTTGGGCTCCTCGGCCTTTCCATGACTGTGGATGGCACTACTTTCTATTTACTTTTCATCTTAAGGTCTTATTTTCAGTATCAAGTGTGTCCCTTGGTCTTGACAGTATAGGGTATCCCAGAAGTCTTAGTGCATTTTTCAAGCTTTAATAGCTTAAAGAATACACTGAGACTTCTGAAACAGCTTGTATCAAGGTCCAGTGAGCTCGTGAACTCAGGCACATCAGTGTCTATTTGAAAAGAAAGAATTAATTTGTCCAAATATTAACTTGTTTTCCAAGAATATATATTACATTTCTTTCTTGTGAGGAAGCCAAAAGATGAAGTAGAGCAAGTTTAGGGTAATTTCTTTTCCTCTTTTGCTCTGTTATTATGTCCCTGTGAGGTATCGTTTTGAAAACCTTCAGCTCGAAATTGGTTCAAGTTCTTTAAAATGAAGCAGTTAGGTATGGTGCAGTGGATAGGGCGCAAGGCTTGGAGTCAGGAAGCCCTGAGTTCCAAGCAGCCTCAGACATTTATTCGCTATGCGACCCTGTTCAGATCACATGACCTCTGCCTCAGTTTCCTCATCTGTTAAATGGGGATGATAATAATAGCACCTACTTCACAGTGTTGTTGTAAAGTTCAAATAGCTAAAGCATATGTAAGCTGTTTTACAAACCATAAAACAATAATAACTAAAAATGCTAGCTGTTATTAAAATAAAAGAAGCAGACATGTCATTGTCTCATAATTTTTTTCCATGTCTATGAATTCTAACCTGTATGTCCAAATAAATTTCCCTTAATATTTAAATAATTTGTCAGTGCCATGATGAGTGAAAATTTACATCTTTGGCTTTGCAGTATTTTTTTTTAAGTTAAATCTTTCCGTGTTTTTACAGGCTAGAGAACTGTTCCTGAAAGCAGTGGAAGAAGAGCAGAATGGAGCTCTCTACGAAGGTAAAATGCTCTGTCTAGACTGATACTGATTAAATACATAATTACAGCATTGCTCACTAGCAGCCTTTTGTTGTTGCATGCTTTTTGTCATAAGAATAAATTTGATGAGGTACAGAGGGGGAAGAATTTGAAGTCAAGAACAGTTGGGTTCAAGTCATATTTCTGACACATGACCACAGGCAAAGCCATGAACCTCTCAGTGCTTTGTAAAGCTCTCTAGGACTCTTTAAGTTACAGATAAATTGCTGATTTGCATTAGAGGAAGGCGTTTCCACACTGGAACTCTCCTATACCAGTGAAGCCTCCAGTCTAGATCTTCCCTTCTATTTACTCCTTATGTTTAAAGTCTTTTTTTTGTGTTTTTATTGATATTGTCAGTAAAAGTGTTGGTGCCAGAACAAACTGGTAGCAGAACCGTAAAGTTTTGGAACCAATGAAGGTTTAATGAAAGAACAAAAAGACAAGGCTTATAGAGGTAGATTGGGGATGGGGCATCTCTTGATTGGATGGGGCTTGTTGCTTGGGCTTGGGGATGAGATGGGGGGAGTGTAAGAACTATTTATTACCTGTAACAAGGAATGAAAAAGAGGGGAAGAACCAGTTCATCAAAACTAGCCAATATGCTAGCCCAGTCTAACAGTAAACATAGTGTTCCACACCATTGTCTCCCATGTTTAATCATTATAATCATGCAGTGTCTAGTTTTGGTTTTGTGCTTTCCGTTTACATTGTTGGAGTCATCTTATATTTTCCCAGTCTTGCTTTTCTTTGCATTGGTTCTCTGTATTCATATTCATTGTTTCTTATGGTACAATAATCCACTGCCTTCTTGGAACTCAGTTTGTTTAGTCATTTTCCAGTTGGTGGGCACGTGCTTGGTTTCATATTCTTGGCCACCATAAAAAGTACTGCTAGACATATTTTGGTGGATGTATAGTTTGTTTTTTGTTTTTTTGTCTGGGACCTCCTTGGAGTATATACCTAGCAGTGGAATCTCTGAGTTAAGGGATATGCTGATTTTAGCCTCTTCCTTTGTGTAATTTCGAGTCCATTTCCGAACGGTTGGACCAGTTCACAGCTTTAGCAACAGTGTGTTACTGGACTGGTCTTTTCACACCTCTTCCAACATTGAGTGTTCCTATCTTTTGTCATGTTTTCCGGTTTGCTGGCAAAGTAAAATCTCAAGGTTGTTTTGATTTGTGTTTCTCTTAGCATTGGTGACTTAAAGCACTCATTTATATCTATATGGTTGTTAATAGTTTGCAGTTCTTCTAGAAATAATTTTTGTTTGTATGTTTTCACTACTTATCTATTGAGAAATGGAAAATTGCAGTTTTTTAATGTGGCTTTTTAAAGCTACGTGTATTTTAAATAGATTTTATTTTATTTCCTTTTTTTGGGCAAGGCAGTTGGGGTTAAGTGACTTGCTTAGAGTCACATGGCTAGTAAGTATTACGTGTCTAAGCCCAGATTTGAATTTGGGTCCTCATAACTCCATTGCCGATACTCTATTCACTGTGCCACCTAGTTGCCTTTTTAAATAGATTTAGAAGCCAGGAAGAGATTATTGAAATTAGTAAGCTTCTTTAGGGCTGGAATGGTATATTTCTTTTTTCCTTTTTTCTTTTAATTTTTTAAAAATTTATTTATTTTTAGTTTTCAACATTCACTTCCACAAGATTTTGAGTTCCAGATTTTCTCCACATCTCGTCCCTTCCCTCACCCCATGATGGCAAGCATTCTGAATACCCCTTCCCCTAATCTGCCCTCCCTTCTATCTCTCCCCCTCTTTTTTTATCCCCTTCCCTTCCTATTTTCCTGTAGGGCGGGATGGATTTCTATACCCCACTTCCTGTATTTCTGATTTCCCAGTTGCATGTGAAAATAATTTTTTTAACATGTGTTTTTAAAACTTTGGATTCCAAATTTTCTCCCTTCCTCCCTCCTCACCCATGCTCATTGAAAAGGCAAGCAACTCGATACAGGTTATACATGTGTAGTCATGCAAAACACTTCCATAATGGTTATGTTGTGAAAAACTAAGTATATTTCCCTTCATCCTATCCTGCCCCCCATTTATTCTATTCTCTCTTTTGACCCTGACCCTCCTGAGAAGTGTTTGCTTCTGATTACCCCCTCCCCCAATCTGCCCTCCTCTCTATCATCCCCCCGCTCTTTTGTCCCCTTCCCCCCCCATTTTCCTATAGAGTAAGATAGACTTCCATACCCAATTGAGTATGTATGTTATTCCCTGCATAAGCCAAATCCTATGAGAATAAGATTCACCGGAATGGCATATTTCTATAAGAGGTCGTGTAGTAGAAAGAGCAATAGAACGTGTTTGAATCCTGCCTCTCTCACTTGGTGGATTTATAGACTTTAAAGTAGGAAAGAACCTTAAACAACATCTGGTCCAGGGGTTCTTAACCATTTTTGTGTATCATAGATCCATTGGAAGCAGTCTGGCAAAGCCTATGGATCCCTTTTCAGAATAATCTTTTTTAAATGCATAAAATAAAATTTTTAGGATTACAAAAGAATGTAGTTATTAAAATACTAAGAAAACAAGTTCATGGATCCCAGGTTGGGAGGCCTTGAGAGGTTAAGTGACACAGGTATTAAGTAGGTGAGCTGGCAATTAAACTGAGACCCTTTAATTCCATATCTAGTGAGTGCTTAGTTACGATGTCATATTATCTTATTTGTCTCTGACATTTAGTAGCCATGTGACCATGCCAACTCACATCACCTCTCAGTTCCTTTATATGAAATGGGAAAAATAATAATAATAATTGCCACCACTTAACTCATAGATTGTGAGGAAAGTATTTTGTAAAATAAAGCATCAGAAACTTTCATTATCATTATTGTGTTCCTTCACACAGGCTTTTCACCATGCCTAAGGCATATCCCTCCTCATCGCTGCTTCTCAGCATACTTATTTTCCTCAAGGATCACCTCAGGTGCCACCTCCCTGGCAGAACCTTTTTGGTTTTGGCTTTATGTCTCTAGCCCCCTATGCCTTATGCCTTCATAGTTACTTCATAATAAATGCTTCATAAATAGTTGTTGGATTTTAATATAATCCTCATTAATAGGGCAAGAGGCATCATGATATATGAGGAAGAGAGCTGACTTTTAAGTCAGGAAGACCTGGGATTCGAGTTTCATCTCCAACATTTATTGACCATGTGAACCTAGGCAAGTCCCTTATTTTCTCAGGAACCAGAGTGGCTCTCTGAGACTGTAAGTTGTGGAAAAGGTATATATTTGCTTCAGTAAAGGAGATTCTGAACTGGGACTTGTCACACCAATCATTGCCTCATTTAAAAAAAAATTAATAAATACCGATTGAATTTTGATCCTATAACTAGTTATTTGATAGTGCAGTGATGATATGCCATGGATGTACTTACTGGATGAGAAAAAGAACAGCGACCTCAGTGCATGATAGTGAATAAATATGTACTCCATCATTTCTGAAGGCTAATAAATGCTTTTTGATTGACATAAACGGAAATTGTGATACATCAAACCCAATATTCATTTTCACAAAAAAATACTGATCGAAAATTCCTAAGTAAAGGCTTTAAAACATAACTATAATATCTAAAGAAGTAATACAGTTATTTAAGACCAAGAGCCATTCCCTAATACATAGATAAGTGGTGAAAAGTTATAGTTTTCAAAAGAAACGCATTCAATGGCCATATAAAAGATGTCTCTAAATCCCTGATAATGAGGCAAATTTAAAAAACTCTGGGGTTTCACTCACATCTATAGTATGGCAAAGTTTTTTTTTTTAAATTGAAAATGAAAACTAAGCAAAGTTACAGTGTCTATATAAAGACACTAATACGTTGTTGGTGGAATTGTGAATTGGTTTGCCTGTTCTGGAAAACAAATTGGAATTATGTGATAAATGTAACTAAACTGTCCCTTTGAGCTAGTGATCCTGGTACTAGGCATTATTTACTCCTGCGAGGTCAGAGACAGAAAGAAAATTCCAATATTTACCAGAATATTCATAGTACCAGACTGAATCTTTTCATTTAGCAAAGAAAAACTTTTAACAAGTATTTATTAAGGGCTTTGTGCCAGGTATTGTGCTAAAAGCCAAGGATAACCACACACATTCTCCCCCTCACCCAAAAAAAAGAAAAAAAAAAAAAGGCAAAACACAGTCCATGACCTCAAGGAGCTCAAATTCTAATGGGGAGGTAACATGCAAACAACTGTGTACCTGCAAGATGAATACAGTGTAAACAAGAGGTCAGAGCAAAGGCATTAGCAGCGGGGGAGACCAGGAAGGGCCTCTTGGATAAGGTGGGGGAGGTTTGAGCAGAGTCTAGAAGGAAGCCAGGAGAACCCAGAGGCAAAGGCGAGGGCATAGCATTCCAGGCATGGGGGTCTGCCTGTGAAAAGACACAGAGTTAGGAGTGTTGGGGGGGAGCAACAGTGAGAAGGCCAGAGTTGCTCGATCATAGAGTTCATGGAGGGTTGTAAAAGTGAAGAAGACTGGCAAGGTAGGAAGGAGTCAGGTTATGAAGAGATCTAAAAGCCAAATCTAGGCTTTTATATTTGATCCTGCAGGTAGTAGGGAAGCCACTGGAGTTTCTGAAGGGAGTGGAAAGGCAGTGAAATAGTCAGGTCTATGCTCTAGGAAGATGACTTGGGCAGCTGAGAGGAGGGACTGGAGTGGAGGAAGACTTGAGGCAGGAGGACCACCCAGGAGGCTCTTGCAGTAGACCCAGGCATAAGGTAAAGAGAGGTTGGCTCAGGGTGGTGGTTGTATGAGTGCAAAGGAGACATTGGAGTGATATTGTGACCATAGAAATGATAAGACTTGGCAATGGATTGGATGTAGGATGTAGGACGTGAGGAGTAGAAGATGACAACAGGGTCTTATGTCGTGACCACATCCGAAAAAGGACAGTGATCTGCCCTAATAGTTTCCCACCTCTCTGCCAGGAGGAGGGAAGTATGTTTCAGAATCTGTTCTGCAGGACCATCATTTTTTAGTTACTCAGATCATCTTCCTCTTAGGGATCTTTTCATTTATACTGTTGTAATCATTATATAGTTCTTTTAGCTTTCATATTTTATTTCACTCTGCATGGGAATTTTTTTTTTCTGTTTCTCTGAATTCCTCATATTCTTAATTTCTTAGTGCACAGTAATGTTCTGTTACATTCATGTACGGTAGTTTTTTCATCTGTTACTCATTTGATGGCTACCTATATTATTTCCAGTTCTTTGCTATCACAAAATGCTGATATGAACATTTTTGTATTTATTGGACCTTTCTTTTTGTCTCTTACTCCCTTGGGGGTAGCAGGGAGCATTTGGGGCTCACTGAGTTAGAGGGGATGAATAGTTCCATTTTTCATGCATAATTCAAAATTTATAATCCAAAGGCATTGAGCCAATTCACAGTTCTACCAATAGTGGATTAGTATACCACCTGTCTTGACACATCACTGACAGTTCCCTTTTTTTCATCTTTGCCAACTTGCAGGCCATGAGGTACAACCTGAGAGTTGTTTTAATTTGTATTCCTCTCACTGTTAGTAATCCTAGACCATGTTTTCACATGGCCATTTGTGGTTTACAGTTCTTAATTTGAAAACTAGTCTTATGCTTTCAGAGAACTGGAAACAAAGTAGGAGTGAGGCTGGTAATGGAATGGCAGAACACACTAGTTTATAAATGTGTTGGTATATTATTGGACAGTAAGAATTGATGAATTTCAGGAATCCAGAGAAATATGGAAAGATTTGCGTGAACTGGTGCAGAAAAATAAACAGAACCATAAAGAACAATATACAAAATGATTCAAATCAAAAGAACACTAAAAGAAAGCCAGATTCTGAGTAATTATAATGAACAGTCTTGGACCTAGAGAAGAGACAACAAAAAATAGACCATAGTGTGGTAGATGGAGCACTGGATTTGAAGTTCGTTAGACTTGGGTTTGACTCCTGCCTCAGAACTTTGGTAGCTAATGGAATCCTGGGCAGTTCATTTAATATGTTTGAGCCTCAGTTTCTTCAACTGTAAAATGATGGAATTGGACTTGATGGCCTCTAAATTCTCTTCCAGTTCTATTGTGTGATCCCTTAGTAGCTGTGTGACTCTAGGTAAGTGTCATTGTAACCTCTCTGAGTCTCAATTTCCTAATCTATAAAATGAAGGGTTGGATTTGATGACCTCCAGGTTCAGCTTGGGTCTTCCAGCCCTAAGTCCGTGATTCTGTGATTTCCCTCCTTATAACAGAGAGGTGGGAGATTAAAGGGAAAGACTGTTGCATTAATTGGTAGAATTGTCATTGTGTCAGTTGTGGAAGAAAATCAATACTCTGCATTTCATTTTTTAAAAATAAGCTTTTATTGATATCACTTGTTTTTATATATTGCCAGAATTTCTCCCGCTGTCCCTTTTCCTCTCCCTCCAAGAGAGCTATCCCATATTGTAAAAATTTTTAAGGTGGAAAAAAAGAAAAAGAGAAAAAAACCAGTAAAACTAATTTATACTTTGAAAAAGCCCAAAAATATATGCAGTGTGCCATACACATGAACTTCTGCATGTGTGCAAAGGAGTGGCCTGGAGGCCAGGGGTATTGTGAGGATTAAATGAAATAATAGGTGTTGAGCACTTTGCAAACCTTAAAGCTATACAGATGCCAGTTATCATTATTACTGTTGTTAACCTGATAATTGTCAATCATTAAGTCACCAAGCCTCCAGTCTGGTGATGACTTCATTCCTTGAGCATTCTACTGCACTCCTACTGAGCTCAAGCAATGTTTATTGAGCAATACAGGGCTTCCACATTTATCTTTTATTGGATTGTTTTTTTTTTTTGTTACAAAGGAGAGTTCACTTCTAATGTTGGACAAAATTAAATGTTTAGCAGTTCAAATAACAGCCTGGCAGGTGGGTGAAGTGGGATTTTATGTACATACACTTTAAAATTTAATCGGTATTAACATTTTCTTAAGACTAGACAATCAGCACAGTAAATCAAACCCTGATTTGTAGCATTGCTGATTTCTAAGGTATAAATGATCATACTGAAAATTTGACAAGGTTCTGGGACATCCGCTGTGTAAGAATGTCTTCCCATATTTCTTCTTTGGAGCCGTCCTTATGCTTTGTAATTTTGCAACTGTACTCTGCCACATATCCTCTTTCCCTCCCCTATACCCCCAGTTAATTGTCTTCTATTTTTAACATGAATTCTGAATTTTTAAAGCACAGCTGAGATCTTAGTATCATTAGATTCCACAGTTATTTTTCGTCAGGTAGTTTTTCTTTGTAACAAGGGATGGTTCAATTCTAGGGGGTGGTGTGAGCTGTATTCAGAAAGGACAATATAAAAACAAAAGGAATCAGTAAAATTTATCTTAAAATTTAAAAGAAATTTTAAAAAGAAAAAATGAGACCTTTGCACTTTTGCAAATAGGCTATATAGTAGGATGAGTAGAGGAAAGATACACTTTTGTCAGGGATAGTTAGAAAAATATGTATGTTGACATGTGGGATAGAGGGTGGTTTCCTTGAACTCACTGCATACTATTGCTTTTGAAAAGGTTTAGATGAGGAGGGAGAACATTCCTCGAAAGGGAGGCAGACAATGAAAATGCTTGGAGTCAGGAGATGGAGCATCTTGTTTGAGGAACAGGAGGTCAATGTCACTGGATTCCAAGAGTACATGGGAGGGTATAAAGTATAAGAAGACCGTAAAGAGGAAAGGGGAGTAGGTTATGAAGAGCTTTGAGGACAAGCTAGAGGATTTTCTATTTCATCCTGGAGGCAATAGTGAGAGTAGTAGTTATTGAGTAGTGGTGAGATACACAGACTTGTGCTTTAGGAAAATCACTTTGGCAGCTGAATAGAAGATGGATTGGAGAGAGGGCCTCGAAACAGACAGACCCACCAGCCGGCTGTCTGAGTGGTGTGAGTGTGAGGAGGGCCTGACCCAAGTAGTAGCACATACCAGAGGAAGAGAGGAGGATTATGCAAGGGATGTAGCAGAGGTGAAATCAGCAAGCCTTGGCAAAAGATTGGGTGGGGGCAGGGGGATGACAGGGAAGAGTCCAGGGGTATAAATTTTTAAAATGCAGTGAATAATTAGGAATAGAAGAATAAGTAATTTTTAAAAGCCCTCAGGCTTCTATTACTCCAGCAGCAGTCAGCTGGTGGTTCCTTTAATTTAACTCCTTGCTTGTGATGGTAAGGAAAAGTACATTCTCCTTAGATAGTTCTTAGCTGACAGTAGTGCTGTCCCTCTTTGATTATTTCTTATTTATCCTATATATAGCTTGTTTGTATATTTGTTGTCTGCATCTTCTCCCTCATTAGATTTTGAGCTCCTCAGTGCCAGGGACTGTCTTCTGGTTTTTGGTTTTGTTTTTTTTTTAATTCCCAGGCTTAGCCTAGTGCCTGGCACAAAGTAGGCACTTAATAATAAATACTCATTGACTGACTGACCTGAGTAGCAGCAATTGCTGTTTCAAAGCTCCCCAAAAATGTGGCGTAGGGAAATACTCAGGGGAAGTTAGTGAAAAGATGGATTTCAAATCCAGCAAATGTTTACTGGGTATCTCCTGTTGTGCTAGATGTTTGTGGGAACTGGTTATAAAATATGCTTGGTTCCAGGTCCCAAAGAATTTGCATTTTAGTAAGGAGGAACAAAATTGTGTAAGTATTTTAATAAGTATTACTGTAAGTAAATACTTTAAGTTAAAAGTTCACGTGATTTACCAGCTTTAGGAAGAAGAGGACGTATATTTATTAACAGTTAGCTTTATAATAATCTTGGTTACTGTGAACTGCCTGTAAAACAAAAATAAATCATTCAGAATTACTACATTTAAAAAAAGGGATTTTTGGTGTGCCTAAAGAAAGTCACCAAATTAAGCCACCTTTAACGTGAAACAAATGACAAGATGTGTTTAATTAATTTCATTTTATTTCTTCTTTTAGCCATCAAGTTTTATCGTAGGGCTATGCAGCTTGTACCTGATATAGAGTTCAAGATTACTTACACCCGGTCTCCAGATGGTGATGGTGTTGGAAATAACTAGTGAGTATATAATTAGATCTATTCTATGGCATAAAGACTGATAAACTTAAGCATTTTTGCCCAGTTGATGAAATGTATAATAACAGAATGGTAGTAATTATGTAGTTTCAACCACATTATGTTTAGATCAACAACATTTTAGAAATATTTGAAGAATGAAAATTTGGTGCATAACATTGAAATAAAAATTCTAAACAAATTGTTTGACTTTGCCCAAAATTGGTGATTGAGAAATATTTTGTTATTAAAAGTAAGCTATCCAAAAGGATTACACTGAATGACTTTTAAACTTTTAAAATCCCTTTGTTTTAAATAGTACTTAATTTAACTAGAGAAAGACTGAAATATAATCAAACAGGCTTTAAAACATTAATTTAAACCAATACCTCCAATTCACTTTCTTCCTTCTACCTGGAATGCCCTTACTTCTGACTCTACTTGTTCAGTTCCTTCCATCCTTCCAAGACCCAGTTCAGGTGCCATTCTTTCCCTGCTTCATATACTTATTATATATTTTATATTTTTAATCTATTTATTATATACTTAGTTATATACTTTATTATAGGGATATCTGCATCAGTTTATTTGTTGAATATAATATAGAAATACTCCTCCATCTTCCCTTTAAAATAAACTTTTAATGCTATGAAAAGTATTTAAGAACTGATCTCTTTTCTTAAAGAGAATTGATAAGTTCTCTGTTTTTTCTTACAAAAATTTTCAGAAAATAGCACTTAAGTTTGCATAATAATTATATTTCATATTTATGTAGCACTTAAAACAGTTTGTGAAGTGTTTTCCTTACAACAATGCTTCAGGGTTGGTAGTGTAATTGTTATTATCTTTATTTTGTAGTTAAGGAAACTGGTTCCTTACCTTAACTTGCCCTTCTTGGACAAAAAGCCCTTCCTGGCTCTCTAATTCTTCTGAACTATCAAGTTCTTCTGAACCTTTTGTTAAGTTTTTTTATCTTCGTAGCTAACTACATTAGGGAAAGAAGACAAAATGTTGAAAGTTGTTTGCACTGGTAGATGACTTAAAAGCCCTTCTTAAATTTTCCAGTTGACTCTCTTCCTTTACTGAAGGTGGATGAAATTAGGACATATCTGTTAGGAAACTCTTAGAAAGTGAGCTGCCACCTGTGTATTACATCTCTATTAGATTTCATATTTTCTTTCAAGAAGGACTTGATACATAAACCACCTCAACCATATGATTTTAAAACTTTTGGTTTTTGAAGTTACCTTTTCTACTTAGGTCATGAAGCCGATGTTCTACTCAAAAATAAAACTAAACTCTTCATTAAATCCTGAACATCTGTTAGAAAACACTCCAAACCTCTTGGAATCAGAGTGGGCATTATTAAGCTTCCTTTTTCTAAAGGCCAAGTATGAAACCCTTTGCAAATCAGGAGAAGTCTATCACCCCATTGCCTTTCTTATATTGGGAGAGCTCAGAAAGGGCAATTCTCAATATACAGGTATACAGATTAAAGTGTTTACTTCATTTGTTTTTCTCCTTTCCTCTTTCCCGCCCCAGTATGGAGGATAATGATGATGATAGCAAAATGGCTGATTTATTGTCCTACTTCCAGCAGCAACTCACTTTTCAGGAACCCATGCTCAAACTTTGTCAGCCTGAGCTTGACACCAGTCAAACTCACATTTCAGGTATGAAATTTTGGATGCTATAACTTCACAAGAAATACTTTTTACTTAAGATGCATTATAAGTGTTAGTTGTTCTGGCCTGCAGTATAGGAAGAAATGTTAATTCCTGAATATGTGTTTTTGACAATTAAAATTTAAAAATTCTGATGTAGCGTTTGTATTGGTGATATTTCTGGTTTGGGGGGGGAGAATGTAAAAATTCATAAGTTAGGTGTTTGAGTCAGGATTGTATATTGTAATGGAACTAGGAGACTTAGAAGGGATTCAGGGACCTTATATACCAGCAAATGTATACAGAAATTTGGGAATAGTGTGAATGATTAAAAATGTTTATATTTTATTTGCTTGAAGCAAATGTGTTAAATTTGCCGTGGGAATTTATGGATCCAGAAGGCAATTGAAAATTTTCAGGCAAGTGGAAAAGATTTAATAGGACATATTTTGTTGCTGTCAAAAGCAAAATAGATTAGACATGGAGGCAGGTCTGTAATACTTATTCCTGTATTTAGACAATTCCCTGTATCTACTGTGCTATCATGCATCATAAGATATTTAGGGTGGGGCAGGGAAAGGGTTTTGGGTAATATATGAAGATATCTGCTTTCTTTAGTGGAGCCTTATTTTAGTTCCGAACTTCAAACAAAACATTGTTTCCTCCTTGAAGTAGATTGGGGTAACAAGAAGCATCTTGCTCAGAGATGTGAATTAGGTGAAGGCAAATATAACCAATTTACTATGCATAGAGAATATAGTCTTATCTGATTTTGGTTAAATAGAAACTACTGATTCATTGGTTTTATATAAAACCAGGAATAAAATAGTCATAATGATATGTAGGAAAAGACTTTTTTTTTTTTTAAAACATGATGGTCATTCTAATGATTATTTTTTGTTTGCAGTTTTGCCAATGGAAGTCCTAATGTATATTTTCCGATGGGTGGTTTCTAGTGATTTGGATCTTCGATCATTAGAACAGTTGTCTCTGGTGTGCAGAGGATTCTATATTTGTGCCAGGTATTTACTTTTTGAAGCAATTTACTCAGTAGCCAAATGACATACAGTTGAGGGAAGGCTAGTTGTACAGTTTAATAAAGTGGTGTGCTCAAAATTCTTAGTGTCGTTGAAAGAGTACTGGATTTGAATACTGAATCTATCTGAATCTGTATGACTTTGAGCAAGTCTAGGCTTTAGTTTCATCATCTGTAAAATGGGATTGGATTACATAATGTCAAAGACCTCTTCCAGTTCTAAATCTCATGAACTCCATGTAACAGTGTTCCAAATAAGGCTATAGTACAGTTTTCTGATGGGATTTGTGTAGCCTAATTATTCAGTAAGATAAATGTAACTTCATCTGTTTTCATGTAGAATAGTGTGCTACTTTTCAGTGGGTAGTTTGCATGCCAACCAAATTAATTTAGGAAAGAAATGTTTTTGAGAAATCTTACTTGTACCATTATTTTTTATCGCTTGGTACACTTCTTTCTTTGTTTCAGGTGATACATATCAATTAATTTAGTAAATATTTTATCAGTAGTGGTTTACATTAGATCAGAGCAAACCACTAACTCTGTGTGTGTGTGTGTGTGTGTGTGTGTGTGTGTGTGTGTGTAAATAGGGTTAACTGTTAAGGTTTTAATATTTTGCTGCCTACTTGTGTCAAGCATACGGATATTTTGACACCTGAAATAGGAAGAAATTTTCAGGGGTAAATTTTGGGTTTTTTTAGAATAAGTTTTTAATATTTTAAAATTTGTATCAGTTTCTTCATTTTACCATTGAATCTGAAATAATTCTGTATTTCAGTGGATTTCTATGGCGTAATTTAACCATCATTAAGCACTTGTGTTGCCACTTAATTTTTGAAGAACTTAGCACTCTTGTATTGTTTTAATTTCTTCTTATAGAGAACAGTACTGTAGGGGTGGAATAGAAAGGAGAAATTTTCATTAGAACGGTTTTTTTGTATTTATCTCACCATGTAAAAAGCAGTTAAAGCATAGTCCTTAGAGAAATATAACGGCTAAATAAAAACTGTAAAAAGAGTTTCAGAAATTAGCATTGTTAGTTGTTGACCCCCATAGCTGCATGCTGTCATTTCAGTCAAAAAGCAGTAAATTTAAAGTTAGGTAGAGACTTATTTATCCCTTTGCAGTACTATAACTGATATATTTCTCTATGTCTCCAAGTAGTGGGACTTATTCCATTCAGTATAATGAAGCTGGACATGTGCTCTAATTATCTAGGGACCCTGAAATCTGGCGTTTAGCCTGCTTGAAAGTTTGGGGCAGAAGTTGTATTAAACTTGTTCCTTACACCTCCTGGAGAGAGATGTTTTTAGAACGGCCCCGTGTTCGGTTTGATGGTAAGTTAAGCTTTTAGAAGTCAAGAAGTATGTAAAAGTAGCATGAATCTTTATTAAATACCATGTGTTTTTATTTGCTGAGATGGAATTGTAACAATCAGCATATTTAGTAGAAAATGTTTGGAGGACAAAAATGGGGCTAGAGGGACACGCATAGATTTCTCATCTTATACACAATTGTGGTTTTTAAAGTATTTTTTCTTTTTATGGCCTTGCTTTTAAGAATCTGTTCCTTTTCCATAGGAGTTTATATCAGCAAAACAACATATATTCGTCAAGGCGAACAATCACTTGATGGTTTCTATCGGGCCTGGCACCAAGTGGAATATTACAGGTACAACTGTAGTAAACTGAGTGAGTGACAAATTATATCTATCCAAGTATGATTCAGATAGGAAAATTTGTACTTGTCCAATGCAAATTGGTTTGGACTGTTTTTTCACCTTAGTTATTTGCCCAGACACCATGTTTCATACACAAAATGTCCCTGCTACCTTTATTATTATTATTATACACAGGAGCTATACTCTAAGCACTTTAGTTAGAAGTAATATTTCAATTTTTCTGGTTACTCCAAAAAGAAACATTTTGAACATTTCTCCTTGTTCATCTCTTCAGTACATGGATATAAACTTAACAGAATCTCTTTTACCTTTATTGTACTTGTTTCCCACCACCACCACCACTTGTTTACCTGTTCAAAGATCTTGTGATTTCTCTTCAATGTCTTATTCTTGAAATGTGGCTTTTTCAGTAACAAGTCGCAGTAAAACTTTCTTAGTTTGGAAATATCTATTCAAGTTGACTAGCTGCTTGACATGGATTAACAGTCTACCTATTAAAAATAATATGATGTCTTTTTCATGATTGATATTCTTTCAGTGAGTGAAGCTCAAAATTTAAGTTTTTCTTCTTAACAAAGACAAAAAGAACTTCAGTTTTTTATCATCAACTCCTAGGGCTGTCAGTAATCCTTATTTTATGCTACTCAATCAGTTGTATTTAGTCTGTGAGATAGAAGTTTTATAGATACAGAATGATTTATAGAATCAGCCAAAGTGTCCTACAGATTAGTGTATTTTTAAATATTTGGCTTCTTCAGATAGAATAATGCATCTTATTATGAAAGACACCCTTGCTTACCACCTACCTTGACGCTTTCCTCCCCCCTTAGTACCTGAAGATCTTAACATAGAAAACATAATTTGTTTAGCTTTTCCAGGTTTTATATCTTGTGTACTTGTGTCAGTAGTGTTTTGGGGTTCTCTTTTCTCTTTTTCTTAAATACAGATATATGAGATTCTTTCCCGATGGCCAAGTCATGGTGCTGACGACTCCCGAGGAGCCACAGTCCATTGTTCCTCGTTTAAGAACTAAGAATAGCAGGTTTTTATGTGTTGAGTCCTTTCATCCAATCCAAGTTACATGTTAGAGTAACTTGTTACAGAGTCCATCACTCATTGGTCTCCTTTCTCTTATGGCTTACATACATCTAAAAGCTAATTAATGGTCTTTTCTCTTATTTTAGAACTGATGCAATCCTACTTGGTCATTATCGCTTGTCCCAGGACACAGACAATCAAACCAAAGTATTTGCTGTGATAACTAAGAAAAAAGAAGAAGTAAGTGTGTGAGTCTTGTCCTTTACCAGTTTATTCTGTATTCACAGCCACCAAAGTGACTTCCTGAGCGCCCTGCAGAGCCCCCCTCTAGTATTGCCTTGGACCTGAGACCTTCCCTCACACCAGTCTCCCCCCAACACTTCGTATTTACTTTGCTTGTATTGTGTGTTAAATGTATGCGTGCATAACAAATACTTGCTGATTGATAGTCACACAAGGAAAAATCAATCATTTTCTTTCTTCAATTCAGTATTCCTTAGTGTTGTTACTTAGAAATGACTGCTTCATTAGTGACAACAAGCATACCGTTAAAAAAAAAAATAAGAATACCTCATAATTTGTATCTGAAGAGAAATGGAATGTTTTCTAAACTCTGGTCATTTTTAGGGTTTACTGTGAGTTTGGTAATTTTATGGCTAAAACCAGTTGAGTGTCTTCACTTTGTCCAGTGTTAATGTGGTGGTGGGCCCTTGGGAACAGAGGGCCACCAGGCTGCCTAACAAGGGACAAGCTGTGCCGTGTCAGAACAACAATAGGTTAAAGAGTCTCTGTCAACACTGGAATTGGGTCTATGAGTGGTCAGTGCACTTCCAGCCTAGGGGAGAGAGGAAGAGCCAATCTAAAAAAAGAGCCAATTTGACTTATCATCCTCTCAGACTATCACCCTATATCTCTCCTCCCTTTCAGAGTCAAATTCCTAGAAATAAACTGTCTGTACATGTTAGTTTACTTCATCTTTTCTCACTCCATTCTCAGCCCTTTTGTTCCTACCCTCATCATTCATTTGAAACTGGCTTTTTTTTTTTTAAGGCAATTGGGGTTAAGTGACTTGCCCAGGGTCACGCAGCTATTAAGTGTCAAGTGTTTGGTCTGAGGCCGAATTTGAACTCAGGTCCTCCTGACTTCAGGGCCGGTGCTGTATCCACTGCGCCACCTAGCTGCCCCAGAAACTGGCCTTTCTAAAGTTACCAAAAATTTCTTAATTGATAAATCTGATAAAATCTTTTCATAACCTTTAATCTTCTACCTCCCTTTAACATTTGACACTGTCAATTACCTTCTCCTCCTAGATAGTCTATTCTGCTTTCATGAGGCTGCTTGCTCTCTTGGTCTCCTACCTGTCTGACTATTCCTTAATTTTCTTTGTTGCTTACCTTAATTTTCTTTGTTGATTACCCTTTCATATTTTGCCCCCTGAATTATGGGTATGTCACAAAGCTTTGTGATGTGCCATTTTGTCTTCTTTCTCTTCTCTGTCACCTCCCATGGGCTCAATTATTTCTATGCAGATGAGGTCTAGGTATATATATCAAGCCCTAGTCTCCTGAGCTCCATTTCTGAATCACCAATTGCTTATTGGACATTTCAAACAGGATATCATGAAGGTATCTCAAACTCAGCATGTCCAAAATATAACTCCTAATTTTTGCTCCCAACCCACTCCTTTTTCTTACTTCCATCTTTCTATTGAAGGGAGACCCAAGTGTATCTTAAGTCCAGAAATAGATTGAGAGTCAGAAATCTGGGTATCAGAAGCTTAGAGGTATAGTGGAAGAAGGCTGCCTTGTATCAGGGGCCTGGGGCCCAAGTTCTTGTCATGGTTCTTCCACCAACTAGCTCTGTAAATGTCATTCCATTCCCTGAGCCTCAGTTTTTTCAGCTGAAAAAACAAAACAAAACACCTAATTCTACCCAGCCTGTGTATTTCATAGCATTTTTGTGGTGAACTAAATGAGATGTTAACTAATAAAATGCTTTGAAAAGGCACAAACTATAGACGTATGGAATTTTTAATAATGTTATCTTTGTCACTTTCACTTAAAACACTTATAGAAATAATCATTGGAGTAGAAAAGATTCTTAGGTCTTATTTACCTTTTCTTTTATAGAAACCAATTGACTACAAATATAGGTATTTTCGTCGAGTCCCTGTGCAAGAAACAGATCAAAGTTTTCATGTTGGTCTCCAACTTTGTTCCAGTGGCTATCAGAGATTCAACAAGCTTGTGTGGATACATCATTCCTGCCACATTACATACAAGTAAGCAAATGTCTTGAGTGTAATAAGGAAAAATATACATAATAAGTTTTTTTTTCTTCCCCAGGCTATCAGGTTTTGGATTCTTCATAGTAGATGAGATTCCTTGCAGGGTAGAATGATGACACTGATTTACTGTATATTGATTATTTAAATTATACAGGAAAAAAATTTTAATACTATGCTATTTCCTCCTTTTCTCCTTTGTACCTTTTAAATTTTGGTTTCTCTTCTCCCACTGCCATTTAGTTTGTTGATGGGGAATGGAAACTAGTTTTATTGTTATATTAAGCAAAGGTTAGTTCGGAACATTATTCTACTCAGAACATCAAGTAGTATATTCTCAGACCAGATATAAGTGTTTCTTGGGTTATCCACTTTTCTGAACTATGCATGCCCCAATTCCCTTTCATTAGTAGTCAACTTGAAAATATTTATTAAGCACCTACCTTGTCATCATCACTCCTCTCAAACTCTACCCATTGTGTCCTCATTGTGTCTGGAAGTGATCCTGGGTTCTCACATGTTATGCTAGTGAAGCACAAGCTCTGTTATCTCCTCCTAAGCTGGAAGGGCTTTGAGTACCAGACCATTGACAGACTATGTCTGTTATCTGAGAATCAGCCGAGTTTAAGTTCAGAGAAACTCATCACCAGAAGGTTGGCCACCAGGTGATAATTTATTATTTTTTTTGGCCACAGCATTTCATGAAGACCATCTACTAAGGCATGCGAGGGGTGGTGATCTTCAACCAGGGAAGGAGTACCCCACACCAGTGAAACTACGGATCTTTTGAAGTATGTACCCATTACTGTGCTACATACTAGCGAGCAAGAGATATGAGAAAAATATGAGACATGAGATAGTCTCTGCCCCCTCAAGAGGCTTATTTAGGGAGACCAGATCTACCTGTCTGAAACATTTATTGAAAAAATAGTCTTGGGGCAGCTAGGTGGCGCAGTGGATAGAGCACCGGCCCTGAAGTCAGGAGGACCTGAGTTCAAATGCGGCCTCAGACCAAACACTTGACACTGGCTGTGTGACCCTGGGCAAGTCACTTAACCCCAATTGCCTAAAAAAAAAAAAAAACAGTCTTAACATGTAAATGCTGTTATTATTAATTGTGTGGCATAAAAACCAGTTTTTCTTTTTAAGTTAGGGAAAGAGATTAGTTTGTAAAGATAATCAAAATTCTTTTATTTAGGTTTGAGAGAACACAGGCATTTGACTTCCAATAAGATAATCTTTTTTTCTTAAATTCTTCATTTTGAGAGGTAGAAGGTCTGGGTACTATTTATTCACAGTTCTACCAGCATGGCTTGGGGGCTTAAAAAGATTGTTTAAAAATCGTATCGCTTTCAGATATATAAATAATTGTATTTTCCCCACCCATTGGGAAGTTCCTACAGATATGAGAGACGATTTTTATTTCTCTCCAGTCCTGGTCTTCGGTAGGGGCACACATAGTTCAAAGCAGTAGATAATCCAGAAGGCAGTTCTGCTGCTGTAGTCTGCTGGAGGGTCTTACTCAATGGAGAAGAACAAAACAGGTAGCAAGCAGCTCTGACTGGTTTTAACTAATATAAATTGGTTTTAACTAATATGAAAGGCAATTGGTCCCAGAAATAAGACATGTGTAGTCTTGGCTCCTTCCTTTTTGGTGCTGGTCAAATACTTAACTTTTGTTCTTTAGTTTCCTTTATCTTTTTTTTTT
>NW_020949613.1:665244-843123 GCF_900497805.2 Vombatus ursinus
AGAGAGAAGAGAGAGAAGAGGAGAGAGAAGGGAAGAGAAATAGAGAGAGAGAAGAGAAAGAGAGAAGAGAAGAGAAAGAGAGAAAAGAAGAGAGAAGGGAAAGAAATAGAGAGACGAGAAATAGAGAGAAGAGAAAAAGGGAGAAGAGAAATAGAAAGAGAGAAGAGAGAGAAGGGAAGAGAAAGAAGAGAGATAGAGAGAGAAGAGAAGAGAGAGAGGAGAGAGAAGGGAAGAGAAATTGAGAGAGAGGAGAAAGAGAAAAGAGAGAAGGGAAAGAAAAATAGAAGAGAAATACAGAGAGAGAAGAGAAATAGAGATAGAAGAGAGAGAAAAGAAGAGACAGGAGAGAAGAGAAATAGAGAGAGAGAGAGAGAAGAAAAATGCAGAGAGGAGAAATAGAGAGAAGAGAAGAGAAGAAAATATGAAGAGACAAGAGAAATAGAAGAGAGAGAGAGGAGAGAGAGAAGAAAAGAGAGAAAAGAGAAGAGAAAGAGAAAAGAGAGAGAGAAGAGAGAATCTGAAATACAGAGCTAGACAGACACACTTGCGTGCATGTGCATGCACGCACACACACACACACACACACACACACACATTCTAAAGCAAAAACACAACTCTCCATGAGAGTGCTGTTTACCTCACAGGCAGCTGTTGTAGTATAAAGAATACTGGGCAGAAGACAGAACTGAGTTAAAAGTCCCAGTACCTCTGCTACTCACTAACTGTGGGACCTCGGGTCAGTCACTTTCATCCTCTAGGATTCAGTTTCCATGACTGTAAAATGAAGGGGTTGTAGTGGATGATCTCCCTGGTCCCTTCCAGTCTTTTGCCCAAGGTCACCCTAGAAGAGCTAGAGCTAATATTTGAACCTAGGACTCCTGACTCCTAAACCAGCTTTTATGTCACTATACGCAGTGAGCTCAGGGCCACAGAGCCAGGGGAAGGGAGAACATTGTGCAGAGCCCCTCGGTTTTCTTTAGTAGGTGACATAAAAAGGGTCCCGAAGAATATGCTTATGGTTTTCCTAATTCAAGAACAAGTTTCAGAAAACTTATAAGGCTATATAGTGGCAAACTTGTATTATTACTATTCAGATAAAACATCAGAGGAATATTTCTGTGCATGGAAAGATGGAGGTTTGGGGTAAAGGGTTATGGTAAAGGGAGCCCAAGTGGCTAACAGTTTTTAACATATATGGGGGGGGGAGAAGTTACCTTTGTCCCTGAGTTATTCTTCAGCTTTGGAGAGGCAGTAGAGGACGAGCAAGATGCCACGTGGGATTTCTGCATCGACCGTCTCGCTTCTGCCTCTAGTTTTGTTTCTGGTCTTGGATGGTCATGTGCACCTTTTGACTTAAAAAAAAAAAAAAGGTAAAGTCAGAGGGAAGGACTTTGGGTGTCCGTATTATATGAAAATCAGTTGAAGTTTGGCCTGGGGAGGAGAAGACTCAAGGGAGATATGATAATTGTCGTGAAGGGCTGTTGTGTGAATGGAGGAGGGATTAGAGTTTTTCTCTTTGGTCCCATGGAACAGAACTGAGAATAGTAAGTAAAAACTGCAAACCCACAAATTTAGTCTTGATGTCAGGAAAGATTTCCTAACAATTAGAGTTGTTCAAAAGCGGGATGGGCTGGTGGGTTTTCCTTGCTTGGAGGTGTCCAAGCAGAGGCTGGGTGACTGGCTGTCAGGTATGTAATGGCTGGTTGGACGACATGACTGCTCAAGTTTGTTTCCATTCTCAAATTCTGTGATTCTGTGATAATGATATGAATGACTGGCTTCCAGACCAGGGGATTTTAAACCTGACATGCACAGTCTCCCCATCAAGAGATCACAGTTTGGTTATCAGTTGGCCTTAGGATTGGGAATGGATAGAATCAGTGCCAGAGTTGGGTAGATATGCATCATGGAGTGAGGGTGAGGGGGTTCAGGAGACCAAACAAACTGCTCTTTGCCTACAAACAATGCGTGAAGCTTCCAGCTGCTCAAAGTTTCTAATTCATGTAACCTGCCTATATGACTGGTTGGCACACCCAGAGAGAAGGCTATATGATTGCAGAATTTTAGATATTTTCCTCTTCCATACATTATCCTCACAAGCCAGAATTTACATGTAATTCCTTATGGAATCAAAAAAATTCATCAGTTCAGCTGCTGAGAGGCAGTGTGGTATAGTGGTTAAAGCCCTGGACTTGACATCAGGAAGTCCAGAGTTAAAATCCTACCTACAGTGCTTGTTAGCAATGTGACCCTGGGCAAGTCTCTTACTCTCTTTGAGCCTCAGTTTCCTCATTTATAAAATGAAGAGCAATAAGAAAATGTATCTAAAAGTCCTTTGAAGAGTGTTACATGGGGCAGGTAGGTGGCACAGTGGATAGAGCACCGGCTCGGAAGTCAGGAGGACCTGAGTTCAAATCCGTCCTCAGACACATAACATTTACTAGCTGTGTAACTCTGGGCAAGTCACTTAACCCCAATTGCCTCACCCCCCCAACAAAAAAGAGTGCTACATAAATGTTACTGTTCAGTCATGTCTGACTCTACGTGACTTCATTTTGGAGTTTTCTTGGCAAAGATACTGGAGTGGTTTGCCATTTCCTTCTCCTGGTCATTTTATAGATGAAGAAACTGAGGCAAACAGGATGAAGTGACTTGCCCAGTGTCACACATCTAGTAAGTGTCTGAGGTCACATTTGAACTCAGGTCTTCCTGACTCCAGGACTGGTACTCTGTCCACTGACCCACCCAGCTGCCCTACATAAATGTTACCTATTGTTATCTACCAATCCCAGGACAAACTGATCCTTCTTACCTCCTTTTTACCTATGAGAAGAATCAAGCAGCCTTTCTCTCCTAGGCTTCTATTGGTTTTCCTGAATCATTTCAGTAAACTCTCTTCTAAATTTAATTATTGCTTAGTCATTTCAAAGCTGACTGCAGTCTTCACTAGCAGGTTGTCCTAGAGGTATGTTACCGACACAAGAATTTTTTTCCTTGGTCCTAACCTAAAATTTCATCTCCTGGTGTGGAAACAACCCATACCGATGTTGATTGGCGACTCATTTGCAGTTTTAGGTCTTAGAGACTTTCCTGGGGCACGAAAAGGCACTCAGTCAATATATATCACAGAGAGGATTTGGCCTAGTAGGGAACCTGCAGCCCAGGCCACGGCCGCAGGCTCCCCACACCTGGCCTAGGACCTCCTGCAGAGTTGGGGGATGGGGGACAGCAGTATAAACCCCTCCAGATTTCTTTAGCAGGTTACATGGCAAAGGGTCTGAGGCATGTGCTTCTGTTTTTTCCTAACCATCTCGCAGGGCTGTTGTCAGGAGCAAGTTTTGGAAATCTTATAGAGGCAAACTTGTATGACAATACAGATTAAACATCAGAGGAATATTTCTGTATGATCCAGCCTAGGCTGGTTTGCTCTCTCCTAAATGCCACTACCTCTCACCACAAGAATAATGTCTTATACTGATAGAGCCCTTTACATTTTAATAAATACTTTTATAATATCTTTTTTTTTTTACTATATCTCCTTTGAGACATGCAACAACCTGTGAGGTTAAAAAGGAAGAGATTATTATGTCCACTTGACAGACAAGAAAACTAAGGAGATCCAGAGAATTAAGTAGCCTAGAGGCAGCTAGGTGGCACAGTGGGTAGAGCTCCGGCCTTGGAGTCAGGAGGATCTGAGTTCAAATCTGACCTTAGACACATGACACTTACTAGCTGTGTGACCCTTGGCAAGTCACTTGACTCCAATTGCTTCACAAAAAAGAAAAAAAAGGCAAAAAAAATAAAAAAGAATTAAGCGGCCTGCCAAGGTCATTGCATTAGGAAATGATGAAACTTGGGCACTTGAAAACCCAGGTTTTATGGTGCCAAGCTGGCTTGTGTTCCATTATTCCATATTGCCTGTTGACTGACTGTATAACATCCTTTGCTTGTCATCCCTGACACAACCTTAACTGTGTTTATTTAACAATCTAATTAAAACTCCCTCCTTTTTTTTTTTTTAAATGTGTTGGTATTAAATTCCCTGGCCTGGCTGTAGTTGTTGTGGTTATTTTTAACTCAACCTGAAAAAAGATGAAACGTCCATCATGCCTCCAGAAGTTGGTGACTGGGAAGCCCCCATGACCACGACAAGGAATGAGTTTCAAAGGCCCATTACAATTAGGACATCGTTTTCCTGCAAAAAAGAAAAGTGAGGTGACTAAGCAGGGTAAAACCAACCTTACCTGAGTCAGGTTTGTGCCTCTCTCTATACTCCACTTTTCTACCCCAAAAGGCTGAAAATGTTTCAAAATGTTTTTAGATATCTGAAAGCCTCTACCCCTCAGGGTTGGTGATCCCTCGATTATACTTTATTGATGTTATAGTCACATAGGAGTTTAGATTTAGAGCTAGAAGGACTTGACTTAGAGGTCAACTGGTTTTTTCCTCACTTCATTTTATAATTGTGGAAACTGAGACTCAGAGAGATTTAAGTGACTTGTCCAAGGTCACACAGGTGGTGAGTAAAAGAGCTGGCTGTTGAACCCAGGTCCTCTGAGTCCCAATTCATTGCCTCTAGTGAGTGAGAGTCAAATTATATGTAAGCAGTGAACATAGTTACCCACCTGGTATAATTTCAGAGGATACCTAAGCATTCCCAAATACTTTCCTCATTGTTCCCCAATCTTTGAAATTCTGTTAATAGAGAACAAATCCTTTCATTCCACAATTAAAGATGTGTCTTACAGCTCTGAAGAACTTATGATGAAAAATGCTATCCATCCCCAGAAAAAGAACTGATGGTGGTCTGAATACAGATTGAAGCATATGTTTTTTACTTTCTTTATTTTTCTTGAGGTTTTTTTTTTTTTTGGTCTGTGTTTTCTTTCACAACATGACTATTATGGAAATGTTTTGCAAGACTACACATGTATTACCTGTATTGAATTGTTTGCCTTCGCAATGAGGGGATGGATGGGGAGGGAAGAAGGGAGAGAATTTGGAACTCAAAATTTTCAAAGCGAATGTTAAAAATTGTTATTACATGTAACTGGGAAAAATAAAATCCTAAAGAATTAAAAAATTAAGATGTGTCTTAGAATGCAAATACCCCTAGAAAAGTAATACAAAGACTAAAAGTCACAGTGAGATATGAGTGTTCTCAGGCCCTTTCTTGAGAGTAGGTTTTAATAGGGATCAGGCATGAATTTAGGAGGACGGTGCACCATGGGGGTTGGATGAATCTAGGAAAAGGGAGTCTTAGGGCTTCAACTTCCCTTTTTTTCATAGTTTTGCCTAGAAGGCTAGGCCTTTGCTGCCAATAGCTGTGGCCAGTCAGTGAAGTTATCTGGAAGGTTTAATGCAATTTGGCTGCCCTTAGGAAATAGGCATAAATAGAAGTACAAAAACTTCTCTAACTGACGAGGGGCTAGAATCTTAGAATATAAGAGCTAGAAGAGATCATTTCGGACATTGTTTAGTCCAAGGGCTCTTAACCTTGTTTGTGTCTGGTGAAGCCTATTCACCCCTTCTCAGAATAAATTTTCTAAAATTTCTAATGAAGGAAATACTAAATTTTAATTAGAGGTTAGTAAAAATAAAGATATATATATGTATATATACATATATTCCTATCCGAATTCATGTACCCCATTAAATCTATCATGGGGCCTGTGAACCTTAGGTTAAGAATTCCTTATTTAGTCTAACCTCCACATTTACAGGTAGTACAACTAAGAACCAGAGACTTTCCCAAAGTCATCCAGTGAGGACAAGGCAAAGGTGAGATAAGAACCCAAGTTGCCTGACTCTCAGTTCAGTGTTTGTCCCACTACACCATAATCAAGATATATGGTCCAGAGTAATAAATAGATTTATAGTAAGAAGAATTGAAGTTCAAATTGCAGCTGTTACTTATTAGCTTTTTGACTTCTAAGGGCCTTAGTTCCTCATCTATAAAATGAGTGGATTGGACTCAATGACCTCTTAAGGTCCCTCTACCTCCAAGGATATATGTGGGCATTTCAGGATCTTATAGGAGCAGGTATACTATTGGGTGAGCAACCACAGAAAGGTCCTTAGTTTGTCTTGAATATACCACTGAATGCCACCAATGTGGGAGTGATGAGAGGTTGAGCATTTCTCGCAGAGGGGTTTCATCTCTGCAGCTTTCTACTTTGCCAAAGCTTGGTCCAGCCAGGCCACGAGTCTTTGCATTTTGTATCTTAGAAGGACCTTTGATTTTATTGGTGTAGGGAACTTCCTGCAAGGAAACCCTTTCTACCAATGCAGATAAGCCACAGCTCTGCAATTTATAGTCTAAGAGAAGAGCCTGGGACACAGAGAGGTTAAGTGACTTTCCTACAGTCACACTAGTACATGTCAGAAGCCAGTCTTGAAACTAAGTCTTCCTGACTGTAAGGCCAGCTATCTATCCATGTCTCTGTTTTAAAATTATTTTAAGCATTTTAACTGGGTATTTTATGGTGCAGGCTGGTTTAATAACTAAACTTTAAAGCTAAATACACTGATTTCTGGCTTTATCATGACTCCCAATATTGGGGATTTCAACCAAATAGAGATTTTGTTTGAGACTTGTCCCTTTTCGTGTCAGAATTTATCTGTCAAATAGCTCTTTTTTGTGGCAAAGACTTCGAAACTAAGGTGTCCATCTATTGGGAAATAGCCAAATGGCATTTGAATGTAAAGAAACACTGATGTGTCATAAAACATGAGGAAAGGGAAACTTTCAGAGAAACCTGGGAAGACTTGTGTGAACTGATGCAGAATGAAGCGAGCAGAACCAGGAGAACAATTTGTACAAGAAATAATAACCAACAAAGACAAACAAAAAAACTCAAATCAAAGCAATGACCAATTATGATTCCAGAAGAATGATGAGAAAACATGATATAGATCTCCTGACAAAAAGGTCATTGATTAAAGATATAGAATGAGACATACATTTTTGAACATGGTCAATCCTGGGATTCATTTTACTTGACAATTCAAATTTGTTGCAAGGGATTTTTTTCCCTCCCAATTAGGGATAGATGAGAGAGAAAGAAAATAAATTTTTTGTTAATTGAAAAAAAATTTCCTTAAAAAAAAAAAGAAAAATTTATCATTCACATTCCCTCAAGAACATCTTTTCCAAGATTTCAAATACAAAACCTAATAAACTCTTATGCGAATGTATTAGTGAATGATATCCTCCAGGTGAAATACTTGACTTTTAATAGGGACTTCCTGGAGATCATTTCCCAACCCAAAGAAGTGACTCTAATGGAGTAAACTGGGTGGGGACTTTCTTCATCTGTAAATTAAGGAATTAAGACCAGATGACCTATGAGGTTCCTAACAGCTCAGAATCTAGGTTTTGATGGTTTTGGACAGGGAGGGCCTTTCAGTAACCCACGAATCTCAGAGGAAAGGCCCTGTTTGGATATTAGAAAACATCTGGTGGCGAAGGCCCCAAATACGGCATTACTGCAGGGCTCCAAAATGGGACAAGACCCCTGCCGGCTTGGGTGTGAGCGTGGGCAGGCCTCTGGACGGACTCACTCTGCTGCTTTTGCCGGGCTTTGTCGCAGATGGCCGGTCTCAGATAGATCTTCCTTCCCTCCTCGGCAGAACAGTCCTGGCTGCAAACGACCACTCCCAGGCAGGACTTCTTCAAGATGCGGGAGTTGTGATTGTTGGTGTTGCGCATGGCCCAGTTGCTTAGGTGCCTCTGTGCGTTCCTGTCCTCTGAACTGTAGATGTGCTTCACGTAGGAATCTGGCCATTCCTGAAACCAGTCAGTTGTTTTCACATCCTGATAAGAACTCCAAGAATGTTAATTTAAGTGAAAGAAAACAACACACACACACACACACACACACATATACAAACTAGGAAACAGAAATCATCCATCACAGAAGGGGCAATGAGTCTGAAACTTCTGTTATTTTAATCAGGAATGTAGGGGGGAAGTGGGGGAGACCTTTGGACCAAGGTCTTACTTGAACTACAGAGATTCTATGAATTAAGGGCCAGGTACCTGTTTCAGAATATAAAGGAATATTTCTTTCTTTCACTCCTTCTCTCTTTCCTTCCTTCTCTTCCTTCCTTCCCTCCCTCCTTCCTTTCCCTCTTTCTTTCCTTCCTGCTTTCCTTCTGTCATTCCTTCTCTCCCTCTTTCTTTCCCTCCTTCCTTCTCTTCCTCTTTCCTTCCTCCCTTCTTTCCTTCCTCCCTTCCTTCCTTCCTCCCTTCCTTCTTGCTTTCCTTCCTATCTGCCTCCCTTCCATGATTCTGTTGTGGAATTTAAAGGAATCCTTTCCTTCAATCAATCAATGATCAACAAGCATTTATTGAGAATCTAAAATAATGACAGGCATGATGCTAAGCACTGGAGATAACAAAAGAAACATGGAAATAGTCCCTGCCCTTGAGCTCACTCTCTTTTGGGGGAGACACCTTGAGTGTGTGACTATATCTAGACCTATAAGTACATGTAGAATAAATACAAGGTAGTTTGGGGGAGGGGAGAGCTAGCAGTTGGAAGGATGAGGAAAAGTTTCACATAGAAGGTAGAACTAAAGAGGAGTCTTTTTTTTTTTTTAAGACGAGTCTTAAAGAAAGGAATTTTACCAGTTTCTTAAGGGGATGGACTAGCTTTCTTTTGCTTTTTTTTGTTTGTTTTGTTTTACTTTTTGTCTTGTATCCCCAGTGTCCTCATTGCTAAGCACATAGCACATAGCAGAAATTTAATCAGTGTTTGTTGACTTGATTGATCAATGAGGCAAAAGAGGGAGTCTATTCCAGGGAGAGAGAAAGCCTGTGCAAAATGATAGAGATTAGGAGATTAGGAAATGTGTGTGAGGGGCAGCTTGGCTGGATTTAGTCGTGCTTGATTCTCCATGACCCCTCTTTGGGGCAAAGGTACTGGAGTGGTGTGTCAATTCCTTCTCCATTTTACAGATGAGGAAACTGAGGCAAACAGGGTTAAGTGACTTGCCCAGGCTCACACAGCTAGTAAGTGTTTGAGGCCATATTTGAACTCAGGAAGATGAGTTTTCCTGACTCCAGGTCCAGCACTCTGTCCAGTGAACCACTGGCTTGAAGAGCATAGCAAAAGAAGGAATGTATAGAATAAGACTGGGAGAGGAGATTAAACTTCCTCCTTAATTTCTCCAATTTATCAGGTACATATCTTATTTATACATAGTTATCTGAACGTTGTCTCTTAGCCTGATCTCTAGCCCTTAGCATAAAGCCTCACACAGAGTAGGTGCTTAATAATAATGCTAATTAGAATGTATGTATCTCCAAAGCAATCAGGACCCTGTTCCTTGTGACACTTCTATTTTGATGATGTGAACTTGAACAACTGCTAGTGCAGGATGACATTCACAAAATCTCAGATTTGGGGGGCACCTCCGAGTTCACCTCATCCAACTTATCCCTGAATAGGACCCCCTCCCCACACGCCACTACATCCCTGACCAATGAAGGGGAAGCCCTTCGCCTCTGGTGGGAGCCTATTAGGTTGCTTTGATTGTTAGGAAGTTTTTCTTTCCATGGAGATGAAATTTGCCTCCACACATTGTTCTTAGTTCTGTCCTCTGAGGCCATGCAGAAGAAGTGTCATGGCTTTTCCACATGACGGCCTTTCAATTATCTGAAGACAGCTCTCATGTCATGAACTGTCTTTCTTCTATTTCTCTCCTGTAAATAATCCCAGTTTGATCCAATGATCCTCATATACAGCGGCTGCCCATCCCCTTACCCTTCTAGTAACTCTCCTCTCTTCTCCGTACTGACCCCTGGGCCTTCATAGGGGAGGCAAAACCATGATGAGTTTCCTAAGAGAGGCCCCTTAGGGCCTGAGATCCATTCTATTCTTCCAAAGACAGTTTCTTCCTTTCCTCCTGCCCTGCCAATATCACAGCACTCAAAATAACAGAGCTGAAAGGAGAAACTAAGACCCACTTTATGAAAAATCAAGGCATAATGTAAAGGGGTTAGGACTTGGATTCAAAGGACCTAATTTTGGGGTCCTAGCTCTGCCAACCTCACTAGTTGCGTGACCTCAGCTTCCTCATCTGTAAAATGAAAGTGTGGACTTGATGATCTCCAAAGGTCCCTTCCAGTTCTAAAGTTTTAGTAATTCTGTGTAAGGTGCTAGACTGATTTTGCCTGTAAATAGCTATTTACACAAGGTTGGCACCAATTCTTTGACAATCAACAGCTATTTTTCTGGTAGTGTTGCCTTTAAAAGTCAAGTGGGAATGGGTCATTTAACCCTTCCTCTTCCACTCCCATTCTAACCCCCCCCCTCCTGCTTAGGCTTTTTCCCAGCGTCCTCTTTGGTAGGGATATGCATTCATGATTGGTACATATTCATCTCTGTATTCCCTTGCACAGTGCTTCACACGTAGTAGGACCTTAATAAATGTTTGCTGAATTTCACAGGTGCTGAACTGAGACAATCTGGCGCATTCTGTATGGTAAGAAGCTATCTGATGCCCTGAGCAGGCAATTTTAGGCTGTGCCTACACCCAAGCATCTGAGTGTTTGGTAACGTGCAGACAAAATACACAAATGGTTGGCTAGAGTTCCCATTTTTTTCATGGAAAAAAAAGCAAGAATGAAGAAAGTCTTATTCAAGAAATTTGCTTCATGAATTCAAATCTGGCCTCAGACACTTATTATCTGTGTGACCCTGGCCAAGTCACTCAACCCTGTTTGCCTCAGTTTCCTCATCTGTAAAATGAGCTGGAGAAGAAAATGACAAACCACTCCAGTATCTTGACCAAGAAACTCCCAAATGGGGACAGGAAGAGTCAGACACAACTGAAAATGACTGAACAAAGAAAGAACAGTGAACAGAGATGTAATATGTAAAATGGCAGTTAGTTTGAATCCTTGTTGTTATTTAATACCTATGTGACCTTGGACAAGTTACTTAACCTCCTGGGATTCAGTTTCCCCATCTGTATAATGAGAGCATTTAAACTAGATGACTTCTGAAGTCCCATTTGGCTCAAAATCAATGACAGGAAGGAAGGATAGCCTAATGGAAAGAGCATCAGATCTGGATTCAGAGGACATGGGTTTGAATCCCAGCTCTGACATTTACTTGATGTCTCAACTTGGGCTAGTCACTGAGGCCTCTTTGGAGCCTCAGTTTCCTGATTTGTAAAATAACTGGGCTCTAAGGGTCCCTTTCAGCTTTAAATATATGATCCTATCAAATTAAGACTGGAAAAGAGGCAGCTAACTAGAAGGAAGAGACTAGGAGAGACTATTAAAAGCTGTCAAGTTAATTGTGTGATGTCAGATTACATCTCTGTAATACACCTAAACTACATATAAGTATCCCATACTCTGAGATTACTTAGCACTACAATTAAAAAAAAAACCCTTTAAAACAGCTGCTTTTGCATTAGAATAGCAGACACAATGGAGGAGGGGTACTAAGGGGAAAGAGAAAGAGAAAAAGACCATGAATTAAAGGACCCAAATGTTTGGAAGAAAAATTCCCTCTATTCCCTCTGGGTGATAGCAATGGAAAGTTACCCAAGAGGGTGGCCGCGGAAACTGGACTGAAGGAGTCTTCTGTGAGGAGAAGCTTCCTAACAGAGACCCATCCAAGAGTAGAATGGGATGCCTCTGGAGGGAGTGAATTCCCTATCCCCAAAAGTCACCCAGCAGAGGTTGCCTGGTTTCTTGTTGGGGTGTTGTAAAGGGGAACTAGAACTTTCAGTAGAAGTTGGACTGGATGTCCAATGAAGTAAGTGCCTTCCAACCATAAGTCTGTGATTCAGGGATTGGAATGGCACAATAGATAGAGAGCCAGGCCTGAAGTTAGGAAGACCCATTTGCATGAGTTCAAATCTGGCCTCAGACACTAGCTGTGTGACCCTGGGCAAGTCACTTAACCCTGTTTGCCACAGTTTCCTCATCTATCAAATGAGCTGGAGAAGGAAATAGCAGACTACTCCAGTATCTTCGCCAAGAAAACCCCAAGAAGGATCACAAAGAGTCAAACACAACTGAAAAACAACTGAACAAATTCAATTATAGGCTTTCACCCAACTCGTTATTGTTTAATAGCCTGTATTTCCTGCCTTTGACCTATCCTGGCTGTGTGACCCTGGGTAAGTCACTTAATCTTTGAAGGCCTTAGGCAGCTCTCTAAGACTGTAAATTGCAAAGAAAGTGCTGACCTTTCTCATCTGGGAGTTTCCAGATCTGAGAGCTCTGTATATCAGTGAAAGCACAGTCCTTATCTATATGCCCCCAAGCAACTGGGTAACAAATCCAGTGCATGGGGTAAGTATATCATGCAAGCACCATGAGATAGGAGAGAATGTGATAACTCTAGAGTAAAAGAATCTAGATTAAAAATCTGCCTCTGACGCTTCCTCAGTGACCTTGGGTAAATCCCTTAACTTCCCTCAGGTTGAGTCTCCTCATCTATAAAATAAGGGGGTTTGACTAGATGACTCCTGAGGTCTCTTCCAGAACCTGCGGTGCTCTGGAAAAAATACTAGGTTTTGAGTCAGAAGATACGGATTTGAATTCCACTTGTGTGACCTCAGGCACATATCCTTGCTTCTTGGCCCCCTAGCATGCTCATTAGAAAATGAAGGGTTTGGACTTAGTGACCTCTAAATTTCCTTTCAGCTCTGAATCTATGACACTACAATGAATCAAGGAAGAAATTGTTACTCCCATTCGCTTCCTTCCAAAGAGGAGCAAGTTGCTTGGGAGTATACTCATGAGTCAGAGCCAAGATGGCGGAGAAAAGGAAGTGACTCACCTAACCCCTCTGAACAACTTTAAATGATGACTCAAAACGAATTTTGGAGAGGCAAAACCCACAAATGGACAGGGTGAAACAATTTTCCAGCCCAAGTTCAACTTAGAAGGTTGGCAGGAAAGGGCTGTTCCACAGAGGAGTACACTCCATACTTTTCCTTTCCATCCTCCTTTATTCCTTTTCCTTTCAGTCTTTTCCCGTACCTAAAATCCAAATAAGATCTCGGTTTTCTCTGTGATAGAAATTCTAAGCCTTCATAAGGAGGATAAGAAACCTTCATTCATTCCACTTTTAGAAATAACAACATAGATTGAAAATATAAAAGGAGATGGTTTTCCTCTAATCAGTAGAATAAGATACTAAAAGTCACTAATTACATTAAAATTACCTAGGGAAAGATGGTTACACACAGATATTAGGATGGGTAATTAAATACAGTTGAGTCAGAAAAGAGAAGGGTAGAGAAAAGGTTAGAGAAAAGAGGCTGGACCAAATAGTAATGGATTGACACCTCTGTGGAGGGGGTCTCTAGCAGAGTGCCCAGAGACCTGTCGTTGTTCTTAATTTGTTCAACATCGCTATCAGAGGCTTAGAGCAAAACACATGTGTATCAGATCTGTAGATTATACAAAGTTGGGAGAGAAAGCTAGTACAGAATCAAGGATCCACAGAGACCTTAAGGATTACAAGGGCAGAGTTTGTCACTTTTCATCTTTGTATCCCCAGTGTATAGGAGACTGCCTTGCTGGATGCTCAATAAATGTTTGTTGTGGGGGAAAAAAAGAAATCATTACAAGTTAGGACAACATGCTGAATCTAAGAAGCTGAAATTTAATTTGAAGTAAAAGTAAAGTTCTATACCTAAGTTTAAGAAATCAAGTGCATGAGTAAAGGTTGGAAGAAAAGTGAGTAGAGAGCATTTAACATGAGAAAAAAAAAGACTGGAATTTTAGGGGACTGCAGACTAAACAGACATCAACAATGTTATGAAGCAGTAAAAACATGTTAGTGAAACATCTCTCTATCGCTATCACTGTCTCTGTGTGTCTCTGCCTCTATCTCTCCTGTCTATGTGTCTCTGCTTCTGTCTCTCTAGTTTCTGTTTTTTCTGTCTCTGTCTCTGTGTTTGTCTATCTGTCTCTGTCTCTTTGTCTCTCTGTTTCCATCTATTTCTCTGCCTCTGTTTCTCTGTGACTGTCTCTGTCTCTGACAGTCTGTTTGTCTGTCTGTCTCTGTCTTTGTCTGGACCTGGATTTCACCATGAAACAAATCCTGGTGAGAAAACTCAGTAAGGCCAGATGCTCATAGATGTTCCTTCCAGCTCTTCAGTTCTGTGATTCTGTGAAGCCTCCTCCACCGACACAGATCTGCAACTTACTGTCTTAGATGGGAGGAGGGAGACAGAGGGAGTAAGTATTTGTTACCTACTACACTCCAGGCGTTGTGCTAAGTACTTTACGAATACTATCTGTTCAGTCCCTAGAGTGGGGGTTCTTAACCTGTGTTAAGTGTGTCAAGGACCCCTTTGGCAGTCTAATGAAGCATAGGGGTCCCTTCTCAGAACAATATTTTAAGAAAATAATTGAAGAAAATGCTAAATTTCAATTAGAGGCTAGTGGAAAATCTAGTAATTTTTTCCCCTATTCAAGTCCAAAGACACTCTGAAATCTTTCCACAGACCTTTTGACAAGGGAACCAAAAGGTTAAGAACCCCTGTCTTAGGTGGCACATGCTTGTAATCCTTGCTACCAGAGATGCCAAGCCTGGAGGGTCTCTTGAGTTCGGGAGTTCTGAACTTCAGTGAGCCAATCATGTGTCTACACTAAGTCCAGCATTGATATGATGAATTCCTACAAGTGGGGAGGATGGGGTGTGCCACCAGGTTACCTAGAGGCAGTTAAGTGGGAGAGTGGATAGGATGCTGGATCTGGAATCAGGATTATCTGAGTTCAAATCTAGACTCAGATACTTTAGCTATGTGATCCCAGGCACGTTACTTAACTTCTGTCTGCCTCAGTTTCTTTGTCTGTGAAATGGAGATAATAATAGTACTTGCCTCTTTTTGAGAGGATAAAAAAACTAATATTTGTATAGCACTTTTCAAACTTTAAAGCACTATATAACTCCTAAGTGTTTTTTTATTTTCATTATTATTGCTTAAGGAGGGGCAAACCAGCCCAAGTCAGAAATGTAGCAAATCAAAGTCCTGTGCTAAAAAGAGTAGGGTAAGGCCTGTGAGTTCTCCCTGTATTTCTAGCCTGCAGGCAAGAGAGAAAACCTGTCATTTAAAAAATTTTTTTAAAAGAATTTTTAGTTCATATCCTGGGGTCACTAAGAGGTTAAGTGACTTGCAGAGGGTCACACAGCCAGTATATGTCAGGGGTGGGTTCTGAACTCAGGTCTTCCAGGCTCCAAAGATGTCTCTCTAGCCAATAATCTTCTTCTTCTTCTTCTTCTTCTTCTTCTTCTTCTTCTTCTTCTTCTTCTTCTTCTTCTTCTTCTTCTTCTTCTTCTTCTTCTTCTTCATCTTCATCTTCATCTTCAACTTCTTCATCATCTTCTTCTTCTTCTTCTGTTGTTTCAGTTGTATCCAACTCTTCATGACCCCATTTGGAGTTTTCTTGGCAGAGATACTGAAGTGATTTGCCATTTCCTTCTCCAGCTCATTTTACAGATGATGAAACCGAGACAAACAGGGTGAAGTGACTTTCTCAAGGTCACATAGCTAGTAAGTATCTGAGCTCAAATTTGAACTCAGGTCTTCCTGACTCCAGGCTGGGTGCTCGATCTCCTATGCCACCTAACTGTCCCTAGCCAATACTATGCTGTCTCTTTTGTGTTCCATTCATAGAATGTTAATGTCCAACATAATGCCCAGTATGACTACAATAACCCTGCTGTTACTCTGACCTTGGTTGGGCCACATGTGGAATATTATATCTGGTTTTAGACCTTGCATTTTGGGCAGGTTTTTGAAAAGCTGAGTTATATCCAGAAGAGAGTAACCAGGATAATGAGAGGCCTGAAGACCATGACATATGAGGAAGAGATGAAAGAATATAGCCCAAATAAGAGAAAACTCGAGGGAGAAATAACTCTTGCCACCAAATATTTGAAGGATTACCGCTGAAAAGGGATATTAGATTTGTTCTGCTTGACCCTAAAGGCCAACATGTGGCTAATAGCATAGTCAATCAAAGAATATTTATTTAGCACCCACTATGCTCAAGGTATTATGTTAAATAATGAGGACACAAAGAAAGACATAAAACATATAGGACTAATATGTGGAATTTACAGAAAGGCAGAGTTAAGTTCAATGTAAAGAAATATTCCCTAATAATTAGACCTGTACATGAACTGAGTGGTTTACACTGTTACATTACATTATATTTCCCAGTATTGGAGATCCTCAAGGTTAGACTCTGGCCTGATGACCTGTTAGGAATGTTAAATAATTCAAGTGAAATATCCATGAAGTATACCTACTGTGTGCTAGCCACTAAAGGAGATAGGATGTTTTAGATAAGATACAGTCTCTGCCCTTATTAGACTTTCAGACTGATAGAAAATATGATAAATAACATTAAGTAATTTATAAGTTCACCAGAGAAGTACAAAACAGTGTTTTTCATGAGGGTTGGGGGGCAGGAGGGAAGTCATTACCAATGAGGAGAGCACCAGCGAAAGTTTTAGGAAGGAAGTGGCATTTAAAGTAGGCTTTAAGAATCGTAGTGAGGCAATACAGTAAATAGAGTTCTAGGCCTGAAGTCAGGAAGACTTGAGTTCAAATCTCAGACATTTACTAGCTATGTGACCCTGGGTAAGTCACTTAACTTCTATTTCCCTCAGTTTCCTCAATTGTTATTTAGTCGTTTTCAGTGACGTCCAACTCTTTGTGACCCCATTTGGGGTATTCTTGGCAAAAAGATTGGAGTGGTTTTCCATTTCCTTCTCCAGCTCATTTTACAGATAAGGTAACTGAGGCAAAAAGGGTTAAGTGATTTGTCCAGAGTCACATAGCTAGTAAGCGTCTGAGGCTGGATTTGAATTCAGGGAGGTGAGTCTTGCTGATGCCAAGCCCAGCATTCTATCCACTACACCACCTAGCTGCCCCCCCTTAAAATAGGGATAATAATAGCACCTACTTCCCAAGGCTATTTTGAGGATCAAATGAGATAATACTTGTAAAGCATTTAATAAATGCTTATTTCCTTTTCTTCCTTTAAGGGAGAAGTTGGCGGGAGAGTGCAAGGCATGTTTGAGAACAAGAGAATATTCTAGTTTGGCTGGGCTGTAATATATGTTGGGAGAAGAGTAAGAGTTAAGTCTGAAAATGTAGGGTGGCACCAGTTTGTGGAAGGTTATGAATACCAGGCAAAGTAGTTTAAACTTTATCTGGTAAATAATACAGAATCAGTGATTTCTGAGCCAAGGAGCTGACAGGTCTACAGAGGTAAGTTAAGTCTAGCAGTGAAAGAAGGATGAATTTAAGTGGGTTAGGGTGAGGAGAGGAGATTTTTTTTTAAAGTCTACCAGCCTCAACACAAAGAAGTCAGTGGAAAAAGACCAAGATGTGCAAAAAAAAAAAAAAATTACACAGTAGCACTTTTTGTTGTAGCAAAGAACAGGAAACAAAATGAGTACCCATCAATTGAGGAATAGCTGAACAAATTGTGGTCTATCAATACAACAGACTAGAAGTAGTGTGGTATACTGGAGTAAACCCTGGCTATGGAGTCTGAGGACCTAAGTTCAAATCCCACCTTTGATGCTTACTAGGTAACCTTAGGCAAGGCATTTACCCTCCCCTGGGTTTCAGTTTCCTCAACTGTAAGATAAGAGAGTTGGACTAGATGAGTTCTGAGGTCTCCTTCAACTGAGATCTATGATCTGATGACTATTTTGCTATAAGAAATTATAAATCTGTAGAGTTCAGAGAAACTTGGAAAATTTTATGTGAACTGATGCAGAATGAAATGAGAAGAACCAGGAAAACAGTTTATACAATGGTATAACTCTGAAAAACTAGAGAATTCTAGTCAATTCAGTGGCCAATCATTACTTCAAAAGATGGATGATAAAGCATGTCTCCCACCCTTGAGCATGGAATGGATGTAGAGAATTGTTGTTGAGTCATTTCAGTCATATCCAACTTCCAGTGATCCCATTTGGGATTTTCTTGGCAAAGATACTGGAGTGGTTTGCCATTTCCTCCTCCACAGATATACAGATGTACAGAATCCAATATACATTTTCAGGTGTAGTCAATATGCTGATGTATTTTGCCTGCTTATTTATTTGTTACAAAAGGGCATACTCTGGGGAGAGTGAGTTTGTGGTGGTCAAAGAAACAAAGAAAAGGAACGGTCTGGGGAGGTTAAGTAATGTGACCAAGGTCTCATAGCTAGTTCAGAAGTGGGATTTGAACCCATTCTGACTGGGAGGCCAGCTCTCCATCTACTAAGCCAAACTCTATCTGCCTGCCTGTTTGTCTCTCCCCTTCAGTTCTTTTATGAATATTTCTCAGTTATCTGCATAAAAGATGATATTGCTGCAAGTAGCCCAAGTTAATCAAAAGGAAGCATGAAAAGAAGAAATGATATTTTCATTTCTAGGCTAGATAGGCTAGAGTTATGCAAAAAATGCTGATTGGGTTAAACCAAAGATTTAAATCACTCAGGAATCAGATTACATTGAGGTCACAGCTCTGTAATTAACCCCCAGATGATTTTACCCATCTGATTATATATTGTTGAAAGTGAGTCAGATTTGAAGTTTGGAAACTCTGAGATTTTCCCTTTTAAACAATAAACTTCTTAACTGAGAAGAAAAACAAAGAGTTACCCATAACTCCAGTTAGGAATTAAAAGAAGCAAAGAATCTTTTTTAAAAAATTACCTTATTTTGTGGAGATTGACAGGACAAAGCAAGAGAATGAGTATTCTCTTTTTTTCTTAATGGATGTCGTATAGTGTTTTTTTCTTTTTTAAATCAGGCTGGTGATTTTATCAGGTAGTCAATAAGCATTTATTATGCACCTCTTACATGCCAGGAACTGAACTAAATTCTGGGGATACAAAGAAAGGCAACCGCCCCCCCCCCCAAAAAAACCTCTTTCTTGACCTCAAGGAGCTCAGTCTAATGAAGAGCTCACAGTCTAATAATTATAGTCTAATTAAAGAAAGTAGAGCATTACAGCAGAGAAAACTCACTTGCTCTGCAGTTTATGGTCTTGAAGGAGGGAGATAATAATCTTTCAAAATAAACTATATAAGTCTTATTTAAAACAAATCTGATATATAAAAATTCAGATTTTAATAACATAAAGCAATTATAGCAACAAGACATTTTCTTGATTTATAGTAGAAAGATTTGTAAGTTCTCACAATACACTTCAAATATTCAATTAACTAAAATTCCCAATAGATTTTCAAGAACATTTTTATTCTATAAAGCAAGGTTTATTGGTTCTGCACTAATGCATAGAACCCTATACTATTAGGTTATCTAGTCTGATACCCTCCATTTAGAGATAAGGAAACTGGGATCCAGAGAAATAAGGTGATTTGCCCTGGAAACGCTACCATTTTGCAGGACCTCACCAAAAGATTTTTTTTTTAAATGAAGTATAAAATTTCCTTTAGCCCACAACTGATTTTCATGCTTTTTTGCAAGAAAATAGTGAAACCTTTAATTTGTTTTTTTTGGGGGGGGTGGGTTGGCTTTTTTTTTAATTTCACCCTCAAACATCCAAGTAGGAGGACTGTGGCTCCAAACACATGATTCCCCCATATCACTTTAGGAGAGACAGTGGTAGATGAATCCTGGAACTGTTCCATCCATGCAGGGCCTGGCACCCCCAGGTGTACATAGAGGAGGAATGGGGAGAAATAGGGAAGGAAGAAGAGGTTAGAAAAGTCTCAGATTTTGCTTAGTGAGAACCAATTAAGACAAAGACAGGCCACCTTCTATACTCTCCCTATCACCTACCTCTTAACCTCCTTCACTCTACCTACCTCTGAGAAACAAGGGACCTTAAGTAGAATTTGGGAAGCAAGTGGAGACAAGGCCTTTTATAGTAGTACAATTTCCTTCACTCCTCTAACCCCATATGCACATCATGCAAGTCATAGAGGCCTTTGACTGCAGATATAGTCATGAGAGGACCAAAAAAGGTCAAGTGACTTGTCTTTGGGAAACCCTACACAATCATATATTCATAACAATGCCCCAAATTGCTAAAGCTCTTCATGGTTTACCATGTGCTTTCCTCACAACCACTCTGTGAGGTAAGCAGTGCATGCATCATTGCCCCCACTTTACAGATAGGCAAAATGAGGCAAAGAAAGTCAAGTGTCTTGCCCAGTATCTTATAACTATTCTCAGAATTGGATCTGTGATTCAGAGAGATCTGGACTTGGAGTTAGAAGATACAGGTTTGAATCCCCACTTGTTAGGCATATGATGGTGAGCTTATTTCTTCATCTATAGAATGGGGACAATATTTTTTACTGACTGCTTTATAGAGTTCCTGTGAGAAAAGCTTTGCAAAGGGCTATACAAATATGAATAGTTGTTAGGTTTTGGGACTTTTTAATGTGATTTTTATTGTAGGGTACTCCCAAAAAGAAAATTCCCTCTCGCAGTATGGATCAGTATTTTCTCTACAACTTGTGACCTTAGTAAGTTGCCTAGGTTACTGAGAAGTTAAGTGCCTTGCCATACAGACTCTATATTTTGGAGGTAAGACAAATTCAGATCTGTCAGGACTTTGAGGTTGGCTAGCTATCTATTTCACCACATTGCCTGTCCAGTCATTATTATTTTTTGTTATCCTTTGACTCAAGGGGGCCTCCTTGGAGGAAAAACCTTCATCCATAGCCACCTGCTTTAAATAGAAATGCTGATGTTGACATTGGGCAGATACTCTCTCTCTTCTTACTCCCAGGGGAGTTATGGGCAAAGGGTGAAGAGCCATCAGGGCCTCAGTCATCAGGATGTAAATTTATCATTGCCTCTAAGTCACATAACTATTTACTGAATATCCAGAATATGGTTTCACATGGGGAGTTAATTAGGCCTCATTTTTTTTTTTTACTGGCCTCTCTCACTCAAGAGGGGCTAATTTTAGTAAAATCTATTTCAATACTTTCTTTCACAATTTTGGCAATATTGTCTTCAGACATGGAATATGAGTGCCAAAATTATGACTAGGATATTATCCACTGGCGATGTGTCGGTATTGATTAGACTGAGCGGTCTCTGAGGTGCCTTCTAACTCTGAATTCCTTGATCAGCTTCCTGATTGGGAGGTGGAGGGGAGGAGATAGGGCAGATTCTGAGTGATGGAACTCTTTCCACCAATGCAGTCAATGAATTAATAGATAAGCCCTCTGGAGTAGGCCCAAACCTGGCCAAGTTAGGTAACTCACCTAGGATCACAAGACTAATAAACATTAAAGGTCAGATTTGAACCTAGGTTTTCCCAATCCTGGCCTAGTGTTCTCTCCTCTATATAGCACTGCCTCTTATAGATAGTACAAGCATTATTTTCCCTATTTTGCAGACTTTTCAGGTTTCAGTTTGGTCTTTCTTTGTAGACACCGAGTTCAAACTTAGCCAATCACGTTACAAAGAACATGCTTGGACCTTGAAATGCTATGAGTTAATGGTTCTCCACGTCTCTGTGGTCGGGGTTTAATTTGAAAACTGGCTAGTGGTTAGGAACCAAATGTTTCAGGCCATTGGTTTATGAATATGTGCTCCCTGCGTTGTCACTGAAGTCTGCATAAAGGCGACAGCCACCTTTCTGTTTAAAGCAGGTGGCCGTGGGTGTGGATGAAGTTGTTTTCTAAACCTCTGCTGAAAAAGACAAGGAAGGAGAAAGAAATATAGGGGAAAGGAAAGGAGGAGAGAACTGAGAAGGAAGGAGAAAGACGGAAACAGAGTTAGAAACACAGAGAAAGAGAAACAGAAGATAGAGATAGAGAGAGGGAGAGGAAGAGAAAAGGAGAGAGATATTGAGATAGATACAGAGAGGTAGGAAGAAACAGAGACACAGAGAGAAGGAAAAAGAAATAGAGATATTGAAACAGGTAGAAAGAGAGGAGAGAAAGAGGGAGGTAGGGAGAGAGAAAGAAAGAATGGGAAAGAGGAAGAGTGAGAGGGAAAGGGTAGGGGAGAGGGAAAAAGAAGGAGAGAGGTGAAAGGGAGGGAGAAAGGCAGAGAGAGGGAGAGAGAGATAAAGACAGAAATAGAAAGAGAAGAGACAGACAAAGAGAAGGATAGAGATAGAGTCAGAGAGAGGGAGAGAGAGAGATAACGAGACAGAGAGATACAGAAAGACGAGAAGAAACAGAGACAGAGAGAAAGACAGAAATAGAGAAAGACACAAAGAGAAGGAAAGAAAAAGAGAGACAGAGAGATAGAGATGTTAAGACTGGCAGAAAGAGAGGAGAAAAAGAGGGAAGAGGAGAAAAAAGGAGAGAGGAAGAGTGAGAGGGAAAGAAAGGGAAAAGAAGAGAGAGAAGGGGGAAGGAGGGTAAGGAGAAGAAAGGTTTTTCTTTCCAGTTTTTCACCTTGGGGAATGAAATTTGGTCAGGGCTTCAAAGTCACTCCACCAAGTACCACACTCAAAAATTACAGAATCTGAAAGTGTACAATAACCTGCCTAATTGAAGGCCTGTTTGTAATTTAGGTAAGAGAAAAACCAAACATGAGAGATTTGCTGCTTAAGGATGGGCAAACCATGAAGCAATTGCATTTGAACTTTGTACGTGCAAAAGTATTTTAAAGAGACTAGAAATGGAAAGCAAAATAGACACATTAAATTGGTTTAGGGAATAGGAGGCATTTTGTACAAAACAGATTTGGAAAAGTAAGGGGACTGGGGCTTTATGGGAGCTCCCTGAAGGTAAGCAGTAGGGAACTAGTCTTCCAAAAGACCTTGGAAAGTTAGACACTAGGCCAGCTAGTAGGCCCTGGGCAAGTCACTTTACCCTGTTTGCCTCAGTTTCCTCTTCTGTAAAATGAGCTGGAGAAGAAAATGCAACCCATTCTAGCATCTTGGCCAAGAAAACCCCAAACGGGATCATGAAGAGTCGGATATGAATGAACAACAATAAAGTTCCTTCTGCATCTAAATCTATGATCTTATGATCCAGCAGTAGTTTACATTTCTATAGAATAGTCTATTGATTACTATCCCTACATTATAGATAAGAAAAAGGAGTCTCAGGGAGGTTACATGACTTGCCTAGATAAACTGAAGTGGATTATTGAGGATCATAGTTCTCAAAGCTGTAAGGAACCTCGGAGACCATTGGGAGATGACTTGCGTAAGGTCACGCAGGTGGTGTCACAGGTGGGATTTGAACCCAGGTCCTTGGACTCCAGAACAAGTGTGCTTCGTACTCTACCACACAAAATCTTCTTCCTTCAATTAAGAGTTATTCTTCTGTTTAGGCTATTCTCAGAGCAAGGCTTTTTTTTAACCTTTTTTGCTTTATGGACCCATTGGCAATCTGGTAAAAGCTATAGACTCCTTCTCAGAATTTTTAATGCATTTGCATAATTTTTAATGCAAAATTCAATAGTTTTAAATTTATAAAATAAAACACACACAATTACAAAGGAAAGCAATTATGTTGAAATGTTGTTGTTCATTTGTTTCAGTCATGTCTGGCTCTTCGTGACCCCATTTGGGGGTTTTCTTGGCAAAGATACTGGAGTGGTTTGCCATTTCCTTCTCCACCTCATTTTACAGGTGAGGAACTGAGGCAAATGGGGTTAAGTGACTTGTCCAGGGTCACACAGCTAGTGTTTAAGACCATATTTAACTCAGATCTTTCTGACTCCAGGCTGGGCAGTCTATTAACTGTGCCCTTTGGCTACCTTATGTTGAAATATAGTTATAAATTTTTTTAAAAGGTTAATAGCTCCCAGGTTAAGAACCTTCTCCCTAGATTAAGTCTTATCAGCCACTAGATCAACTATATGACTTTTTTTTTCCAGGACATTCTATGTCATGAGAATCTCATTCTTGTTCTCCTGGACAGACTTGTTCTCATTAAAACTATAGTGAGACCAAAAAAAAAAAAAAAAGGCAACAAAATGAATGTAATAGAGATTCACAATTTCACTTACAATTCTCTTGTCCTGTTCTACTTTGTGTACCTTTTTCATGTTGTTCATTAAATTCATAATTGAAAAAGAAAAGAAAAAGCTTCTTAGTCAAGGAGATTAGTGAGGTTATATATGTTTTCTACTGTAGAGTAGTAGAAATGGCCCTGAATCCCAAGTTCAAAGACTTAGGTTAGAATCTTCCTCCGAGGTGTGAGCTTGAGAAGGTCAGGTCATGTTAACCACCTTGAGCCTCAGTTTCTTAATCTCTAGTAAGTAACCCTTTCTGCTAACTACTGTACAGGGTTGTTGTGAATCCTTCTGGGAATGTGGTTACATTGAAATCTCACATGAGGAAATATCACCACCTAACCCAACCCAACAAAAATGACTGGATCCTTACTTGAGGCCAAATCAAGAGTTAAAATGATGATTCTTCTAAAGTAAGAGGAAGGTGGTACCGTGGATAGAGCTCTGGCCTTGGAGTCAGGAGGACCTGAGTTCAAATCTGGCCTCAGACACTTACTAGCTGTGTGACCCTGGACAAGTCACTTAACCCCAATTGCCTCACTAAAAAAAATAAAAAAAAATAAAGAGGGAGGTCAAATTTACAAGAATACATAACTTACTATATGATATGTGTAAAAATTCCAGAGATGTAGGGCCTCCTTTGCACACTAACTTAATGTATATACACAACCATATTAAGGATAGTGGAAGTCTAAACCTATCTATCTATATAGAAATGTGTTTATATATGTAGATATATATGTATGTATGTATAAATATATATGTATATACATATATTAGGGTAGCCAGTTGGCACAGTGGATAGAACATTGGGGTTGGAATGAGGAATACTCATAAGCTCAAATCTGGCCTCAGAGACTTATAGCTATGTGACCCTGGTCAAGTCACTTAACGCTATTTGCCTCAGTTTTCTCATCTGTAAAATGAACTAGAGAAAGAAATGGCAAACCACTCCAGTATCTCTGCCAAGAAAACCCCAAGTGGGGTCACAAAGGGTTGGACACAAAGAGTTGACAAAGAGTTAACAACAAATCCCTTCATGTAACTTAGCACAGTGACTTGTACATGGTAGGCACTCTGTAGATACTTATCTGTAGATAGTCAGACATGACTGAAATAACTGGACAACAACAAAAAATTTATTTACAATCTTCACTGCTTAATAAGCATTTGTCGAATTGAACTGAGTTGAGTTGTATGTAAATGAAACACTAACAACTACTATCATAAGCACTCTGCTAACTACATAAAAAGGTCAATGCAAATCCCACAAATACAGAGATTTTACTGCATTTGCTAGGAGAAAACTGAGCTGAAGATTCATTGAACAGACTTCAACTATATGAAATTGTCACGTGAAAAGAGGCAATCTCTTGATCTCCATTACTCCTAATGTGTCAATAATAAGACATGGTCTTAAATGACAGCAGAAGGGATTGAGGCTGGACATGAAGGTAAACGAATTGCCTTATAGCAAAAATAATCTATTTATCTACCTATAATATATATACTGGAGAAGGAAATGGCAAACTACTCCAGTATCTTTGCCAAGAAAATCCCAAATGGGGTTTTGTCCAACCAAAAGTTGGATATGAACGAAACAACTGAACGTGTACATAACATGTGTGTATATATATATTATATGTATATATTATTATACACATTATATATGATGTATACACACATAATATATACATTAGATGTGAATATTATTATATATTACATATCTATTAATATAGATATATATTATAATGTATATTATTATATTATATATGTATTAATATAGACATGTGCATATTGTAATATATTATTAAATACATACTATATGTGTGTATATATATAATTTCATCAATATAGGGACTTCTCAGTGAGGAATTTCCTCTACCTATGCAGACCAGTACCTATTCCTCAATGACTAGTCAAAGATGGTTGCCTGGGGCGTCGGAAGGTGCCCAGAATTCCAGAGCCATTAGTATGTGGTAAAGGTAGGACTTCAACTCACATAGCCCTAACTCTGAGGTTGGCTTTCTCAACACTGCCCCATGCTGCTTATTGCTAATTAATAAGATAATGAAATATCAACTTACTCATTTGTGCAGTCACTCCTTATGGCTAGATAACAATATTAGAACCTGCAAGGAGCTTAGAAACCATGGAGTCCAGCACCCTCATTTGAAAGATGAGGAAACAAAAACACCAAGGAAGACTTGGTGTTAGGAGTTTGGACTTGAACCCAGAGCTTTCCTGACCTTAAGACCGGCTCTCTGCCAGCTATGCAATGCTGTCCCGCTCCCCTCAACCCCCACCCCACTCCCTACCATGGGACATGCCATTTGACATATGTCCATGAAACTGTTACTTCCACTAATGTACAATTGTATAGTGCTTTCCTCCTTGCCCTGCATCATCCTACCTCCACATCCCCAAAGCACAGATAACAGCTGACACTTGCATGGAGCTGCAAAGTTTACAGACATTTCATTTGATACTTAAAACCACCTACTGGAGAAGCAATGGCCTTAGAGTCAGGTAGACAGGAGTTCAAGTGCTGCTTTTGTTGCATCTTGGCTCTGTGGCCCTGGGCAAGTCACTTAATTTCTTTCAGTGCCCCAGGCAACTTTCTAAGGCTATAAATTAGAGAAGTGAACTCATCTGACAGGGAAGTGCCTGCACCAGGGAAATTGGGGTGGGTAGGGACAGGAAATAACCCTTTAAGGCCTACACCACTGGGGAATACAATTACTGTCCCCATTTTACAGATAAGGAAAGTGGAGGCTCAGAGTGACTGACAAAGTGACTTCCCTACTGTCACACAGCTAGTGTTCAAGGTGAGATTTAAACCCAGATCTCTACTGACTCATAAGTCTTTCCACTATACTACAGTGACTTTCACTAGTCAGTCAGTCTAAACATTTATTAAGTGCCTCTTACGTGCCAGGAAGACAGCTAGGTGGCTCAGTGGATAGAGTGTTGGATCTGGAGTCAGGAAGTCCTCATCTTCCTGAGTTCAAATCTAGCCTCAGACACTTATAGCTGTGTGATCCTGGACAAGTCACTTAACCTAGTTGCCTCAGTTTCCTTATCTGTAAAATGAACTGGAAAAGGAAATGGCAAACCACTCCAGTATCTCTTCCAAGAAAACCCCAAATGAGGTCAAAGAGAGTCTGACATGACTGAAAAAACAACTTAAAAATAACAAAAATGGACCAGGCACTGTACTAAGGGCTGGGGATACAAAACAAGGCAAAAGACAGTCCCTGCCCTCAAGGAGTGCATAATCTACTTGGGGAGATAACAAGCATACAAATATGTACAAACAAGTTACAGTACGGTATAAAAAGGAAATAACTAAAAGAGAGAAGGCACAAAAATAATATTTATGACAAATTATCAGTGGGCACAATCCTAATTGACCATGTTATAGAAAGGAAGTGCTGTCCTTTGACTTCAGTCAAGGATTGATTTGGGAATCTGGCTGACCAGAACCTTAGGGTGAGTTGGGTATTTTCTCCTCTAAGCTCGGCTATCTAAGGTCAGTTAAAGTATCCAAGTTAAAAGCCCAGGCTAGGACCTTTCCAGCTCTCTATCGGTTCTCACCAGGCTAGTGGTCCAAATAAGAGAGTCAAGCTCAGTCACTCCAAGGATCTCAGTTTCAAGCAGATTCTTAGAAACCAGCTTCCTAGAACACGGGCTCAGTACATACCTGAGGCAGTTTCATATCGTTAATGTCCCAACTCACTGTTTCTCTATTCTGAGAAACAAAGTCTTCGGGCTCCATTGTCATTGTCCCCCACAACTTTCCGACTGCTCAGATCTTTTCTGAAATATTGCAATGATTTCTCTGCCAGAGGCTTCAGATGAGGGCTAGCTGTCTCCACTCTCAAGCAGTTTGGACCAGGAGGCTGTTTCCTGACATTGAAACAAAAAAAAAAAAAAAAAAAGATAATGAGGCTAACCATTAAAGATAAAAATCAGTGTTCATCTGCCAGAAAAACTTGTTCCGTCAAAAGTTTTGAAAGCTCTAACATACTCATGGCCAAAGCAGTGGAAAATACTTAATGACCGAAAGTAATCTCACAGGGAGAGGGGAAAAAAAAACAACAACAAAAAAACTTGCTTACCAATAGTTTAGCCATCCATTCTAGTACTCTATTGGGTTTCAATTTAATGCTTGATTCTAGGGCTGGAGAGAGAGAAGTTGAGGAGGAGCCACTGGCACTTGCTGCTTGTTACAGGCCAGATCTTTTACTTGTACTTTGCGTAGGGAAGTTCCCTAGATTGACTTGCTTTACAAAGAAGAATATATGCTCTTTGAAGGCAAAGCCTGTTTTATTTTCATTGTTGTTTTTGTCTTCTCGACACTAAACACTCTGTCTTCCATACTGAAGGTGCTCAATAAATTCTTGTGAATGAACTCGGACTGTGCTAAGCAGCTTAGTGGTGATGGGGATGGAGAACCGGGCTTAAAATCAGGAAGTCCTGAATTCAAATTTAGCCTTAGAAATTTACTAACTGTGGGATTCAGGACAAGTCATTTAACCTCTGTTTGCCCCCCAGTATCCACAGATAATAATAACAGCACCTAACTCCAGTATCTTTGCTGCAAGTGGGATCACAAGAGTTGAACATGACTGAAATGATCGAACAACAACAACAGCAGTAAATCTCGAATTGTTGTGAGGATCAAATGAGATAATATTTATAAAGTACTTACACTTTGCCTGGCATATAGTAGGTGCTGTATAAATCCTTATTCCCTCCTTTCCTTCCAGCCCACGGGTAGGATGAAACTGACCAAACTAAGTCATCAAGAAATACATATATTTTTCTCTCTCTCCTTTTTTATCTTTTTTATTATCATTTTCTCAAAGAAAAAAGAAGCTGCTCAAAAAATAAGACAGATATTCCCTGTATCTGACTTGTCTAATCTGATTTCAGATGGATTTTTAAAAAGACATTTGAAAGATTTACACTGAGAGCAATCAAAGCTTTTTGAAAATAAAGAATACTGGGTGGGAAGGCATAAAGTGTGGTTATGTGCAGTATCATAGGTTCATAAAGAGTCAGAAGAGGCCTTAGAAGCCAATTAGAGCCTCATTTTATATCATTAAGTCATACAGGTGCACAAAAGGTAGAGCCAGCAGTAGACCTTAGGTCCCCTGAAACCATATCCAGAATTCTTACTACTTTGCCGGATTGACTCCTAATTTCCTTAACTCTGAGAAGAGAGGGTTCAGGTAGAGAAACTTTTAGGCCTCTATCAGAAATAATCATGCGCTCAGCTGGGCAGTGAAAAAAATACTAGATTTGAAAGGAAGTAGGGGAAAGCATTTATTAAGTGCTTCATGTGTGTCCGGAGACCTGGGGTTCGATTCTCAGTTCTTTTTACTTTGTGACTTACTAACCTTTGTGACGGTGGGCCTGTTACTTCCCCAATCTAGGCGTCAGTTTTCCCGTCTGTAAAATAAGAGTATTGGACTAAACTACTTCTAAGGTCCCTTCTGGCTCTAAATCTACAATCCTAAAATATTTCTCAATGGGATTTGATGACAATTAAACATGTAAAGCACTGAGATCCACTGATTAAAGATAGGAAAATGACTTAGATTCCAAGTTTGAAAACCTATTTCACAAATATAGAAAAGACCACTTGTTTTAACAAACAAATGAAGACTCGTGGGCTGTTAGACAACATGCAAAACCCATTTAAAGCAAACAAACTATCCTAGTCAGGGCAGAAATAATGTAATAGAGTAAAGAAGTACTGTATCCTGTCTAAGACATTAATTGCTGCAAAATGGTAGCCACCTCCCTGCTATTGCTTAGGAAACCATCACTACCTTTTGGAAAGAAACAAGCCGTTGGAGGGAAAATGATGTGTAAATAAACAACTTGAATACAGAGAACTGAAGTAAATAGCAATTGTAGAAGACACATATTGCCGATGTGGCCCCTTTGATAAACTCACCCCTTTAACTCCAATACATCTGCAATTGATGAGACCTGCCTAAAATGTGAAGAGCAACAGCTGGTAGATGGTATTGAGTTGACTAAAACTTTTGCTTGAAGTAGAATAAAAAGCCATTTCTGCAATTCACAGAGATGATGCCAGAGCAGCACAAACACAGATGTTTTAAGCAGAGGGAAGAAAGAATACAACATCTTAGTCTGGAAAAGTCAAATGTTCTTTTCCTGATAGGGGAAGCAGTTTTAATTCTAAAACTTCCCAATACTTCTCTGAAACTAAGGATAAGTACAAGAAAAAAAGAATGGATTATATCATAGCATAGGAGATAGGATAAAAAGTGAGCTGCCTAGTAATGCATAGCAATTCCAAGGATTACAATTCCTGGATTTTCAAAAGTTCCATTTTGCATTACTTGGGCTATAAAAGTTTACTCAATTTTAAAAAATCACTTCTGCAGAATAATCCACAATAAAATATCACATATATTAGGTAACTATTTGAGTCCCTTATATTGTTTTCCTTTGGATTTTTGACTAGTCGAGGCTGCCTTACCTTTTCGACTCCTTAGGTGGATACAGATAATAGTGTGTTATCAATCCAAAAAATTCATTTCTAGTTCAGTCACAGCAAGCTTTGGCCACTTTCTAAGTAGTGGCTGTACTCTATTCCAGGTCAGGGTACAGTATGCTAATAAGATCTGGAATCTAGCCAATCAAAATCCAGATGCTCTGAGCCAGGCATAGGTAAGGAAAATCTGTGAACTAATATATGAGCCCTCAATTCCTTTCCAGAATGCCAGCAACATGAGGAGAATTGTACTGCATCACCCAATATTTATCTGATTCCTATTTAGAGTGTGTTTCAATGAAAGTGAAGGTATGAAGGAGTCTTATATGGACATATTGACAAGTGTTCCTGAAATTTAACAGGTCAGACACATAGTAGACTGTTTAAAACATAGTCTAATTTTCATATTATTTTCTTCCTTCCTTCCCTCACACCTCTCATCCTTTCACCTCCTGCCCCTTCCTCTTGCCTTCTCTTTTCTCAGTCTCTCTTTTTCTCCATCTGTTTCTCTGTGTGTCTCTATGTCTCTGCCTCTATCCTTTTCTCAGTTTCTCTTCCTGTTTCAGTCTCTGTTTCTCTTGTATGTCTCTCTCTTTATCTCTCCCCTCTCTGAACCAGGGAGCACCAACATCATTACTCCTTTGCTCTTTACAGTGATATTACATCTGTGTTTTATGTTTGGAAACAATACATTTTTCCCCACTCAGAAGCACTATATCATTGACAATACTTTTAGCCTTCTAAGGTAGTCTGTCTAGGTGCAGTTCTCTAACGGAGAACAGCAATGTTGAGCCGGAATTCTCCCTCTACTCTAGAACTCCAGCAGGGGTCTCCATACACTATAGAATGCCCATAGTAACTGTTGTCTCTGCTAGGACCCAGCAATGACTGTAAGAGTCATTTTCAATGCTGAAGGCAATGCTTGGAGTCAATGACCCTGGCCCATATTTATGTAGAATTGGCCTTTCCCCCAGTTTTCAGATCTATACTGTCTCTTTCCCATCTTCTTCCCTCCTCCCTCTCATTGAGAAAGCAAGGAAAAACAAAACTCCTCTTTACAAACACTTAAACAAAACAATTCCCGCATTGACCATGTCCAAAAAGAAAGCAGGTCTCAATCTGTACCCTGAGTTGATCACCTTTCTATCAGCAGGTGGGTAGCATATTTGATCTTGAGTCTTCTGGAAATACAGTTGGTCATTGTGTTGATCAGTGTTCCTAAGTCATTTCTGGACTTTGCAATAGCCTGCAATAAGTATCCTTACCTCAAACCTCTCCCTATTTCAGTCTGTTCTCCACTCTGCTATCAAATGGGGTTTCCTAAAAGGCTGTTCTGACAATGTCATCCCTCTATCTAATAAATTCCTGTCACTCCCTATTATTCTGGGATCAAATATAAAATCTTCTGTTTAGTCTTAAAGTCCTTCATGAACTGACCCCTTCCTACCTTTCCAGGCTTCTTACACCTAAGGTCCTCCAATACCCTGCTGTATAGTGACACAAACCTCTATGTTCTTCGTTCAAGAGACTCCATCTCCTAACCCTGCATTTTCATTGGCTGTTCCTCTGCCTGGAATCTCCTCCCTTCTCATGTCTTTCTCCTGGCTCCCCTCGCTCCCTTCAAATCCCAGCTAATGTCCTACCTTCTATAAGAAGCCTCTCCAGATCCCCTTAATGCTAGTGCTTTCCCTTTGTGATTCACATCTTGTTTGTACATAATTTGCATGTTGTCACTCCATTAGGGGCAGCTAGGTGGTGCAGTGGATAGAGTGCAGGGCCTGGAGTTGGGAAGATTCATCTCCCTGAGTTCAAATCTGGCCTCAGACACCTACTAGCTATGTGACCCTGGGCAACACTTAACTCTGCTTGCCTTAGCTTCTCATCTGTAAAATGAACTGGAGAAGGAAATGGCAAAACACTCTAGTATCTTTGCCAAGAAAACCCCAATGGGGTCACAAAGAGTTGGACACAACTGAAACAACTGAACAACAACAATCTTCCTTAGACTGGCAGCTCCTTGAGAATAGGGACTGTTTTTTGCCTCTCTTTGTATCTTTAGTGCTTAACATAGTACCTGGAACATGTTGCTCAGTCCCAACTCTTCAGGACCCCATTTGGGGTTTTCTTAGCAAAGATACTGGAATGGCTTGCCATTCCTACTCCAATGGATTGAGACAAACACAGAGGTTACATTCCTTGCCCAGGTCACACAGCTAGTGAGTATCTGAGGCCAGATCTGAATTCAGATCTTTTGACTCCAAGGCCAGCATTCTATCCACTGAATCACCTAGCTGCCTCCACCTGGAGGTACCTGGAACATAGTAGGCACTTAATAAATGTTTGTTGATTTGACTTTATCCAATACACTTTGGAGTTTCAGTTATGACATTCCCACAGAGGAGACAAAATTTTACAATATTACAGAAGAATAGTTACAGAGCTCAGGGTGAAAGTTTAACAGTTTGCTTCATCAAACAGAACAATATTCACTTAACTTTCTGCATATCCTTAAAAAATCATTTTTCTAAAGCCATTCAATCTGTCTTTGATTACTGCTTTTTTGTTTGTGTGTTTGTTAATATGGTATTTTATTTTTTTTTTAATTTATTTTGAATTATCAACAATCACTTCCATAAGCTTTTGAGTTTTAAATTTTTCTCCCCCTCCCTCCCCAAGATGGCTCACAATCTGATATAGGCTATACATATACATTCCTATTAAACATATTTTCACATTAGTGATGTTGTAAGTAAGAATTAGAACCAATAGGAGGAACCACCAAAAAGAGGAAACAAAACACAACAGAAGAAAAAAAAATAGCAAATAGTATGCTTTGATCTGCATTTCAACTCCATAGTTATTTCTACTTTGTGGATAGCATTTTCCATCATGTGGCCTTTGGAGATGTCTTAGATCTTTGTATTGCTGAGAAGGGTTAAGTCTATCAATAATAGTCATCGCACAACATGGCTGTTACTGTGTAAAACATTCTCCTGGTTCTGTTCACTTCACTCAGCATCAGACCATACAAGTCTCCAGGTATTTCTGAAGTCAGCCTGTTTATCATTTCTTATAGCACAATAGTATCCCATTACATTCATATACCACAACTTGTTCAGCCCAATTGATGGACATCCTCTCCATTTCCAATCCTTTGCCACCACAAAAAGAGCTGTTATAAATATTTTTATACATGTGGGTCCTTTTCCCATTTGTATTATCTCTCTGGGATATAGCCCTAGAAGTGCTATTGCTGGGTCAAAGGGTATGCATATTTTTATAGCCCTTTGGACATAGTCCCAAATTGCTCTCCAAAAAGGTTGGATCATTTCACAACTCCACCAACAATGCATTAGTGTTCCAATTTTCCCACATCTTCAACATTTATCATTTTCCTGTTTTGTCATGTTGGCCAAACTGATAGGTGTGATGTGGTACCTCAGAGTTGTTTTTCTTTGCATTTCTCTAATCAATAGGGATTTAGAGCATTTTTTCATATGACTATAGATGGCTTTAATTTCTTCATCTGAGAACTACCTGTTTATATCCTTTGACCATTTATCAATTGGGGAATGACTTGTATTCTTACAAATTTGACTTAGTTTTCTAGATAGTTTAGAAATGAGGCTTTTATCAGAGAGACTGGTTGTAAAAATTCTTTCCCAATTTTCTACTTTCCTTGATTATTGCTTTTAAGGGTTCTCTATTTCAGCTGGTCAATACAATCCTAATTTCCATTAAATGAAGTAATCAAAGACAACTCTTCTTCCTCTTTGGTGAATCTTTTCCCTAATCTCTTCAGGGTATGAGGAAAGAAGCTATTACTATTAGGTGGATGAATTAAGTCCAGTCATTGCCCTCATTCTAATGAAGGCTACCACATGCAAACTCCTTCCTGGGCTATTTGGAGAAAAGGGACCAAGCAGAATGTTGTTTCAGAATTGATAGTTGAAGAAAGACTGATAAGATTTCTTTTTCCAAATGGTCCTAAGTGCTTCAGAATAGTATTATTTTTAAATACTTTCTTCATAGTCCAAGATGGAGTCAGTCAGTCAATAACTACTTATTAAGTATTTACTATGTACCAAACACATAGGGAGCTTTGTCTGCTTCTTTTCTTTTGACATCTATGTTCCCATGAACTTATGATTCTGTGCCAGATAGAAAAAATAGCCTATAAATCTTTCATTGCTCTGGTAGTAGTTGAAATATTAATAATAATTAACGTTTACATAGCTTTTTGAAGCTTGGAAGGTGGTATAGTGGAAAGCCAGATCTCAGAGTGAGGAAGACCTGGGTTCAAATCCTTTTTCTGATTTAGACTGACTATGTGACCAGAAGTAAAACTGTTTTCTTAATCTCTCAGTATCCTTAAGCAAATTCTTTTAAAACTAATCTGCAGATGAGGTTCTAATCTGTATTGGTAGAGGAAGTTTTCTTGTGGAGGAATTCCCAATGCCAATGAAATCAAAGATCTGGACCAAAAAAAAAAAAAAAGAAGGAAATTTGCAAAATATTTGACACACATACTCTTGTTTGAGCCAACATCCCAGTGAGGTAGGTACTACAGCTATTACCATTCCATTTTACAGAAGACAAAACTGAGGCATATCCATGTTCACGTAGTATCAAAGTCAGGATTAGGACCCAGGTCTTCCTGATTCCAAGTCCAGTACTCTATTCACTTCATACCTTCTTTTATTTTGGATTAGTGGCCCAAGATACTTACTTGACACAGGGTTACCACAAACCTACAATTTGTAAAAAAAAAAAAATGCAATCTCTAAGGTGAAGAGCAATAAAATGATGTGTGCCTATGGTTTTCAATTTATTGGCATATAAATAGGTAAAATAGCTTTTAATAAAGTTCCCTATTCCTTCATCTGTTGTGTCTAGTCCTATTTATTACAGAAAAATAGTGAGTGGAAGCTCTACCACAATTATAAAAACTTGTGTGCCATCACCCACCAAGACTAGTATCCTAACCCTGATATCTAGGCCTGATGGGACAGTTGACAAGCGTGGCAATAGTCACCAAAATGAACCTGTGGGACACATTTTACCTGGTCTGGATATGAAGGGGCAAAGACTAGAAGACCTGGTAAAGTGTATATGAAAATCTGTAATATTTTACTTATAATTTTTTTGTCAATGTTTCAGAGATTTATGCATTCAAAGTTCCAACACCTGTTTGTTCATGGGGTAATTATTCATCTCAGTCATAATCTTCCTCATCTATTTCTGGGATTCTACCTAGCATACTAAATTAATGCAAGTTGTCTTCCGGAGCCAATGACAGCATAAGCTATCTGCCAAGTTAGAGAGATGCCAATTTGATAAGGAAGAGAGAGAGAATTCTTAGGACACATAATAAGCCAAAGTGGAGTTTATTTGGATTCATGTAAAATCCAAGTTGTGTTGAAGTGGGGGACTCCTTGCCTCCATGAAAGACCCGTAGAGATTTTTTTGAGGTATTACTACCACTTAATTCTCTATCTAACAGAACTTCTCATCAACTGACTGGATTACCCAATGCATTTGGCAACCCCCAAAATAGGTTCTCCTCAACTCCTTTTTTACTGTACTGGAATCTGCATGGAACTAGAGGTCTATCATTATCAAATGTCACCCCTGGCTCACCATTAATATCTTTGAAGTGATAATAATACCTAACATTTCTCTGTGCTAAGCACTTTACAAATATTATCTCATTTGATCCTCACAACATCTCTGGAAGGTAGGTGCTATTATTAAACTTATTTTACAAATGTGAGTCAAACAGAGGTTAAATGACTTGCCCAGGATCACACAGCCAGATAGTGACTGAAGGCAGATTTGAACTCAAGCCTTCCTAATTTTAAGCCCACCTATCTCTATCTACTACACCATCAAGCTTCATCACATGTCCTAGGATGATAAGGACTAAGGCTGCTGAGAGAGAATGTCACCTTCAGAGCTCAGTGTTGTCCAGAAACTCTATTGATGGCTCAATTACTATTATTGTCCTTTGCCTCTGAAGCTTCAGTATTAGTTCTCTGCTGAGCTGATGCTGCCATCTGCTGGAACTATCATCTGTTCGGGCATGGGAAGGAGAAGAGGATGGAATAAAGGGGAATGTTATTGCTCTTTTGTGAGACTGACCTTGGTCAACATGCCTGGGGGCAATCAACATAAGTTCAGCTCTTTAGTCAGAAAGACAAACATATTTAACTGATACAGAAAAGGGTCTCAGGTACTTGTCAAGAATTTGCCTACTTGTGCTGCTTTCTTACCAAAAGATCTCCCCCTCAAGTATTGAGCAAGGTCTCCACCCGAATCAGAGAAAATACATTTCTTTCATCTTTTCCACATTCTATAATGCGGTCTGTGCTCCCCTAGCACAGTCTATAACTTCTGGTGATTCTGTGGTTGGGAATAAATACCTGCACCACTTTCCCCTTGTTCTTTCAACTCTTACCATGACCCTCTCCAGGCCATCCATGCAAACTGACTTAAATCTCAGTGAAGCTTCATCCTCGACTCCTTACTCTCCTTCACCCCACATTCAATCAGTTGCTAATGTCTTGACATTTTCTATTTCTACAATTTCCTTGGCTTTGGTCCCCTTATCTCTCTTTACACAGCCACTACTCAATCCAGTTCCTCATCCCCTCTCGTCTAGATTATTGCAACAGACCTCTTAATCAGTTTCTTCTCAAGTGTCTCTCCATTCCAGCCTGACCTTCACACAGCTTCCTAAGCTTAGGTCTGGCCTTACTCACACATTTCCAGTGGCTTTCTTTCTGAGACAAAATATAAATGCCACCGTTTAACTTTTAAAGCCCTTTATATCTTGGCCCCAAGCTATCTTTCTCATTGTATATCACTCTCCTTTCCATACTATTCTCACAGGTGTCAGTCACTCCCTTGCCTTGTGCCTCTGCACTGGCTGTTTCACTGGTCTGGAATACTCTATCTCTTCCCCTCCTCCCCTCCACCACTCTCTTTCTTCAAGATAAAGCTCAAACATCACCTTCTATACATAAAACCTTTCCTGATTTTCTCATCCCTAAACAGCTAGTGCCCTCTCTCCCTAATTGCCTTGAATTTATTATCTTTGCATTTATTCCATATCTACTTATATATATATATACATACATACATATGTAAATATATATACATATATATAAATATATATATATATATGTTTGTTTCCCCTTTAGAATATGAGCTCCTTGAGAATATGGATTATTTCATTCTTTGTACTTATATCCCTTATGCTTAGCACAGTGCCAAGCACATAGTAAGCACTTAATGTATGCTTGTTGATTGATTACTAATACTCAATAGGAAAGGACAGAGCTTTGTACACCTAGGTCCCATTAGCTGCATAATGAAACCCTCAAAGTGGTCACATGATTTGAATTCATGCTGTAATGTTGTTGTGGTTGCTGTTTATCCTTTGTTCTTGAAGAGGACCATGACATCAGGTAGATGAAGTCGTGACTTGCAAGTGAATTGGATTTAAGTGAGGGGGGCTGTGCAAAGTCACCAGCCTCACGTTCTCCTCCAGAGCCATCAGGGTCTAGCGGTGAGATTAAAACAACTAGAGATGGCCTGGGATGCAGTGGGAGACCTTGGCCTTTTTAAGCTAAGGTCTTTAACAGGTATCAGTTTGACTGAGGCAACACCCATTCAGTGATTAAGGCTAGGTAAGAAATGAAACAGAGAATAGCTTCTTTACCTAGTCAAAAAAAAAAAAAGAAAAGAAAAAAAGAAAAAAAAATCAATCTGGGAAGGGATTACCCTCAGGATTTCTGGCCAAAACAGAAACAACATGCTGCAATATTTCCATTGGGAAGGAACCAATGACCTTCTTTTATTTAAGTTTAACTTCACATTGTGATAATTCAAATTCTCGGGAATTCCTTATTCACACTAATCAAGACCCAGTTGTATTTATTTCTGCCACCATGCTGTTCCCAACCCTTGTTGCTCTCATTTACCAGTGTCCAGGTCACTTTTTCCATTCCAAATGCATTTAGAACTTGAGTCACAGTCTTCCTCTCCATTGCAAATCCTCCTCTTCTCCTTGAATAGCCTGGTTTCCCAGATCATCAGTCTCCATAACTCTCATGATCTTCATTTCTACTCCACCCCCACAGTCAAGTGATACCTTGGACCTCAAAAACATCTAACCCAGTTCCAGCGTCATGATGGTAGTGGGCAACACCATCCTCCCAGTCTCTCAGGTTTGCAACCTAGGAGTCATCCTGGATTCCTTACTATCTCTTACCCACCATACCGAATCTGTTGCCAAGGCTTGTCAATTTTACCTTGCAATATATGTTAAATATGCCCCTCTCTTTTGACACTGCTACCACTCTAGTAAAGGCCCTATCATCTCATGCCTGGATCATTGCAATAGCCTGCTGGTGGGTCTGCAAGCCTCCAGTCTCTTCCTACTGTAGCTCATCCTTCATTTAGCTACTAAAATAATTTTCTTAAAGCACAGTTCAGATCATGTCACCCCTCCTTATTCCCCAGTGGCTCCCTATTACCTCTAGGATCAAATGTAAAATGCTCTATTTGACATTCATAACCTACCCTCTCCTACCTTTCCAGTCTTCTTACACCTTACTCCCCAACATGTACTCTTTGATCTAGTGACACTGGCCTCTTTGTCATTTCATGAATAAGACCTTCTATCTCTTGGCTCCAGACTTTTTCTCTATCTCCCAAGCCTGCAAAGCTCTCCCTTCTCTTCTCAACCACTGACCTCCCTGACTTCCTTTAAGTTCCAGATTCTATTCCATCTTCTTCAGGAAGCCTTCCCCACCCCCTTTTAATTTCAGTGCCTTTCCTATGTTAATTATCTCCTATTTATCATATATATGTATGTATGTATGTATGCATGTATATCTTGCTTTGTATATATTTTCTTACATGTTGTCTCCCCCATTAAATTGTAAGCTCCATGAGGGCAGGGACTTTTTGCCTCTTTTGTATCATAAATGCTTAGCACAGCACAGTACTTGGCACATAGTTGGTGCTTAATAAATGTTGATCGATTGATCATCTTTAAGCTCTAAAATTCTTCTCTTGGATCATAATCTCCTGGCCTTTCCTTTTGTCTCACTCTTCCCTGCTACTCATCCTCACTGCAATCTCCAATGATGCATCCATCCCTCCCTACTCTTTTTACTTCAGCATCCTTGAGGTTCCTAGAACAAGTTTGTATCCTGCTGTATGCAAAACTTAGAGGAGACCTCTGAAAAAGGTTTGCTTTCTCTATTTTAACATAGGAGAGACAGCTTAGTGTAGTGGATAGATAATTAACCTCCAGTCCAGGAGGGATTAGGTTCAAGCCCTTGCCTTTAACACACACTGGCTGTGTATCCCTGGGCAAGATAGTTAATCTCTCAGTTCTCTTGGCCAGTGGTGTCAAACTCAAGCAGAAATGGGTTGCTGATCTACTTGTAAAGATTCCTGGGACTGTATGTTGACATAGGTTTAAAATGTAATATTATGTATGTTTTATTATATTTATTTATTTTGTTAATTATTTCCCAATCACATTTTAATCTGGTTCTGTTATACTTAGGAGTGTTTGCAAATTCTATTTTAGGCCAGCAACACACCCCTGAAGTGGGAACCAGATTAAAATATAATTAAGAAATATTTAACAAAATAAACAAAAAAGTAATAGTATATAGACAATGTTAATATGTGATTTTCTAAGTCAGTATGCAGCCCACAGAGATCCTTATGCATGATTTTATTGTTGCTGTTGTTCAATCCTGTCTGACTCGTGTGACCCTATTTAGGTTTTTATTGGCAAAGATACTAGAACTGGTTTGACATTTCTTTCTCCAGCTCATTTTATAGATGAAGAAACTGAGGCGAACAGGGTTAAATGACTTGCCCAGGGTCACATGACTAGGAAGTATCTGAGGCTAGATTTGAACTCAGGTCTTCCTGACTTTGGTCTGGGCATTCTATGCTCTGTGCCACTTTGGTCCCATTTCTATTTGAGGTTGACACCACTGCCCTAGGCAACTATCTTAAAGATTAGTGGAGGTGGAGGGGGGGAGGCTGGGAGGAATGGAAAGGCTACTCTCCAAGTTCATAAATTGGAGAGAAGATGCTTTTCCTCGCAGCAGGTCCATCTACCAATGAAATCACAGGTTCGGTCCCTATCTCTATTTAAATATACACAGATGTCTAGATAGTTATACATATGCATGAATCATTGATTTACTATGTTATTGGGGATATTAACCTGGAAATAATGTGAAAGAATAGATGAATTCTTCATAGGGAGGGAACAGCAGCTGACATTTCTATAGTGCTTTATGTTTACAAAGAACTTTTTCACATGTTCTCTTTCAGGTCAATTCAACAAGTATTGGTTAAGCATTTATTTTTCCAGGCAGGGTAGCTAAGCAGGACAGTGGATAGAATGACAGCACCAGAATCAGAAAGACTCATCTTCCTGAGTTCAAATCTGGCCTCAACCACTTACTAGCTATGTGACCCTAAGAAAGTCACTTAACCCTCTTGCCTCAGTTTCCTCATCTATAGAATGAGATGGAGAAGGAAATGGCAAATCACTCCAGGATCTTTGCCAAGAAAACCCTAAATGGGGTCACAAAGGGTCAGACATGACTACACAACAAATTATTACCCCCATTTTACAGATGAGAGACTGAAGCAGACAAAAGTCAAGTGACTTGCCCAAGGGTCATGCAGATAGTGTCTGAGGCCAGTTTTTAACTCAGGTCAACCTGACTCCAAGGTCAATGCATCCCCGTACCACCTAGCTGCCCTAATCTAGCCCTGGCCACTCCCATCTCTGTGCATCCGTTCAAAATGGTCTCTATTCTTCTGTTTGTGCTTAAGGGGGGTTGGGTGGATATGTGGGGGCGTTGGGACAAGGAGCTCCCATAGAGCATGCATGGACCTGGCCCTTTATGTTGAACCAGTACTCTTCCCCCTTTACTGAAGGGGCCAGGATGCAGTCTCATACCCATTCATGTTCCAAAGAATGGTGCTTTCTACACCTATTTCTTTCTACATCTTTTCTTCCTTAAAGGCCCAGCTTAGGTGCTACCTCTTCCATACATAGTAGATTCCCTGATCCCCTACAGGTAGAAATGGTCCTTCCCTTCTTGAATCTTTCAGGCTATTCTGCTTGCCCTCCGCTATGTATCATTTTCTAACTCTAGCTATTTGGGTATATGTTTCACTCTTCCTAGGACAGAGGTTCTCAAAGTTTTTTTTTGTATGTATTGTGGACCCCTTTGACAGTCTGGTGAAGACTGGGGACCCTTTCTCAGAATGCTTTGACTGGAGGAAATGCTAAATTTCAGTTACAGGCAAGTGAAAATAAAGATGTATTTTCCCCCATCTGAGTTCACCAGCCCTCTGAAATCTATCTATGGACTCCTTGGGAGAACTCTATATAAGGAACTCATACTTGAGTAGATTTCAAAATTCTTGAGGGCATTTATCACCTTTGTATCCCAAAATCTTGCAGAGCACCTAACACTGGGTAGGTTCTTAATCAATATTGGTTGAATGGAATTATCTTGAGTTATTTTATCTTATGCTATTTGTTATAACTCTTATTTTGCAAACGAGGAATTGGTCTTAGAGAGGAAACCTGAGAGACGTGAAATCATTTGCCTAATATCACAGGGCCAAATAGCAATACCAGAACTTGAACTCAAGGCTTGCTGATTCTAATTCCAACGTTCTTTACATAGCAATGCTTTTTATTTTGGGTAGTATAGTGGGGTGGGTAGTAGTGAGCACGGTTGTTTACTCTTTCTATTTTCCTCTTATTCCCCAATTACTGACTCATTGCCTAGGTAGGTTTCCTGGTATAAACAATCCTCTCCCCTGTGAAGTTGTATCAAAGAATCTATAATTTCTCTCTATCTTTTTAAGCTCCAAATCCCCATCAGAGACAGTGATCTGGCAAAATATGTTAGTGCTAGATCTATCTCTCTTCTCTGGTGATGCTCCCTCTCCATTAAGCTCCTTCTTTTTTTTTGTGAGGCAATTGGGGTTAAGTGACTTGCCCAAGGTCACACAGCTAGTAAGTGTCAAGTGTCTGGTTTGAGACCTCATTTGAACTCAGGTCCTCTTAACTCCAGGGCTGGTGCTCCATCCACTGTGCCACCTAGCTGCCCCCACTACCTCCTTCCAATAGCATTTCCAATAAGTGCATCCAGACTAGCAAATGCTTATGTTTAATATTATTTATAAACACAAAGTAAATATTTATAACAAAAAAAAGTAAGCAGACTTTCCATCATACCCAGTGGGAAAAGCTTCAAACTCTCTTGAGGAAAGCTCACAGGCAGAAAGAATGGACTTTGAGACCAATGGTCTTTGGACACTACTAAATGAAAATCAACTATATCGTCACATCCCTTTGCTTCCAAGAAGACCTAAATTTAGACCAGGTGCAGAAAGAAAGTTTTCTTTTCCTTCTCTTTGAAGTTTCTAAGAAATGAAGTCCCAGAATCACATCCTAGGGTAAAGTATGTCACATTCCCTATGATTAGAAAGAAATTCTTCCTACTAACCTACTTCTCAACATAACCTCTCAGTGGAGATAGAAGAGCTGTTTACCATCACTAATCCCTTGCTAGACATTTGTCATGAAGTATATTGTAACATTCCTTTTTTTCTGCATCACATAAACCCAGTCGTTTGGTTTTTTTTTTCCCCCTCCATTTCATGATGTATAATCTTCCTTAATAGGAGCAGATGTAGATCTGCAAGGGACCTCCAGGGTCATAGAGGTCATTCTCATTTTATAGATAAGGAAACTGTAACTCAAAGAGGTAAAGTGACCTAAAATAATAAATAATAGGGCCAGGATTTGAATCTAGGTTCTTGGACTCCAAATCCAGCACTCTTTACACTATATCATGTTCCTTTGATGGGGGGAGGAAAGAGTGTCTCATTTTAAATGTCAAGAATCTGTGTTATGAAAGTCTTGAGATGGAAGTTTTTCAAGTTCCCACAAAAATTACTGAGGAATCACAGCAAAACCTGCAGGGGAAAACATGTTTGAAATGACTAAAAAGTCAAAGAGTCAACAAAATTCAGAGGAAAATGCTGAGTCTACAATCTAAAAGCTATAAGCCCCTGACCTTGTAGTGAGAGGGTTATTCTGCCTAACCACAGATGACCTCGATTGGGTGGTTATAGGCTCTGAAAGGAATTCCACACTGGGTTGCCTCTACTGACCAGTAAATTGGCTAACTTTGCCCTAGAGAGTTTCAGAATTGAAGCAACTTGTATGTCTCAGGACTCACACAAATCTTGGCTCTATTCTGGGACCCTTCTAACTTCTCCATATCTCCTGTGAACTTAAAGAAACAAGAAAGGAGACACAGAAATTTCTACAATTCTGAGACACAACACAAAAAGTGAATTTTTGAACCTTTTTTACAGTTGCCATGGGACACATATATAACTAATAAGCTACCATAGGTAGGGTTCAAACCCACATTTTCTTGCTCTACACTTAGCATTTTAGTCCTAACATCATGCTATTTCTTTGTGTATAGGCATGCCAGGAAAAAAAAAAGATTTGAAGTCAATTTTTAGCTCATAATAACAGATATTCTTTGGTCCCATGCTACAAGGCTCCCAAAACTGTAAAAGGTAAACCTTTTTCATGCACAAACTAAAAGCAGCTCAGTTATACTTAAAGACATTTATAAAAAGTACCAGTCGTGGTAAATATTTTTATTTCAATGCATGATGGAGAAACTCAACCACAGAGTGGTTTAAGTGAGAGGCAATATGATGTCATTTATGTTCGGCATTAGGAGGCAAGAGTCCTCAGCTGGGGTTCCAACTGCCCACCATACCATCTGAGTGGCCTTGGGCAAATCTTCATGTCTCTGGGCTTCAGGTATTTCATCTGCAAAATGACTATAACAACAGTTAACCTCTGGAGTGCTAGGGGTCGGGTCAGATATACTCCTGAGGTTCCTTCCATCACTGAGGTAAATGATTTAATGACTTGCCAGAGGTTCTCCATTGTTAATGAAGAGCCAGGGATAGAATTCAAGAGCAGATGATTCTTTTGATGACTCCATTCATTATGGAGTTTCTCTTTCTCTTAACTTGCTACCTTAAGCATATGATCAAAGGTTTCCTCCACCCCACTCCAACCAGTTGCCCTTTTACTGTAAGACCTTAACATTTCCTCCAGAAAACTCAGCTTCGGGACTGAAAAATTAATATATGGAAATTCAGTTCGATTCCATTAAACAAATGCCACAAGTATTTACTGGACTCATACACTGAACTCAGCAGATGTTAAAGAAGGCTGGCAGTGGATATAGACTGGGGCTTGTCTGGATTGGAGGTATTACAATGCGCTGTGGGCCTTTGAAAGTTCATTCTTGTGAAGGGCAGTATATTCTTCTCCAGGAGATTTTAAAAAGTCAGAATTGGTGTAGCTGAAAGAGTGCAGGGTTTGGGATCAGAGACATGAATTCAAATCCTGGCCCTGTTACTTACTAACTGTGTCCTTGGGCAAGTCATTTGACTTCTCTGGGCCTCAGTTTCTTCATCTGCACAGTAGATTGAATGCTGACCTGCCTCAGACATTTACTACCTGTTTATCCCTGGGCAAATCACAGCAGATGGAGCACCAAGCCTGGAATCAGGACAAATCCAGCTTCAGACACTTTCCAGCTATGTGGCCCTGGGCAAGTCACTGCAGGCTGGTTGTCTCATCTATTGTTCCTCATCTGTCAAATGAGCTGGAGAAGGAAATGACAAACCACTCCAGTATCTCTGCCAAGAAAATCCCAAATGGGGTCACAAAGAGTCAGACACAACTGAAAAACAATTGAACCACAAAAGCACATATCTGGATATATCAAACTACAAATGTGATCATGTGTAACTTCACAGTGACGCAGAGAACTAGACTAGATCTTTCCAGGTCCTTCATTCTTCCAATTTCCATTCCCAAGATACACTCCCCTGAGGACATTTCCTTTCTCTTCTTCCTATTATTGTTATTTCAGTCATGTTCAACTCTTCATTGACCCCATTTGGGGTTTTCTTGGCAAAGATACTGGAGTGGTTTGCCATTTCCTTCTCCAGCTCATTTGACAGATGAGGAAACTGAGGCAAACAGGGTGAAGTGACTTGGCCAGGGTCACACAGTTAGTACCTGACTGAGGCTGGATTCAAACTCAGGAAGATGAGTCTTCCTTACTCCAGGCCCAGCATTCCATCTACTGCCCTACCTAGCTTCTCCACTCTCTTCTTTCTAGTGCCCGTCTTTTGTGTGGATATGAAATTATCAGCCCAGGGAGATTACATATGAATACTGATCAAGCAGTCTCTGAATGGCTTCAGAATCCATGACTTGGAGAGGACAGGAGAATTTTCTTTGTTAAATCTGTAGCTGTTTTGATGTTGATAAAAGATAAGAGGCATCCTGGACTTATGTGGATTAATTGGTGTCAGAAGGTCTCCTTTCAGTGCTCCCTCACAGCTGATGGACCCTGGGCAAGTCACCTAATCTCTTGTGTCTCAGACGCTCCCTAGAACTTAATCCTTTCCAGTCCAAAATCTATGATGACTATGCAGACAAGCTGCAATCTGTGTAGATGGAGGAAGTTCCCACACTGGGAGTTACCAGTCCTGCAGAAATCTCAACTCCTTTTGCTGTTGCTCTATATTAAAGGATACAGCTTCTGAAATTGGGTCTTCTATACCCAAGAAATGGCTGCACCAAGTTCACATTGTAAATCAGGTCAAGTTATTTTTCAGTGTGGGCTCATCCTCTTCATCCTGCCTTCCTCATTTGTTTTCACCCTCTTTCCACCCTCTCCTAAATCTTCCCTCTTACCCTCCACCAATGCCCCCAAGAGCCATGGGAAGTCAAGAGTTAACACTTAGCCTTAAGAATTAGCAGGCTCTCTGGGAATCAATAGTTAGACATTTATTGACCACTTAAGACATATGCAAGGCACTTCCATAGACACTGAGTGTGTTTGGGGGAGGAGTGGGGGGATAAAGACATGAATAAGACACAGTTCCTGACTTCAGGATGCTAAATAATCATAATTATAATCATAATAACCCTTCACATTTGTATTGTGCTATAAATTTTTTAAAAATACTTTATTATGGGGGGCAGCTAGGTGGAGCAGTGAATAGAGCACCAGCCCTGAAGTCAGGAGGACCTGAGTTCAAATCCAGCCTCAGACCAAACACTTGACACTTACTAGCTGTGTGACCTTGGGCAAGTCACTTAACCCCAATTGCCTAAAAACCAAAACAAAAAAAAAAACTTTATCATTCCACTTGATACTTAAAACAACCCTATGAAGAAGGTGGTGAAAGAATTATTGTTCCCATTTTACAGATAAGCAAGCAAAGGCTCAGGGAACAGAAGGGGTTTTACCCTAGGTCAAAAATGGCAGAAAAGCACTCCACTGGGGTCTTCTGGCTCTAAGTAAAAATGATAAAGATAACCCAGACTTAAAGACAAACAAACAAACAAATCCAGAACCTCTGGTCAGCCTTTTCAGGAGTCAGAAGATGTGACCACCTAGGAAGGTCGTGTCATCCAAATTCAGTTCAATTCTGCAAGCATTTTAAAGTGCCTAATATGTGTAAGCCACTGTTCCTGGTGGTTGGGGTGAGGGCAAAATACAAGGACAAAAAAAGTCCTTCAAGATAATTGAAGTGATAGGCCTTTCCCCTTGCCCAGGACACCTCTGAGTATCAGGTTCAGTTCTGGGCACACAGTTCAAGGACACAGAGAAGCGGTGGGCATCCAGAGGAGGACGGGCCTTTATTTGAGGTCTCAAAGGCGTTTTTGTCTCCAAAGGTTTAAGAGGTGCAGAGAATAAAACCCTGCTGGGCCTGGGGTACAAGAGACCTATCTCTGAAAGTGAGGGAAGATCGCAGAGGCCCTGAAGAGGGAGGCAGGAGGACCCCAAAATAAACCATAAAACACTGCTCCTCCTGTTTCAGCTCCCAGAAAGTCGGTGAGTGCGGGAGCTGGGCCAGAGGCTGCAGCGTCCCGCCGGCAGATGGCAGCAAAGGGCCGCCTGCCGGTCACCGCTCCCGGGCCGGGGCTCGGGCCCATCCCTGCAGCAGCAGGTCCGGGAGGAGGCGGCCAGAGGCGAGCACGCCTGAGAGTCATCGATCACTGGAGTGGGCAGGCTGTTTCATTAATTTAATGATGCTCACCAAGGAGGTATGCAATACACTTCCTTTTCTGTGACCTAAGGGCATGACACCCCTCGCCCTCTGAATCAGCCACTAAAGTGATAAAGCAGCTGTAAGCTCAGGACGTAGTGGAAACAAAGGTGCTCGCAGGCAGGCTGGTGTTACAATATACATACAATGGAGAGGAAGTTCCTCCCCGAGAGATTTCTGTGCAGAGAAGATAAGTCTGGACCCAAATATGTGTGTGTCTGTATGTGTATGTATATATGCATGCGAGTATGGATATATACTATGGGCGTAGCTGTATATGCACAAACGTAATTTACATGTGCACATGCATATTTGCATAAATACAATTATATTAATAAGTATATATGTAGAGCACAGAGATTATAACTATGGGTCACTAAGGGGTTATACAACCCAAAGTCAGGGAAAGAGGAATCCAGTGACTCTTCACACACACACACACACACACACACACACACACACAAGTGCACATAATGACTATATGTGTATACAGTATACAGGATATACATGTGTATATATAAACAATATATACACAACATAGTGCACACATAATACATGTGCACATATGCTCACAATGCACATAACACGTGTATATATACACACAAATATACATATATGCCCCACCTACATGTGTGTATATGCAGTATAGATTCCTAGACATATACAGATGTATATACACATTTCCACAATACATAGATACATACACAATATAGTTGAATGTACGCACATAGACAGATGTGTATATATAATATACACATACATAGATGTGTATATGCACACATATACCACATATATTGTATACACATACCTAAATACACATATAAATGTGTATGCACATGCATGTATGTGCACCTATTTGTGTTTATACACATACACATATATATAAGCACATACATATATACTTGTACAATATCTACACATGTGTTTCTATACATATATATAGCATAATGTGGTTAGCTATGATATAAATTACAATAATTTATATTCCAGACCTTTCCTTTATTCTCCTCAGAAATAGAATGTTATTCAAACTGATTTGAAAGGTAGTATGACAGAGTGGATAGAGTATTGGTCTTAAGAGGAATTAGTAAGGTTTGGATTTAGATCTTGCTTCAGACACTAGCTGTGCGATCGCGGGCAAGTCACTTATTGGCTCTGTGACTCAGTTTCCTTATCTGTAAAATGAGGAAGGTTAGGCTAGGTGCCCTTTGAGGTCCCTTCAGGCTCTAGATCTGTGATCCTGATAGAATACTTCTCAGTTTGGAAGAACAAGGTTTTATTCAAAGCAAGTTAGAGTTTTTGGTAAATTTTACCCCGAGAGAGCCTCCTATGAAGTATTCCCTTCTTGAATTGATGAGTTCCTTCCAGGGGGCCTTCAATTTTAGGGACAGGCCCATGCCAGCCATGCCTTATTCCCCTTCCAGCTGTTCTTCTGACTCTCCAGACTGCTACCTTTCCCCTAATGGATACCTTCTCTCCTTCTTCCATTCCCCCTTTTCCTCTCCTTTACTTTTCTTCTGTGTGCTACGTTCTCCTTAGAATATAAACATCTTGAAGGCAAGGTCTTTTTTTTTTTTTGCTTCTATTTGTATCTTCAGCTCTTAGCACAGTGCCTAGCACATAAAAATTCCTTAATAAATGCTTGTTGATTGCTTTCCTTAAATGTGCCAGGTACTATACCAGGAGCTGGGGATACAAATAAAGCAAGTAAGACAGCTTGGAGGAGTGCACATTCCAAAGGGGTTGGGGTGGGGGAGAAAATACTTAAGGCTTGCTGGAAAGAGGGGAATAGATACCATGGTGAGGTTTGGATCTGGTGGCTGGTGAGGTAGAGACCTCATCCTGAGCAACATAAAGTGAAAGGCCATCTGTCAGAGCCCAGGATGGTTCCAGGGTGGGAATCCAAGTGTCCTTTAGGGGTTAATGTCAGCTGGGGTGAGGGCAAGCAGGGTTTGGCCAACATCGTATGGCCCTTCATTCACAAAACATTGACCTACTATCAATTGGTTAAGCTTTTTGAGTATTTCTCCTCCAAGATGAGGATAGATTTGCATTGATCTCTCTTGATTAGAATCAATGCATATGAGTGCAAAGAACACAAGGGTTGGAGTCAGTTGCCTGGACTGGACTGAATCCTGTCTCTTTCATTGTGTGATTTTGGACAAGCCAATTAATCTCTCTGGGCCTCAGTTTCCTTGAGAGAATTGGACTAGATATTCACTAAGGACTGTTGCAGCTCTAAATTTTATGATCTTACTACTAGACAGGACTATAGAGAGGTTAATTAACTTGCCCAAGATCAAACCTGTAATGAGTGGCCAAGATAGGATTTGAACCCAGCCCCTTATGATTCCAAAACACACACACACACACACACACATACACACACACACACACACACACACAGATAGTTGGCCCACGTAGGGATCAAACTCTGCATTTTATACCACATCAATTGACACCATTTTAACACCTCCCTTTAAAACAACAGCAAACCTTCTTGGCTGTAAGCCAAGATCTAAGATGTCTAGTTTGTGTTGGAAAAAGCACCACCAAGTTGAGATAGAGGATGCCGCTAAATGGATTGCTTCCACATAGGAACCACTGGAAATACTTTAGTTGGGCAGGGAAGGGAGTTACCCCACTCTATAGGATTATGAAATTGGCCTAGCATCACCTGAGAAACTACCATGGTTCCTTGTCATAAAAGTTCTTGTGTCCGTACATGTGAGGCATAAAGCCTTCATTCAGAAATCTAGTTAGCAGGATTCATTTGATAGACACAATGAAGCTGCCAGGTTGGGGGTGGGGGAAGGCAGAAAAAAAGCTTCTCTTTTGCCTATTTATCTCTTTTAAGCAAAGCAAAGGTCTGCAGAGTTGGGGGGGAGATGGTAGAGGAGGTTGCTTTTCCACTGAGTAGCTCCAAAGGCTCCAAACAAAAAGATATTTAAAAAAAGAACGAACTTCCACAAGTGATGTGACTGGATCCCTAGGTTCATTATCCAACATTTCGTGAGCATATCACATACAATGTGGGATAGGAGATGACAGGTCTAACCTCAGTGCCAGGAAGACAAGGGTTTAAGTCCTACTGCCTGTGTGACCCTCAGTACTCTGGGCAACTTTTTTTAACACTGTAAGTTTCAGAATGTGTGCATTGATAGAAAGAGGTTCTTCCCTGGGAGTTCCCTACACTTATGAAATAACGTGTTTGTCCCAACATAGCCCACCTGACCCAAATCATATTCATACCATGGTTAACTGTCTTTTTATTTATAGTTTATGTTTATATATAGAAGAGGATTAGATTAGTACATTTCCTGTGGAACTAAGCACATATATTTGCATATATGTGGATGTATGTACATGCATACATATGGTTTATGCAATATGTGCACACATGTATATATCTTTACTCCCATGAGACAAGTGGATAAAAAATATCATTAGGCCCATTTTGCAGATGGAAAAGCAAGACAGGTTGATATTATATAATTTATCTAAGGTCACACAGAAGCCAGAGGAGGAATTTGAGTTCTCCCATTTTCATTCCTTTTTTCCCTTTTATTCTGAACTTAAACAAATACCAAATATATAAGATTAGTATTTTCATATCCATGCAATACATGAAACTATGAATTTTTATGTAGAGCTTAATTTTATTTTTAAGTATATAATAAATACAACAAGTAACTTTCAAACTGTCCTATTTGTGATTCCTCCTGTCCTTCTCTCTGCTTTCCAGGAATCCTGTCCTTTGCCTCCTTCTCTCTTCCACCTCCCCTGCCTAATTTGAAACAACAACAGCAATAACCTTGGAATAAATATGCGTCATCGAGTAAAACATTTCCATGTCGGTGATGTCCAAAAATGCATGTCTTACTCAGCATCTTGAATCTGTTGCCTCTCTGTCGGGGTGGATAACATGTTACATCTCCTGTACTTTTAAAATGTGGTTGATCATTACATTGATCAGAGTTCTTTACTCAAATTGTTGTTATTATATAAAAAAGTCTTTCCAGGTTTCTCTGAAACTATCCCTTTTGTTGTCCTTATGATGCAATAATATTCCGTTACAATCATGTAACATAATTTGTTCAGCCATTCTTCCATAGATGGTTGCCATCTTAGTTTCTGGTTCTTTGCCACTACAGAAAAAGCTGTATTTTTTATATAAGGGTCCTTTTCTTCTTTCTTTATTCCCTTTGATATATGACCTCATAGTGGTATTACTGGGTCAAAAGTTATTAATGTTTAGTGACTTTGGGGCATAGTTCCAAATTGCTTTCAAGAATGGCTGGACCAATTCATAGTGCCACCAGAAATGAATTAATATATATTTTCCGGCAACCCCTCAAACATTTGTCATTTTTGCCAATCTGATGGGTTTGAGGTAGAATGTCAGAGATGCTTAATCTTGTGTTCCTCTACTTGTTAGTGACTTTGAACATTTAGAGATGTTGATAGCTTAGATTATTTCCTGTGAAAACTACCTGTTCAATATCCTTTGACCATTTGTCATTTGGGGAATAGTTCTTATTCTTATAAATTTCAGTCAATTCCTTATGTATCTTGGAAATGAGACCTTCATCAAAGAAACTTCATGCAAAGTTTTCTCCCCTAGTTAACTATTTCCCTTATCATTTAAACTGCATTAATTTGTGCAAAAAATTTTAATTTTATGTAATCTTTTATGTAATCTTCTCTATCCCTTATTTGGGCATGAATTATTCTCCCTATCCATAAGTCTGAAAGGGAATTCCTTCCTTGTTCTTATATTTTGCTTGTGATGTGACCCCGTGTAAATGTCAAATATCCACTTGGCATTTATCTTAGTATATAGTATGAAATGTTGGTCTATGTCTTATTTCTAACAGATTACTTTCCAATTTTCCCAGCAGAGAGTCTTTAGGCCAATAGCTAAGGTCTTTGGGTTTATTGAGTACTGTGCTATTGTGTTTATTTTCTTGCATAAGTTTATGTCTAATCTGTTCCATTAATAGATCTCCCTATTTATTAACCAGTGTCAAATCGTTTTTGTGATTTAGCAATCACTTTGTAATCATATACTTTGTTATATAGTTTAAGATCTGGTATTTCTATGCTCCTTTCCTTCCCTTTCTTTTTTTGCTATTTCCTGTGAAATTCTTGACCTTTTCCTGTTCCTTGACCTTGACCTGTTCCTTCAGATGAAGTTCATTATAATTTTTTTTTAGTTCTATGAAACAATCCTTTGGTGGTTTGTTATAAGAATTCCCCACTTTCTTCACTGCCTGGAAAACACTGCGTCTAGGATTAGAAATACAAGATGTAATCTAAGATCCCAACAAGTGGGACCTTGATGCTTTTTGAAGTTTATTCTCAGGGTAAGACTGTCTCCTTTCTGTAACCCTTTCTTCCCCCATTACAGTGAGATGCAAAAGACTATTTGGGGAGGAGAGTTGTATTAAATGACCTCTATAATCCTTTTGGGTGGTGCAATAGATAGAGCATGAGTCCTGGAGACAGGAAGATTTGAGTTAAAAATCTTATACTTGCTAGCTAGGTGACCCTGGGCAAGTCACTTACCCCCTATTAGCCTCAATTCCTCATCTGTAAAATGGGGACACACTGGACAAGGAAATGGCAAACCACTCCAATATCTTTTCTTTCTTTTCTTTTCTTTTCTTTTTTATCTTTTGTTTTTAAAATTTTAAGTTCCAAATTTTCTCCCTTCCTCCCTTCCCACCCACCCCCATTGAGAAGGCAAGTAACTTGATACAGGTTATACATGTGTAGTCATGCAAAACACTTCCATAGTAGTCATGTTGTGAAAAACTAAGTATATTTCCCTTCATCCTATCCTGCCCCCAATTTATTCTATTCTCTCTTTTGACCCTGTCCCCCTCTAGAAGTGTTTGCTTCTGATTACCCCCTCTCCCAATCTGCCCTCCCCTCTATCATCCTCCTGCACTCTTGTCCCCTTCCCCCCTATTTTCTATAGGGTAAGATAGATTTCCATACCCAATTGAGTGTGCATGTTATTCTCTCCTTAAGCCAAATCCGATGAGAATAAGATTCACTCATTCCCTCTCACCTTCCTCCTCTTCTCCTCCACTGTAAAAGCCTTTTCTTGTCTGTTTTATGTGAGATAATTTACCCCATTCTACCTCTCCCTTTCTCCTTCTCCCAATATAATCCTCTCTCACCCCTTAATTTTATTCTCCAAATATTACCTCTTCATCTTCAACTCACCCTATGTCCTCCATTTATCTATCTTTCTATCCATCTTTCTATCTGTCTATTTATCTGTCTATCTACATACATAACATTTTTTTCCCTCCAACTACTCTAATACTTACAAAGGACTCATGAATTACAAATATCATGTTTCCGTGCAGAATGTAAACAGTTCAACCTTAATAAGTCTCTTATGATTTCTCTTTCCTATTTACCTCTTCATGTTTTTCTTGAGTCTTGTATCTGAAAGTCAAATTTTCTGATAAGCTGTGGTCTTTTCATCAAGAATGCTTGAAAGTCCTCTATTTCACTGAATATCCATTTTCCCCCTGAAGGATTATGCTCAGTTTTGCTGGGTAGTTGATTCTTGGTTGTAATCCCATCTCCTTTGCCCTCCAGAATATTGTATTTCAAGCCCTGTGGTCCCTTAATGTAGAAGCTGCTAAATTTTATGTTATCCTGATTGTGTTTCCACGTTACTTGAATTGTTTCTTTCTGGCTGCTTGAAATATCTTCTCCTTGACCTGGGAATTCTGGAATTTGGCTACAACATTCCTAGGAGTTTTCCTTTGGGGATCTCTTTCAGGAGGTGATCGGTGAATTCTTTCAATTTCTATTTTGCCCTCTGATTCTAAAATATCAGGGCAGTTTTCCTTGATAATTTCTTGAAAGATGATGTCTAGGCTCTTTTTTTGATCATGGCTTTCAGATAAGTCCAATAATTTTTAAATTCTGTCTCCTGGATCTATTTTCCAGGTCAGTTGTTTTTCCAATGAGATATTTCACATTGTTTTCTATTTTTTCGTTCTTTTGAATTTGTTTTATAGTGTCTTGATTTCTCATAAAATCACTAGCTTCCAATTGCTTCATTCTAATTTTTAAGGAAGTATTTTCTCCAGTCAGCTTTTGGACTTCCTTTTCCATTTGACCAGTTTTGCTTTTTAGGGCATTCTTTTCCTCATTGACTTTTTGGACCTCTTTTGCCATTTGGGTTAGGCTATTTTTTAAGGTGTTATTTTTTTCAGCATTTTTTTGGGTCTCCTTTAGCAAGCTGTTGACTTGTTTTTCATGATTTTTTGCATCACTCTCAGTTTTTCCTCTACTCCTCTTATATGTTTCTCAAATTCCTTTTTGAGCTTTTTCGTGGCCTGGGACCAATTCATATTTTTCTTGGAGGCTTTGGATGTAGGAGCTTTGACTGTGTTGTCTTCTTCTGGTTGTATGTTTTGATCTTCTTTGTTACCAAAGAAAGATTCTATGGTCTGATTGTTTTTTCCCTGCTTGCTCATGATCCCAGCCAAGTACTTGAGATATAAACTCTTCATTAAGGTAGGGATCTGCTTCCACTGTGGAGAGTGTACTGTCCCAAGCTTCAGGGATTTTGTGCAGCTGGTTTCAGAGATACTTCTAGGGACCTGAAAATTTTCAGTTCTTCCAAGGTGTTATGATCAAGGGCAAGGTGTTTACTCCTTTCCTGGCCTGTGCTCTGGTCTGTGAGTGACCACGAGCACTCTTTTCTGTCTTGGAACTGTAAGGAGGATTTTCTATCCACAATTACTACAAGCTCCACCATGCCAGTGCTCCTCCTCGCCCCAGGACCGCCACCCAGAGCTGTGACCCAGATCCAAGCACAGGCAAAGCAAGAGAATCCTGCATCAGCAAAGAGATCCCTGCAATTCCCTTCTGATCAGCCACTTGATTCCCCCTCAATCTGTGGGCCTGAAGCTCAGGAGGCAGCCACCACCCCAGGGCCACACTCGGGGACTGGGACTGGAACCCCACCATGCTTCTCTCTCACCACTGCAGAAACAGATTTTTCCCACTGACCTTCTAAGTTGTCTTTGGCCTTCATGGGTTGAGAAGTCTGGAAACCGCCACATCTGCCTGAGATTCAGTCCTCTGAGGCCTGCTCCAGGTTTGCTAAGGCGTGCACACCCACGCTGAACTGTGCTTCTCTCCCTACCCAGCACGATATACCTTTCCGATCAACCATCCAGCTTGTCTTGGGCTGGAAATTTGTTTCACTCTGTCTTTTTGTGGGTTCTGCTGCTTTAGAATTTGTTTGGAGCCATTTTTTACAGGTATTTGGAGGAGTTTGGGGGAGAGCTCAAGCAAGTTACTGCTTTTACTCTGCCATCTCGGCTCCGCCCCCTCCCATATCTTTTCCAAGAAAACCCAATGGACAAAGTCCACGGGGCCACATAGAGTCAGACAAGACTGTACAACTGAACAATAATAACAACACAACCCTTTTTAATGGGAAGATTCCATGATTCTCTGCTTGAATGTGACAGGAGGCGTAGAGAGCCAGCTGTAGTCTCAGAGGAGAAAGAAGGATGGAATAAAGATACTTGCTAAGGGCATGCTAAGAACAAGACTTCTTGGGCCAAGCATGCCCCTTAGGAGAGCAGAGGAGAGAAAGCAGAAGGAGGCAATGAGTTTAGGTGACAGTTACATAGCCTTAGGGACCTCATTAATCTTTTCAGAGGCTGCTTGCTAAGCTAATGTCATAGCCTGGTTCTCTGATCTAGAAAAAGATAATGTCCAAAATCATGTCCTCCCTGGGGATCACATTGAGGTATGGCTAAGTAGGTTATTTCCTTAAGGTTTAAGAAGCTAAATTGGAGAAAGAATTCAAAAGAGTGAGTCCTAGGGCTGGAGGTGGACATTGATGGGCTGGGTCAGCATATACTTTGATTATGTAGCAGAATGAGGTAGTCACCTGGCAGTTCTAAATTGGTTATGCCATGAGTTTCACGGCATTTGTCTCATTATTGGAAATTTACAGCAAAATTCAGTGGTTTTCTCCCTATCTCCCAATGACATTCTATAATTACACCTATTCTATGCCCAAAGAGAGTCAGTGTAGTGGATGATAAGTCCACCTTGAAATCAGGAAGACTTGGGTTCAAATCTAGACTCTGACACACACTAGCTGTGTGACAAAGGGCAAGTCACTCAAATTCTCAGAGCCCCCAGACAACCCTTTCAGATTATCTAAGTTCTAGTTGTGATGAACAGTGAAGGGACTTTGCTACTGGGAGTCCTCCGCATGAATGAAATAACAGATCAGGATGAAAGAAAATGTTTCTAGCAGCTAATATGAACACTCATCAGAAAGTACACAAAGGCTTTTCTGTTTACCCTACTGAGACCCCAGACCAGTTATCGGTTATAAATAATAATAAGCCTTATGCCTTCCTGGGGAGATATTAGAACAGGAATGTGTTGCTGAATTATGACTCCCTGGTGTGAAATGTAAGACTTGTATAATTCAAATATGCTTGGGAAGTCCAAATAGCTTTATTTCCTGATGGCCATCAATGGTCCCTAATCAGAGGCAGAACTTAGTTGACAAGCTAGGAGCTAGCTTTGGGAATTGCAAATGTATTATAAATTTGCTAACTAGTCTGTCCAAAGGTCCCAGGACAATAATCCTAGATGAAATGAGCAGGCTAATGTTGCACAACCCTGAAATTTGCTATTCGGAGGGAATGAGAGGTCTCCAAAGGTAATGCTGCCAGTGTGGAAATCTGAGAGGAAGAGGCAGCCAGCTTTGGAAGGATACTGACTGGTGAAGGGAAGGAAATCCTAATCTTACCTAATGAACTGTTTCTGGATGTTATTACTCAGGGCTCACAGATGTTGCTAGAGACCAATTACCTCTTTATTTGTCTATTTATTTAATTTGATTGATAAAACCATGTTTGTTATTTAAAATCCACCAGACTTTAATCCTCAGGGCTGGAATGATCAAAGTCAGAGTAAGCGTTTTGACTTTGAATTTTAGCCACATGAACTGAACCTATAGGAGAGGAAATTTCAGAGCATCAGAGCTAGAATGGGCCTGAGAGGTTATTTATTCCAATTCCCTCCATGTATAGATGAGGAAACTGAGATCCTGGGAAGGGTGGTGATTTGTCCAAAGTCAAACTACAAGTTATTGGCAGAACTGGGATGAGAAAATGGTTCTACTGCCTCCTGAGAAGCCTTGATGCAGTGAGTAAGAAAATCCATTTCAGAGCCAGAAGATGTGGGTTCAAATCTTGACTTTGCTCCATGCAAACTGTTTGATTCAAGGCAAGTCCCTTGATCTTTTGGGACCTCAGTTTTTTCATCTGAAAAATGGAGATAATACTACTATAACAGAACTTGTGGTACCTACCTACCTCACAAGATAGCTTTGAGAAGAGTATTTTTAAAAATTTACATTACTATAAATAGATGTTATTATTTTACAAGGTGACTCCAAAGGTATAGGGCAGTTTTAAGCTTTAGTAGCTTAAAACTTAAAGATTCTGACTTATGTCTCACCATGTATACTAACTGGATATTTCTTTTTTCTCAGATCTGGAAGGGCTCTCAAAAGAACATCTGATCTAGCCCTTTGATGGAGGTAATGGGAACCCAGAAAGATTAGCTCATTGTTTGCTAAAATTGGTTTATACAACTTCTTTATATTATTATGTAATAATTTATTTGCAGTCACAAATAAACAAAGAATCTCCCCAAATGCCAAATAAAATGACTTTCCTAAGACCATGAAGGCAGTAAGAAAAAGAACAGATACAAAGACACGGAATTGGAAGAGGCAATTGTGATAGCACTAATATTTACCAGGGTTTCCTGGACCCAGTTTCTTCCTTCCTCCCTTCCCCTCCACAACATGAGGAAGCCCAATTCCTTCTGCTTCCCTAATCCTTAGAGATTTACTTTCCCTAAAAGTAAGATAATGCTGTCCCTGCTTCCCCTGTGCAGCTTCCTGATCACTGAAAAGACATTAAAAAATCCCAGCCATGTGTACTCAGGACCTCTCAGACTTGGTGGATTTCTTTTTTTTTTTTTCCTTTTTTAAAAATTTATTTATTTATTTATTATTTATTTTTAAATTTTTTTTAATTTTTATTTTTTTGGATTTCTGAAGACCATGCGGGTCACCATGTCCTTCATCCTATCTTGCTCTGATGATCAGACGCATTTCCATAAGCCCAGGGAAGCTGAGTGCCCTGTATCCTTGTTTCATATCCTTGCTGTGTCAAGACAAACTAAATCTCCTTTTGTTAACTATTCAATGACTCGTGAGTGCTTCCTTTTGTCCCAACGTTGATTCTGAACCAAGAGGATGCTGACAGTGCCTCCTGAAATGTCAACTAAGCTGCCGGATTCTCATTTTTCTCAAGAGTAAAATGAGAAAATTGGACTAGACTAGAGTTGTCAAATACAGGGCCCAACACTCCCAGTGTACCCAAAACCAATTTAAAATGTAATTAGAAAATATTTAACAAAATAAATAAAAATACAACAGGACATGGATAACATTACATTTTAAAACTTAGTCAATATGTAGCCTACAAGGATCCTTATATACAGATTAATGCCCCCTATTTCTATTTGAATTTAACCCCCTGGACTAGTTATCTTTGAAAATCTCTTCAAATTCTAAATCTGTGAAGCTATGACTTTCTGCTTCCTAGTACAAGCTATTTCCCACTGGTATGTGGTTTGTTGGTTTATCTCTCTAGGCCTTACTTTATTGTAGAGGTTATTAGCCTGGGGTCTGTGAACTTAAAAAATTTTTTTTGATGATTACTTCGATATAATGGGCAGCTAGGTAGCATAGTGGATAGAGTGCCAGGCTTGGAGACAGGAAGACTCATCTTGCTGAGTTCAAATCTGGCCTCAGACACTTACTACCTGTGTGACCCTGGGAAAATTGTTTAACCCTGTTTGCCTCAGTTTCCTCATCTGTAAAATGATCTGGAGAAGGAAATGGCAAACCACTCCAGAATCTTTAGCAAGAAAATCTCCAAATAAGGTCACAAAGAGTCGGACACGACTAAAAAAATAACTGAACAAAATTTTGATATAATTGATTTCTTTTGTAATCTTATGTATTTTATTTTATGTTATATAAAAACATTATTCAAAGAGGGGGTCCATAGGCTTCACCAGACTGGGTCCATGACACAGAAAAGGTTAAGAAACTCTGATTTATTGGAGGTTCAGTGATGGAAATCTTGAGAAAATTGTGAATATTCTGGATGAAACATCTAGTAAGTCAGTTTTGCTAGAAGCTAGGTATACTACTGCTTGCTCATTTACACTATTTTTCTCCCACCTCTCTCTCTCTTTCTCTCTCTCTCTCTCTCTCTTTCTCATGCCCCTTCCTCCTTCTCCTTCCCCTCATGACCTCTTTCCTGTCCTTCCTCTCCCCTGTTTCTTTCTCCCTTCCTCTCTTCCTCCCTTTCTCCTTTTCCCTCCCATCTCTTTCCATCTCTGTTGTCTATTTCTATTTGCTTGTTTGTTTTTCTGTCTTTGCCTAACTTCATTGAACACTGTGGTAGTCAAGTGAAGGAAAAATTCATCCTTTTCCTGTTCTCAGCATGTACTAGAACCACAGTAAGTCAGAGCTGTCAGAGACCTTAGAGATCTTTCATGTTACACGTTCATTTCATGAGTCTGAGGTCCAGAGAGGGAAAATGAGATGGCTCATAAGGTTATACACTGATACTTAGAGACAGAGCTGGACTAAGAACACAGATCTCCTAATTTCCAATGCAGATCTAGGTGAACTAAGTGGTAGTCAAAGATTTTGATGAAGAATTGATTTATACAAAATGTAAAATGGAACATTTCAAAACCAAATGACTATTGGTAGTTTTAACATCATTTCTGTGCAATTAGTTCCATAATAATTTCTTACTTGGAAAAAACAAATTAAATAATTAGAAGGATGATGTGTAATAAACAGGTTTGTTGTTATTGTTCAGTTGTGTCCCACTCTTCATGGCCCCATGGACAATAGTCCATGGGGTTTTCTTGGCAAACACCCTGGAGTGGTTTGCCATTTCCTTCTCCAATGTGTCCCTATGTTATGGTGAGAAACTGAGGCAATTGGGAGTTAAGTGACCTGCCGGGGATCACAAGTGAGGATGTGTCTGAGACTAGATTTGAACTCAGATCTTCCTGATTCCGAGCCCAGTGCCCTATTCACTGCATCACCTTAGTGCCCCAACAGGCAGCTGAATAGCCCCATGGCTACCAGTGGCCACGCACTGCTCCCCAGTAATGGGCTATGCATGCTTAAATGTCTTGCACAGGTGGTTTATAAGTAGAGTAGAGTGCCAGGCCTGGAGTCAGTAAGACCTAAGTTAAAATCCCTTAGACACTTACTAGCTGTGTGACCCGGGGCAAGTCACCTAACCCTGTTTACCTCAGTTTCCTCATCTGTCAAATGAGCTGGAGGAAATGGCAAACTACTCCAGTATCTTTGCCAAGAAAACCCCAAACAGGGTCATGAAGAGTTGAACACAACTGAAAATGATTGAACACAAGTACAGATCATTAAGCTTGAATTCGATTTCTATCAAAATTTCAGAACTTCTTATAAAAAGATGAGTTGTTGTTGAGTCATTTTGGTTGTGTCTGACTTTCCATGACTCTATTTGGGGTTTTCTTGGCAAATATACTAGAGTGGTTTGCAATTTCCTTATCCAGCTCATTTTACAGATGAGGAAACTGAGGGAAACAGAGTTAAATGACTCACCCAAGATCACACAGCTAGTAAATGTCTGAGGCTGGATTTGAACTCAGGGAGATGAGTCTTCCTGACTCCAGGCTAGGTGCTCTTTCCTCTATACCACCTATTTGCCTTTAAAAAAAAAAGAAAAAGATGGATTAGTAAACATTTAAGAAAGAATGTAGTGATCACAAAGAGTGGGTATGACTTCATCAAGAACAGTCATAACAGAATAACTTCATTTCACCAAGGCTATGCTAAAGACATAGTTTATCTAGATGTTAGCAAAATATCTGAATCTCTCATGCTAATACTGTGGACAGGGAAAAATGTCTAGGTCAGCGGTGTCAAACTCAAATAGAAAAAGGGGCCATTAAACCATAAGTAAGGATCCCTATGCGCCATATATTGACTTAGAAAACCACATATTAGCATCATCTATGTTCTATTGTATTTTTATTTATTTTGTTAAATATTTCCCAGTTGTACTTTAATCTTGCCCAGGCCACATTCCTGAGTGTTTCAGGGTTGAAGGTGGTGTTTTTGACACCTTTGTTCTAGGCAATAGAACAAGGAGGTAGATTTTGAAGTGGCAAAATGGCCAGGCCCAAAGAGTAGTCATTAATAGGTCTATATCAACTTAGAAAGAAGGTCTTATAATGTAGGGGATAGAGTGGTGGATTTTTAGTCAGGTCACTGATCTGCTACTTGCAGCCTGTGTAAACTTGGACAAGACACAACCTCTCTGAGCTTAATTTTTCTCATCTGCAAAGCAAAGGAGTCAAACTGGATGACCCATCAGGCCTCTTCACTCTAAATCTATAATCCTATGGTTTTTCAGTGGAGCCCCAGGGATCTGTGCTTTGTCCTGTAAAGTTTAACATTTTTTTTGGTCAAATTCTTATATTTGTCAAATTTTAAAATCTGCAGATGCTTCATTAGAAGTAGGTTCCTTCAGCTTGAATCAGGGTCAAATCACATGTCTAGGCCCAGAGCAGAGACGCTTTTAATGGAGAAGGGAGTGGGCACAGTGCCCTCAGCCTTTGCGGTCACCCAGAAATGGTACCTCAATGTTAGAGCTGTTAAAAGAAAAAGGAAAGGGGCAAGACATTAATTTGTTGTCCCATAGTGAGAGACAGTATGGTATAAGGGGAGAGGCATTAACTGAAATGTGTCTCCTAACTAGCAGGCAGGCCCTAGCTGCATGGTCTTCATCTATAAAATGATGAGGCTGAATTATATGATCTCTAAGCCCCGTTTCCAGTTCTATGACCAATGACTCTTAACTTATTCTATAAAATTGCTTTCCAATAGGAAAAGTGAAAAGAAATAGATAAAAAGAAGTTGAAAAGGAAATAGAGAATATAGGCCTGAGGAAAATAAAGACAGGGCAGATCCATTTTTAGTGATGTTTGAGATGGTTTAAATTTAATTTTCTTTTTATTGATATTATTATTTTATATCTGGAGAAGGAAATGGCAAACCACTCTAGTATTTCTACCAAGAAAACCCCAAATGGGGTCACGAAGAGTTAGACACGATTGAAAAATGAGGGAAAAACAACAACAACAAATTGTTTTATATCACATTTGTTTCCAAATATATCCCTCCTCTACCAAGCGAGCCATCCCATAAAAACAACATTTAAAAATATAGAGAAAACAAGAGCAGTTCAATGAAGTTAAAAACAGGCACATTGATACGGGTCCGTTTTGAGTGGAGGATGTTAGAGAGTTGTATCAGAAGTATGGAAGCACAGCCTAGGGAGGAAAAGTTTGGTTACTGCTGTTGGGGTGTGAGAAATTCACAGAAGCTAGAAGCAAGTTAGGTAAAAGAGAAAGACTAGAAAAGGGTAGCCCCATCCTGTGAAAAGAGTGTCAACAATTCTAAAGCTCTGAATGAGCAGAGGCTGGCAAGGGAAACTGAAGAAAAGTTTTTGGGGGTTTTGTTGTTGTTTTTTTAAAGCCATATTGGGACCAGTCACAGTTCCAGAGGAGTCATAATGAAACATATTCCCCACCTCCAGGTAAAGAGCTGAAGCACTCAGAGTGTGAACTGAGAGTTTTAATTTAATTTAATTTAATTTTTGGACATGGTTAATGAGGGGATTTGTTTTGCCTGACTATACCTATTCATAACAGGTTTGTTTTCCTTGGTTTCTCCATGTGGATAGAAGGGGAGAAGGGGGAACAAATTGAGATCCAAAAATACAATGAAAGTGAATTTTTGAAAAAGCATATTGGGAGGAAAACTAGGATCAAAAACTAGGACTTTTGTTTAGGGTAGATGAGATAGTCAAAATTAAACAGAGAGAAGGCAGAGTGCTTGATTATCATTTTGTTTCTGTTTATCTCTCCAAAGGAGAGGAATCTTTACACTTGAAATGACAGAATGAAAAATGACTGACAAAGACTTTATGCCCAAGATAATAAGGAGAGGGTAAGGAGGCACCTAGTTGACCCAGATGAATAATGTGTTCAGGTCCTAAAGGAACTGGAGGAATGTGATTGTTGAGCCATTGTCAGTGATATTTGAAAGAGCATGGAAAACAAAAGATGCCCCACAAGATTAAGGACAGATGTTCTGATTTTCAAAAAGAAAAAGAGAATAATGGTTAACGAGTTTTGGGTCAGTGAGCTGACTTCAATTTCTAGGAATATTCTTTGTTGTTCAGTCGTTTCAGTTGTGTTTGACTCTTCGTGACCCTATTTGAAGTTTTCTTGGCAAGGATACTGGAGAGGTTTGCCATTTCCTTCTCCTGCTCATGTTTACAGGTGAGGAAACAGGCCAACAGGGTTAAGTGAGTTGCCCAGGGTTATAGAGCTAGTAAGTATCTGAGACCAGATCTGAACTCAGGAAGATGGATCTTTTTGACTGTAGGCCTAGCACTTTATCCACTGTAACATCTAGCTGCCCAGGAATATTCTAGAAGGGATCATTGTAGAAATAGTTGGCAAATATCTAGAAAAGGAAGCGGTGATTACAAAGAGGGTTTTTCGTTTTGTTTTGTGTTGGGTTTTTTGGCATCAGAGGACCTAGATTTAAATCCTGACCCTGTCGTTTAGTGCCTGTATAACCTTGGGCAAGTCATGTAAACTCTAGGCCTCAGTTTGCTCATCTGTCAATTGATGAGGTTAGGATCTAAAGACCGTTCCATCTTTAAATCCTAAAGTCCCGTGACGGTAATTCTTTCCCTCAAAAAACTTACTGTTTAATAGAGAGAATAAGACATGTGTGCAAATAGGTATGATACAGGATAGAATGAGATAACAGGATCATAGCCGTAAAGGGGCCTCAAAGACTATGTACTCCAAATTCCTCGTTTTACATGTGAGAGAACCAGGGTCCAGAGAAGCTAAACGATCTGCCTGTTTTAAGAGTCAGAGGTAGGATCTGAACCCCGGTGCTTTGTCTCCAGAGCCAGCACTGAAATTCGAATCGAGGTCTTCCAACTCTCGACCCATAGTTCTTTATACTTTACGATGAAAGGAGAGATTCAGATAGATTCTCTAGTAGCATTCAAGGAGTAGAGATCATTTTCAGCTGGGGGGGAATTAGGGACGATTCATAGAAGCAGCACCATGGTAGACTCTTGTACAGATGAGTGAAGAGTTGGGAGTGGGCAAGGCAGGGCAGGGCAGGGCAGGACAGAATGATATTAGTGAACGGCAAATAGTCCGGTTTGGCTGTAGAGTGAAGTAAGGCAGTTAAGGTTGTTTGACACTAAAGGCTGTAAAGGATCTTAAATGGCAGACCAAGGAATTTCTATTTTATCTTATAGATAATAAAGATATCTTATATATTATCTTATAGATAATAAGGAACTACTGAAAGGTTTTGAGCATCAGTCTCGTTTGGGAAGCTAAGTGGAGTGGCACTGGCCCTGGAGTCAGGAGGGCCTCAGTTTAAATGCAGCCTTAGATACTAGCTGGGTGACCCTGGACAAGTCACTTAATCCTGGTTGTCTCAGTTTCCTCATCTGTAAAATGAGCTAAAGAAAGAAATAGCAAACCACTCTAGTATCTTTGCCAAGAAAACCCCAAATGGGGGCACAAAGAGTTGGACATGACTGAAACAACTCAACAACATTATCATCAGATATGTATATGTATATATACACATTTATGTATATCACACACAATATTCACCCTGTATACATGCATCTTACGTAGTCATTTACATTTTGTCTCCCCAATTAGAAAGTGAATTCCTTGAGGGCAGAGATTGTGTTTTTGCTTTTTTTAAAAAGTTGTATTGCTGTGTTTTGTTTTTGTCTTATAAACATTTACAGATTGCTCCCATTTAATGAGAGGTCTCTTGGAACAAAGTAAAACAATTAAATAAAACTAATGAAACGTTAACTGCATCTGAAAGGGTATGCAACATTTCACATCTGTATCTGTTGCACCTCTCCCTCCCCAAATCTCTATAAGAAACAAACAACAGAAATCTATTTTCCCTCCCTCGTTCCCCATTGCAGTGGGAAAAAGAAAAGTAAATTTCTTATAAAAAATTTGCAGTCAAGTAAAAAAATTCCCTCAATGGTTTCATATACACACGCACATATACACACATATAATTCTGTACCCTAAATTCATCATCTCCATGTAATGGATAGCATGCTACATTATTGGATTGATCATAGTTCTTAGCACTTTCAAAGTTGTTTATTTTTACACAGTTATTGTATAAATTGTTCTCTTGATTTTGTTCATTTTGTTACTTACCAGTTCATAAAAATCTCATTTTTACAATATACATGTTCTAGTGATCTGCTTAATTCAGTCTGTATCAATTCATATAAGTCTTTCCACATCTTTTAGAAGTCATCTCTTTTGACCAACCACAATGCCAAAGAACTCATGATGAAATGTTATCCACTTCTGGCTAGAGAGCCAGTAGAATTGGAGTGCAGATTGGAACATATTTTCTTCTCTTTTCTTTTCTCTTCTCTTTTCTTCTCCTTCCTGGTCATAGTTAATATGGGAATTTGTATTGTATGACCATAAATATTTGTAACAAGGTTTGTTTTACTTGTCTTCCCGGTGGGTAGGGAAAAGGGGAGAAGAGGAGAAATTGGAAACTGAAAATAAAATTTAATTAAAAAAAAAAAAGAAATGTCCTTCCTCATATCTTACAACATAATATTCTGCTACATTCATATACCACAACTTGTTTAGCCATTCCTGAGTTTATGGACATCACCTTAGTTTCCAGTTTTTTGCCACCACAAAAATAATTTCATACATAAAGAACCTTTTCTTCTTTCTTGTAACTTGTTGTGTATAATTCCAAATTGCTTTCCAGAATGGTTTTCTACCCATTATACCCACAGTGCCTGTTTTCCAATAATCCCTCCAACGTTTATCATTTTCTGTTTTTGTCATCTTTGCCACTCTGACGGGTGTGAAATGTAATCTCTGAATAGCTTTCATTTGCATTTCTCCAATTAGTAGTGATTTGGATAATTTTTCATATGGTTATAAATAGCCTGGGTTTCTTCCTTTGAGAACTGCTGGTTCATATCCTTAGACAATGTGTCAATTGGGAAATTAGCTCTGTTTCTTACAAATTTGAATCAGTACCACAGATATCTATAGCTATCTATCTATCTATCTATCTATCTATCTATCTATCTATATGTATCATCTATCTATCTATAGAGAGAGCTTAGAAATAAGATCTTTATCAAAGAAACTTGCTGCAAAGATTTTTCCCCAGTTAGTTATTTCCTTTTTAATCTTAACTTTATTAATCAGATTTATTAATTTTATGCAAAAACTTTTAAATTGTACATAATCAAAATTCTTGCTTTTCTCTTCCATGATCCTCTTTATTGCTTGTTTGGTCATGAACTTTGGTCCTACCCACAGATAGGTAATTTTTCCCCCATGTTTTTCTGATTTGTTTATGATGTGACATTTTATATCTCAGACGCATTCTCGTTTGAAGCTTATCTTTGTAGGGAGTGTGAGGTGTCAGTCTAAATCTAATTTTTTTTTTCTAAACTGCTGTCCAATCTTCCTGGCAGTTTTTGTCAGAGTGAGTCCGTGTTCTAATAGCTGGAGTCTTTGTGTTTATCAAATGGAAGTAGATAACATTTATATCTGAATGTTGTGTACCTAATCTGTTCCACTGAATGAGTTCCCTATTTTTAAACCAATACTAGATTTTAAAAAATAGTTATTGCTTTTTAGTGTAGTTTGAGATCTGGCACTGCTAGGTACCTTTGTTTTCATTTTTCCTCTCGAGATTCCTGACCTTTCTTCCCTCTATGTGACTTTTGTTATCATTTTTTCTATTTCTATAAAGTCATCCCTTAGTAGTTTTATTGGTATGGTAAATTAACTCAGGAACCATTGTTATTTCTTATTATATTGGCTAATCCCAGCCATGAGTAATTAAAATTTTTCAAATTATTTAGGTCTTTTTTCTGTAAGTAGTTATTTGTAATCATATTAATGTAGTTCTTGTATATATCTTGGAAGGTAAAATCTCAAGTATTTTATATATGTCTGTAGTAATTTTAAATGGAATTTCTCTTTCTATTTATTCCTGCTAGGTCTTATTGATATAGAAATTTTCATGATTTGTGTGGATTTATTTTATTCTCAGCAAGTTTGCTGAAGTTATTACATGTTTCAATTATCTTTTTAGTCAACTCTTTAGGATCCTTTAAGTACAGCATCAAATCTGCAAAAAGCAATCATGTTGCTTTTCTTTACCTGGGATAATTCCTTTAATGTCTTCTTGTAGCCAGTATTTCTAGAGTTATTTTTTTTTTCTTAAAAAAGAAAGAAAATAAGGGCAGCTAGGTGGCGCAGTGGATAGAGCACTGACCCTGGAGTCAGGAGGACCTGAGTTCAAATCCAGCCTCAGATACATAATAATTCCTAGCTGTGTGACTCTGAGCAAGTCACTTAACCTCAGTTGCCTCACTAAAAAAAAGAAAGAAAGAAAATAGTGATAAACGATATCCTTGTTTTACCACTTATTGGAAAGGACCTTAATATATCTCTATTATAAAAAAATTGTAACTCTTGGTTTTAGACATATTTTTAATCACTTTAAGAAAAGGTCCGTTTATTGTTTTCTAGTGTGTTTTTTGAACACATGAGTGCTGCATTTTGCTAAAGTCTTTTGCATCTATTGATATAATCATGTACTTTAAAAATTTTGTTATTAATATGATTGAATTGATAGATATTCTAATATTAAACCAATCCTGCATTCCTGGTATAAATCCAACTTGTTATGGTGTGTAATCTTTGTCCTAAAGTGCTTTAGCATCTTTAATACTTCATTAAAAATTTTTGCATCTATGTTCATTAGAAATATTGGTCTATATTTTTTATTTATCTGTTTGGGTTTCCCTTGCTTTATGTATCAAGACCATATCAATGTCATTGAAAGAATTTGGTGGATATCTTCTTTTGAAATTTTTGCAAGCAATTTATGTAATATTAGAATTAATTGTTCTTTGAATGTTTAATACATTGGTGAACCCATCTAACCCTGGACTTTTTTCTTTGGAAGTTCATTTATAGCTTAATTTTTTCCTCTTTAATTGGTATCTAAAGATATATAAAAGATATCTATTTATTTCATTGGGCAGCAAGGTGGTGGAGTGGATAGAGCACAGGACCTCGAGTCAGGGAAGACCTGAGTTCAAATCCAGTCTCAGACACTTACTAGCCTGGACAAGTCACTTAACCCTGTTTGCCTCAGTTTCCTCATCTGTAAAATGAGCTGGAGAAAGAAATGGCAAAGAAAAGGCATTATCTTTCCCAAGAAAACCTCATAAAGGGTCATGAAGAATAAAACATGACTGAAAAATGGCTAAGCAAATAAAAACACAAAAAATTATTTCATTAAGTTGTTGTTTTTGTTGGCATATAACTGGGTAAAATTGCTTCTAATAAACTTTATTCTTTTCTAATAAACTTTTTTATTTGTCATGAATTCTTTTTAGTCTTTGATATTAGTAATTTAGTTTTCTTCTATTATTTTTTCAAAAATCAGTTCCTACTTTTAATTATTAAGTTACTTTTTCTTTAAATTCTGTTAATTTTTTCTTTAGTTTTTAAGGATTTTGACTTTGGTGTTTAATTGGAGTTTTAAAATTTGTTGGTTTTCTAATATTTTGAGTTGCATTGCCAGTTCATTAGTCTGTTCTTTCTTTTTCTCATTAATAAAAATGTTTAGAGATTGCAAATTTTCTCTAAGGACTGCTTTGACTGCATCATCCAATTTTGAGGGTGTTATTTCATTGTTGTCATTATCCTTGATGAAATTATGTATCATTTCAGTGATTTGTTCTTTGACCAAAACAATTTCTTAAGATTAAGTTATTTAGTTTCCAGTTGATATTTAATACTTTTTAGGGGTTCTTTAACATAATTTTTGTTGCATTATGATCAATAAAGCTTGTATATAATATTTTTGCTTTTTTGTTTTGAGAAATAATCAGTTTTTATTAAAGTGACATGCATAGCTAAGAAATAGATATGTATGTGTGTGTGTGTATTCATATTTCTTTTTTTATTTCCATTCAGTAATAACCAGAAGTCTATCACATCTAATTTTTCTAAAATTCTATTCATATTCTTAACTTCTCTCATTTCTTTTTTGGTTAGATCTGTCTAGGACTGAAAAAGATAAATTTATGTCCATTATTATAATTTTATTGTTCAATTCTCCTTGTAATTCATTTACTTTTTCTTTTAACTGTTTAGAAACTATGCCATTGGACATATATTCTAAGAATTGAAATAAATTCATTTGCTATGTTACCTTTTGGCAAAATGTAGCTTCCCTCTTTTTAGTTAAGTCTATTTTTGCTGTTGCTTTGTATGAAATTATAATTGTTAACGTTGATTTTTTGCATTCATCTCAGGCATAGCAGATTTTGTTCCAATCTCTTATTTTAGCTCTGTGTGTCTGTTCAAGAGTGTTTCTCTTAAACAACATATTGTTGGGTTTTGTTTTCTAATCCATTACACAAACTTCTTTTTAATGAGTGAGTTCATCCCATTCACATTCATAGTTATGACAGGCAATTATTTCCCTCCATTCCATTCTCTTATACTTTGTAATCTTTTCTCCTCATCTATTTCAAGTTATTACTCTTTCTTTTTTCCTTTTACCCTTCTTTTCACTATCCCCTCTCTAAGCTTAAAATTTCTTTTGCTTATGGCTACTTCCTCCCAGAATGTACTTTCCCTCTTATGTTACCCATTCCATTCTTTCCATTCTCATCTATACCCTCTATTAAACTAAATGCATTTCTACACCAGACTCTGTGTGCATATGTATATGTTCAATCTTCTTTTGACCAGTTTAGATGAAAGAGAAGTTCAAGGGTTGCCAGGTCCCTCCATTCCTTCCATGTTTTCGTATTAGCTCTACTTTCACAATTTAATTGTGTGTTAACAAGTTCCCTCATTATTTCTCCCATTTCCCTTTAATATAGCATTTCCTCTCCACACCTTTTTTTTTTTACTTTTTCAAAACATAACAAAATTCTTCATAGGTCTTCTCTCTCAACTGAGTTCTTCTAAGACCCCTTATGACATTAGGAGTTTGAAAGAACTCTATTTATATCCCCTTCTCCATTAGTATGTAAACAGTTGATCCTTATGAAGTTCCTTTTATTGCATTTTATTTTTCTCTTGATTTCCATATTCATGCCTCAAAGTTCGTTTTCAGCTCCAGTCATTTTTCATAGAGAATATTTGAAAATCCTCTATTTTATTGGAGGCAATTTGGGGGGGGTGGTTAGGCAATAGGGTTAAGTGACTTGCCCAGGGTCACACAGCTAGTGAGTGTTATGTGTCCAAGGTCAAATTTGAACTCAGGTCCTCCTGACTCCAGGACAGGTGCTCTATCCACTGCGCCACCTAGCTGTCCCCGAAGGTATTTTGTCCTTATAGCATTAAACTTAGTTTTGCTTGGTATTCTTAGTTGTAGACCTTTGTCTTTTGCTTTTTGAATATCTCATTTGAATTCTTTGCTTCTTTAAAGTGATAACCTTAAGACTTCTGTGATCCTGATTGTTGTTTCTCAACATTTGAATTCTTTCTCTCTGTCTGCTTGTAGTATTTTTTTTTCTTTTGTCTACAAGCTCAAGAATTTGGCAATGACTTTCTTGAGAGTTTTTATTTAGGGGTTTCTTTCAAGAGATGATTAGTGTGTTCTATTTTCACAGTACTCTCTTATTCTAATATGTATTTCAAGGCAATTTCCTTTAACAATTTCTTGAAATATGACAGGATATCCAGGTTCCTTTTTTGGTCAGGGATTTCAGGTAATCTCATGATATATCTATCTCCTTTTTCTGTTTTCCAGGTCAGTTGCGATATCTTACATTTTCCTCTATTTTCTCATTCTTTTGACTTTGTTTTTAAAAATTTTTGTTGTCTCCTGGTGTCATCAATTTCCACTTGGCCCATTCTGATTTTTAAGTAGTTTTTACTAATATAAGGTTTTGTACCTCTTCTGTTAAGCTACTGATTCTTTTTCTCATTCTTTGATTTTTAGTGTCTTATATTATTTCTTTGAATATTTCCAGTGGTTCTTGTACACAAATTTTTTTCATGGAAGTTTTGATCATTAAGTCCTATTTAATTCTCCTCCTCCTCTGATTTTGTGTCTTGGTCATTCCTAGAATCATGTAAGTCATTTATTTATTTATTGTTGCTAAAATCTTAGGAATTGAATTCTAGATCTCCCTCACTCTGGGGTTCAAATCAAATTAAGCACTTTTCCTTTTCCCCAGTGGTTTTATTTTAGGCATTTTCCTTTATGATGGACACCAAAGTTCTCTCCTCAGAGTAGACTTATTTAAAGTCTTTTCCTCTGGATGAGGAAAGAGAGAAAGGAGAAGTCTGTTCTTTAATTCTCAGTTAAATCAGAGCATGCAATCCTCTGGCAGGAAAGACCTAGTTGAGGCTTTTTCCTCCTTGAGATGAAGGAGGGAAGAGGTTAAGGTTCTTTTTTTCCACAGTCTTTTTCTTTTTTAAAATCAACTGTCTATCTGAGAGGTTTTTTTTTCTTCTTCACACTGAGGGTTTTTTCCCTTATTGCGTAGGTTTTATTTTAAACCCTAGTTCTGAAGTTTAATTTCATTTTAATCCCCTGAAAAGATTTTTTTGTGATGAGGCAGTTGAGGTTTTTAAGGTAAAGTCTTCTACTTCTACTTTTGCTTGCCTAATCTGGGTATTTCTAACTGCTAAAGTATAAAGCTTTTCACTTTCATCCTTAAGGGGATCTGGATCATATTTACTATTTGTCTAAGAGATGAGTCATTTGTGAATCAAGTTACTTGATGTTGGGATAGAGCTGAATTTTATCATTTCTTTCTATTCCACCATCTCGGTAACCAATTTTGCCTTTATTTTTATTTCCTGTGATCGGTGCCTGGTACATAGTAAGTCCTTGATACAAGCTTATTGATTGACTGACTTCAGGTCTAAATCTACAGAAACCAAGAAATGTGTACAAGACGAGGTCCTAAGGATGGATCATTGAGACACAGGGTTAGGGGATTACAGTACAGATCTCTAATAAAAGAAAGTACAGCACAATGAAAAGAACATTCAGTTGGTTATAAGGAGAACTTATGGTGACTCTGCCACTAATTTACTGTGTGACCTTAGGGCAAGTCACTCTCCCTATCTGAGCCTCAGTTTCCTGATCTGCAAAATGAAGAGGTTGGGCTCAGCTCGAGCTCTTCCTGTTTGGAAACATTTGCAAAAACTTGTAAGGACAGCCTTTGGGGGCCCGTCATATAACTCCCAAGGGATGGCTAGGAGAGTATTTTTCCATGTTAATGTGGAACTCCTTGATGGGCTTCTTTTCTTTGATGTGGTCAAGGGCCAAGTTCTCCCACAGCCTTCTATTCATAGCTTGCTCTGTTCCTCAGGGTTAAGAGGGACAGATAACAAAACATGCCTCCAGGTAACCAGAAAGGCCTCCTTGTCATCACTAAAGCATTAATTAATGGCTAAGAAACTTAGTAAAGGACTTGATTTCCTCTAATGGGTACAATGTGTCTATAAGAGCCGAATTTATATTCTCCTTATTATCTTTAATCTGTAAAAGAGAAGATTAAAGAGAACATGATAACTATCTTCAAGTATCTGAAAGACTGCCATACCAAGAATGATTATACTTGTACCAATTAGTCCCACAGGGCCAAAGTAGGATAAATCAGTGGAATTTGCAGAGGTACAGATTTAGACTGTAAGTCAGGAAAAAATTTCTAACAATTAGAGACGTCGCAAAATGTAATGGTCCAACTCAAAAGGCAGTGGATTTCCACTTGTTAGAGGTCTCCAAGAGAAGGTTGGATGGATATTAACTTGTCAAGTGTTAGTCAATTAATTAATAAGTATTTATTAAGTCACTACTATCTGCCAGGGTATTAGATTTGATGGCTTCAGAAGTCATTTCCATTTCTGTGATTTTATGCAAAGATCATCTCTGAGGTCCCTTTTAGCTCTGCTATAATATGAGTCTAATTCAGCCAAACGTAAGGGTTAAAAGTTATTAAATAATAAGATTGCTAATGTTTATGTGGTGCTTACTATGTATCAGGCACTGTGCTAAGCAGTTCACAAATATTAATTCATTTAATCCTCATGACAACCCTGGAAGATAGGGGCTATTACTATCCTCATTTTATAGTTAAGGAAACTGAGGCAAACAGGATTAAGCGACATGTCCAGAGTCACACAGTTAATAATCTGAGGCCAAATTTGAACTCAGGTTTTCCTGACTCTAGGCTTGGTACTGTATTTGCACTACCTAGATGCCTCATTGTTTAGATATATCTTTATTTGTGTGAAAAATGTTTCGTAATTGTGTTCATATAGTCCCTGGGGTTGTCTTGGCAAGTAGACTCCCAAGTATTTTATATTGACTGCAGTTATTTTAAATGGAATTTCTCTTTCTATCTCTTCCTACTGGATTTTGTTGGTAATATATAGAAATGCTAATGATTTTTGTGGGTTTATTTTATATTCTGCAACTTTGCTAAAATTGTGAAGTGTTTCAACTAGTTTTTTGGTTAATTCTCTGGGGTTCTCTTAATACAGCATATCATCTGAAAAGAGTTATTTCCTGTAAGATTTGTTTCCTCATTGCCTATTTTTATTCTTTTAATTTCTTTTTCTTGTCTTATTGCTATAGCTAGCATTCCTAATAGAATAGTGAATAAAAATTATGACAATGGACACCCTTGCTTCACCCCTAATCTTATTGGGAAGGCTTCTTGCTTATCAAAATGGGAACAATACTAGCTCTAGCATTTACTTAAAGGATTGTTATGAGAATCAATAATGTAAGTAAAGCCCTTTGCAAACTTTAAAATCCTAACAGGATCATTGATTTAAAGTTGGAAGGGATCTTAAAATCCATATGGTCTGACCTTCTCACTTTACAGGCAAAGAAAATAAGGCTCAGGGTGGTTAAGTGACTTGTCTAAGATGTCAGAATTGGTAAGTATAAGAAGTGGGAGTAGATGGTAGCTATTATTATTATAATCTCTGGGTCACTTTGCTAATTCTCATTCCTATTAGCAGGCCAGGTGTTTGGGGATGGCTTTTTTTCTCAGAGTCCTAGGGGTAACTCTGAGGGCCTGAATTTCTAGTACTGTTACTCACAAGCTCCTACAGGTATATTTTCTATTTATTATCAACCAATTTTATCAAAGGCATTTACCAAGATGGTATTATAAGAACTAAAGGTATAAAATATTGCCCCTGCCAAAGTCTAGGATATACTCTTCCTTTGCACAGACAAATCCCTGGAGACAGGGCAGCTAGGTGGCGCAATGGATAGAGCACCTGCCTGAAGTCTGGAGGACCTGAGTTCAAATCCAGCCTCAGACCAAACACTTGACACACTTACTAGCTGTGTGACCCTGGGCAAGTCACTTAACTCCAATTGCCAAAAAACAAAAACAAAACAAAAACAAAACAAACCCAAATCCCTGGAGAGAATAGGATCAAATTTAAAGTACTGTGGTAATAAGGAGAGTCTCCACATATAGAGAACACATGTGGCAATGAGAACCTCTCAACTCCTGATCCAGGAAGACCTTTCACCCCTATTCTCTGAATGAAGTTTATCATGGGGCGTGGTGTCAGTGATGCACAAGTCATTCCACTGATATGGCTTCTTGAGGGGTGCAATGGATCAGTCCACTATTGAGCTGACTTGCTACTTGGCTAGGCTGCTCAGCTACCATGACACAATCATTCCAGACCTTATAATGTTGTAAAGGTTATCCCCTGCACATATCCCTCTCAGTCACCTCCAAACTCCTACAGCTACTGCTGCCACTATGGTGGGCTCTGCTACCAAATTCAATTGCTAGGGGGAGCTCTGGATCACCAAAACTCATAAGGTCATTGCTTCTACATTTCTATCTCAGAATATTCATGCACCTAAGATCAGAAAAGAATGAACACAAAGTCAGAGCCAGCCATGTGCTCTTAGCCTCCATGGGTGAATAGGAGTCAGGGCAGCGGCCCATCCCCTTCTTTGTTCTTCAGGGCATCAGTCCCGAGCCTGGTCATCTTCCAGACCAGAAGTAGGATAATTGAGGTGTAACACTCCGTTTTCCTTTGGTATATGTCCTTACTTCCAGCTGAATGTGCTGATTCCTACTGGACCAGTTTATCCAATAAAATGGTCAATGAGTTGGGGGGGAGGGAGAAGGAAGTGTAATCCTTCCTCTTGGCTCATCCCTCCCCACCCCCCAACTGCTGTATAGGCATAAGGTCCTATCTCCTCAAGACACTCATGAACCTTGGACTCATTGAAGTCTTCCACTGTTTAACTGGCCTATTGTTGAACACAATTTACTGTTCAACTAACTTCTCTTTTAGAATGTAGCTTAATATGGAAATGTGTTTTTGCATGATTTCAAATGTATAATTGATGTCACATTTTTTGCCTTCTCAATGGGTGGAGGAAGGGTGGGGAGGGAGAGAATTCAGAACTCAATGTTTCTTAAAAGAATGCTAAAAATAAATTTAAAAAAAAGATTTAAAAAATGTAGCCTAAGAGTTCTGTCTTGATCTTCTCAACCAATCACAGGAAACATGTTGCCTGTATGGTGTCATCTGCCTTTCATCCAATGGCAAAAGTTCTGTGTTCCTTTCAAATTGACTAAGGACTTGTAAACACATTGTGATGAGGTTGTAAGAAAATCCTTAATACCACTTTTATTGTGATGAATTGTTTAGTTAGGATGGGGAACAAAACTCTGTTCTTACATTATTATTGCCTCTCATGATAGAAAAGCAAAATAAAATAATAGCCAGAGGTGAATGAAAGGTAGATTCTCCTAGGTCAATGACATGTCTTTTAGGAGTCAATGGTTTGGGGGTGCTAGGATGACAGGGGTATGAATTTCATGTTACCCTGTATCTATAGTACTGGGTCATCCTTGTCACCTTGAAGAAGCTCTAGCAACAAATATTCATGGAGCCTGGAGAGACAGTGAAGGTTCTAAGGAAGAAGACTGGGATAAAGAAGGGTTATGATGCCTTCTCTGAATCCAGGTAGAAGCATATTTGTGTAGGAATGATTCTCAGTGACAATGTTCCCATCTGAGGCAGTCAAATTTATGAGCAGAACATCATGGTGACCAAGGCCAAAGCCAGGCTTGGTATTTCATAGCCCCTGAAGCCCTTTGCATCTGCCACTGCCAATATCCAAGAGCTCTCCTCTTTTACTTATCGGTTCCCATTGTTGGTACCATGCCCCTACCCTTCCCAGCTCCCCCTGAGGAGAAGCCCATGGAGGAGTTGGCTAGTTGGCATTCCTAGAGGCCAAACCTGCATGAAAACATCCTCAGTTCCTTGATAGAACTTCATTAGGCATATTCTTCCATCTGCTCACCTTCCTGGTCTCCTTTTGAGCATGCTCTAGCTTGCTTATGTCATTTCCAAAATATGGTGCCCAGACATGAACATAATGTTCCAGATATTGTCTGACCACAACACAGCAAAATGAAACTCTCACCTCCCTTCTTCTGAACTCTAAATGAATACAGACTAGGAAACCATTAACTTTTTTTTTTTTAGCTGTGTCACACTATTGGCACCTATTAACCTTGTAGTCCCTGAAAACCCTTGGATTTTTCATGGGAACTGTATTGTCTAACTATGACTCCTATTGTGTACTTGCAAAGATGATTTTTAAAAGTATACAACTTTATATTAATCTTTATTAAATTTAATCTTTTTTTAAAGGAGTGAGTGTTTCTTTTCGGGGAGGCGGATGAGTAGAGCACAACTTTGACTTCATTGGTGTATGAGTATTCAAAGAGGACTAGCATCTCTGGTGTGAGGGCTTGCCAAACATTTTTCAGGGCTGTTCATCCACTTTTGGCATCTTCCTCGCACTCAACTCTCATCTTGTCTCCAGGAAACTTTCACATGCACAGAGGACACACCCTGGTAAACCATCCAGGCTAAACTTAGTTGAGGGTAATCAACAGGCCTCAAACCCATCAGTGAGTTAGAGGGGTGTCTACCCCAAACATGTAAAGACTTCCCTTGGCAGAATGGATGGATGAGAACAATTTGCTCCAACGGCCATGAAGGCAGCTGAAGCAGGTGCTGTGGAGCACTTAGAGATTGGTTAGACATTGATGCCAAGGTCATCCACTGCATCTTGAACCACTGCCAGTTGTCCTTACTTTTGTCTTGCCATTGGATTTTGATGGCTCTGGAAGAAGACAGTGAGGCTGATGACTTTATGCAACTCTGCCTAACTTAAATCCAATTCACAAGCAAGTCAAGACATCATCCTGTGATGTCATTGGTCCTCTTTGGAAATGATGGTCAAACAACAAATAAGAAACTTCTGTTAAAGAATCTCCTTCTCTATCAATAAAGATTGTGTCTAACTCTGCAACTTTACAGTATTAGAGAATTGCTGGGGAGGTGGGTCTGAAAAGTCAAATGACTTGTCTAGGGTAACGTAGCCAGTACATATCAGAATCAGCACTTAAACCCACATTTACTGATGTTAAGGCCACTTCTCGTTGCCCTGTGGCACCCTGCCTCTAGGAGTGGGCAGATGGATCTCCTTATGTTCCACAAAAGCTAATATAGTGGGGAGGAGTTAGTTTTCCCTCTAGACTAGTTGAGTTAATCATAGAAAATAACAGAGGAGATGGCGTGTTGATGTGTTAAAACAAAGTACAAAGATACGTCTACACTCTTTTGAAAGTTTTCCTGCTGAAACTGGAAAACAATTGGCCACTGGCTAGCTAAAGACTGGTCCCAGCACTCTTTTAAGAAATTAAGCTGCAGGAGCCAAGATGGTGGAGTAAAAGGGAAGTTGCTCTCACTGCCCCCCTCCCCATCAACCTCTGAAAGTCCAGAAAATATTGCCCCAGAAAAAACCCAGGAACAGCTGAAACAGAAGAAAGACAGGGAGCAGCAGTCCAGTAGCCCAGGTAGCCAGAGGGATTAACGGGAAAGGCCCCTCTTGCCCTGGGGGAAGGGTAGCAGTACAGAATGGGAGGCATCCTAGCAAGCTAGCAGAAAGGCCCACTTTAGCACACTAGGAGGTGATCCTGAAACCCAGGTGGTAGAGCAGGCACCTGGACCTCTGAGTGCTTCAGTGAGGGCAGGGGAACTGGTGGAAACCAGATCAGTAAACCACCAGGTGCCTTGGCATTCTACAGCAAACAGGTCTCCCAGTGCCTCAGCAAAAATAAGGGAAGCAGCACTACAAAGGACCCCAGGTGGATAAACACCCTGTAACATCCATCTGAAAGGGCCTGAAGAAAGCAAAAGGAAAGGAAAAGCAGGCAACCTAGAGTTGCCCTAGAGTTCCAGCCTTGCTGATTGCAGCCCAACACCAGGTAAGCTGCCAGAACCCTATAACCTCCAATTGCTAACACCGGAGGCCCCAGCACACAAAGCCAGTGACCAAGACCTACGCTCCCAACACAAGAAGCTTGGATCAATGCCCTCTGCTCCCCAGCTGGAGAGCTCAATCTCTTTAAAGGCCAGGGAATAAAGAAATACCATGAGCAAAAAGAAACGTCCCATAGATTCATATTATGAGAACAGTAAAGATCAAGGCAGAAATTCTGAAGAGGACAACATTGTCAACAAACCCACATCTGGAACCTCAAAGGGGAATATGAACTGGTCTGAAGCCCAAAAAGCCTTCTTAGAAGTGCTCAAGAAGGATTTTAAAAGTCAAATGAGAGAGGGAGAAGAGCCTTTAAAAATACAATTGACCAATTGGAAAAAAAAGTACACTGAAGAAAACAAGTCCCTAAAAAAATGCAATTGACCAAATGGGGAAGGAGGTACAAAATCTAATAGAAGAAAACAATTTGTTAAAAATTAGAATCAGGCAAATGGAAGCTAATGACACTATGAGAGAAAAAATCAGTCAAATAGAAACAAAAAGATGAAAAACTAGATGAAAACATAAAATACTTCATTGGTAAAACAACTGACCTGGAAAATCCATCCAGGAGAGACAATTTAAAAATTATTGGTTTACCAGAAATTAAGCCAACTAGCCCTGGAAACATTTGAAGCAGGAAGCTGCTGGTGGCTATTGTGCCTTTAGCAGAGGTCAATGGAGAGGTTGAGCAAGAGGGACTACAGAATTTTTTCCTTCTCCCCCTCTATCATCTATGGCATCTTGTAGCATAACTACTGATCCAGTAGAAGACACATAGACACAGAGAGTTGGGGACAGAAGCAGCCTCATAAATAGTGTGACCTCCAGCATCAGGGAAAGAGAGATGACTATGGATTCAAGAGAGAACTAGCCCTGGAAGTTGAGGCTTGAAATGAGGAGAGCAGCAGATCTAGAGAATTCAGCTAAGCAAACTTTCCCAGCAAACAATGCTCCCAGGGAGGAGCATCAGGACAGCATAAGAAGAGAAAGGACATGGGGGCCCTGTAGTGCTTTAGGTATGAGTTGCCTTGGCTACTTGGGTGCTCAACATGTGTACTTCACTACCATTGTACTCTAAGTTTGTGCCCACTGTTACTACTGATGATATACGATGTATCTCCCAGGTTTATGGAGGGGGATGTTGCATAACTACAATTCTTGCTATGTGATTTTAATAAATGCCTTTACTTTGAGTTAATTATGTCTACTGGCTGACTATTAAAGGTACGCACACTGGCTGGGGGCTTGTTAGCTATAGTTTTAGGAGTAGCCACTCCCTCTGGATAACTGGGGATGGGGGTGGGGGTGGGGGTAGGACTCTGAATTAGCTTACAAATAATGATTGGGAATTTCTCAACTGTCCCTCCCCTTTTCTCTTTCCATTTAAAGCATTTAGTATCACAAAGTGAGAGAAAGGTTTTGTATGAATTAGAATAATTTGGAAGAGATCCCATTCCTTTTTTAGCTAACTAGTGTTGACAGCATCAAGAATAGTAAAGGCCAGAAAAACTGTTAAAGAAATGTTGAATTTACACTTTGGGCTGTGCCATGCCACAACTCATCAGCTCTTTGGTATCCTTAGTTCTCTCTCTTGAGTAGTGCTGACTATCATTTTAAGGGCTGAGACATGACTGAAAATGGGAACATTAGCTCCAGAGGACAAAGGAGACAAGCTAACAAGCTTTCCAATTTAGCTTCTTGCAGACGACTTCATTTTTAGAAGAGAATGGCATTTATTTTTAGAATTCCTTTGATCACATCTCCTTTTCACACTGCCTGGTGAATGACTAAGTCCTGGTCTTCCCCTCACCATTAGCTAATCTGCCCCCAGCATGTTACATTACTAAGTCCCAGGATGAAGGGACCTTGGAGGCCATGAAGTCCAACCCCCTCATTTTAGAAATGAGGAAACTGAGGCCCCAGAGGCTAACTTTGAACTCAGGCCTTTCTGATTTTAGCCTTCTAGTCACTGTGTCACACTGTCTCTATTTCCTTGATAACAATTTTTAAAAAAGTTGCTAGCTTATATTCTAATCAATACAATGATCTAACACAATTCCAAAGGACTTATGATGAAAAATGCTATCTGCCTCCAGAGAAAGAACTGATAAAGTCTCAATGCAGAATGAAGCATAATTTTTTCACTTTCTTTATTTTTCTTGTTTTTTTTTTGCAATATGGTTAATGTGGAAATATGTTTTGCGTGATTTCACATGTATGATTGATATCACATTTCTTGCCTTCACAATGAGTGAGAGAGGAGGGGGATGGAAAAAATTCAGAACTCAAAATCTAAAAATAAATGCTAAAAATGAATAATTTTTAAAAATTATTAGCTTAATCTTTTGTGAAAAAATGACAAACTAAAAGTTTTTCTAACAAAAATGTATGTCAATTAAAATTTTAATCATCAGCCTTCCCTCCTTTCTTCCTCCTTCCTACCAACTGTTCTATTTTTCTTTCTGACTTCCCTATAAAACAAGGATAATTAAATTTGCTTTAGTTACCTTACAGGGTTTTTGTAAGGAAAAGTATTTTGCAGAACTTAAAACATTATGTAAATGTGAGTATTATTATAATTGGCACTGTAGAAACAGCCCTAACTCTGGAATCAGAGATGTTAGAATTAAATATTATTAGTTATATGACCTAAGGCAAGTTATTTAACTTCCCTGGGTCTCATTTTCCAGATCTCTATAGAATGGGTGGGTGGGTGGAGCAGTCAGAGGCACCTTTCAGCTATACATCTATCATTCTATGATCTCTGTCAGTGCCTCCACCATCCTCTTAGTCATCTAGATTTGAGAATCTGGTTTATTTGGACTCATGTCTCTCTCTCATCCTCTATAGCCAATCAACCAATCTGATAATCCTAACTTTATAATAGTTCAAAGGGTCTCCATCCTACACATTGTAGCTGCACCTTCACACTTATGTACACACCTAATCATGCCATTCTTTCTCAAAAATCTTCAGTGACTGTTTTGTACTAAATAAAGACCATGTTCCTTAGGTTGGCATTCCAGGGCTCCTATAGTCCAACCCCATTATACCTCTCATATTTATCCAATAGTACTTTCTCCTTCTCATGTGCTTAAATTCTAGCTAAATAACTCTATTTATGGCACCTAGACACAGTCTGTTGCTATACCTTTGTCTATACATTCCCTATGCCTGCGTAACAACAATGATACTGATAATAATAACAACAAAATAATAATAATTAGCTAGAATTTTTATAACACTATAACTAGCAAGGAACCTTACATATGCTCTCTCATTTGATCTCCACAACAATCTTGAGAGGTAAGCGCTATTATTATCCCCATTTTAGAGATAAGGAAACTGAGACTCAGAAATGTTAAGTGACTTGCCCAGGGTCATACAACCAGTGATAATCCAATGCAGAATTTGAACTTGGGCCTTCACGACTCAAGCCCAACATTCTGTTCCCTGTGCCATCTAGCTGCTGGAAAAACAAAAACAAAACCCAAAACCTTTCCCAGTCCACCCACAAACCTGCTGGTGTCCTACTCATTTTTCAAAATCTGGCTCAAATACCATTTCTTCCATGAAGCTTTTCCTAATTCCCCTTGCTACTTATGGTATTAAACTCATCTCATAACACTTTTTATTCTTCTATGCACTCTGATTTGTATTATGTTAAATTGTAGATTGTAAATTGTATGAAGGAAAGGGACAAGTCAGATTTATCTTGGTACCCAACATCTAGCATAGCACATTGCAAACATAATTAATTCAGAGTAATTAAAAAAGAATCAAACACTCTCACAAATGATGATTATATATTATATATTTGTAAAGGAACAATCTGGAAAGAAATTAAGAAATGAAAGAATAACTCTAATATAATGCATATGAAATGTTAATAGTCTAGTGACTAAGCAATACATTTTTGAAAGTGTTTGTTTTAAAAATTACCCTGAGTATTTTAAAATGTCAATTAAATCCAAACAAGAGGGCAAAAATATTCATTGCTGTTTTGGAATATTTCTATTGGGGGAACAGGGTGGGGGCAAATGAACATTGGATTAAGAGACAAAGACAATGGGTTCAAATCCCAGCTCTGAACTTTCTACCTATATGGCTTTGGACAAGTCACTTAAGCTTGGCCAGATTTTGGGAGATAGTGGAGGATAGAAGGGCCTGGTGTACTATGTTCTATGGTTGAAAAGAGACGTGACTGAATAACAGACAAATCACTTAACCTCGATGGTCTCAGTTTACTCATCTGTAAAATGAGGGAGTTGGATTTGATGACCTCCCAGGTCTCTTTTAACTAAATCTATGATCCTATTTTCATCATTGTATGTCTAAAATATCAAATTATGCAACAGTTAATAAATATTATTTTAAAACAGGATGGCAAAAGGTTGCTTCTCTATTACTACTAAAAGAGTGAAGAAAGTGATATGAGATAAAATAAATAATCTTTTAAGGGGTTTTATATTCCAAACATGGGCTTTGTAGGTGGTGCTATATTAAAACCATTCAGTGTTACTGCTGGGTATATACCCCACAGTAATCAAAGGCAAAATAAATAAACAAACAAACAGATAAATAAATAGTTCATAGCAGTACTTTTTGGGTTAACAAACTTTTCCTCCCCTCTCAAAACTGGAAGCAAAATAGGTTTCCATCAACTAGGAAATGTCCAAACAAATTATAGTATATGAATGCAAACCACAAGAAATGACAGATATGAGCAATTTAGAAAAGAATGGGAAGACTTACATGAACTGAAGCAGAGCTAAGTAAGCAAAACCAGAAGAACATTATACACAATGATTATAATAACCTAAAGGAAAACAACTCTGAGATAGCCAAATTTAGACTGATTACAGTAATCAACCTTGTTAGCAGATAACCCAGAGATTCTTGACTGAATCCAATTCTAGAGGGCTCATGATGAAACATGCTACCCACTACACTCAGAGTGGAGATTGAGACATATTTTTTGGACATGGCCAATGTGGGAATTTATTTTGCTTAACATGCTGTGCACAGCTTAATGCTATTTAGTGCTGTGCATATTTGTTACAAGGACTTTCTTTTAATTTTTATTTTAATGGGGGGAGTGGAAAGTGAGAAGAGGAAAAGGTAGATTTTTTTATTGTAAAAAATTAACTTAAAAAACAAATGCAGGCTCATTGGAGGAGTACATCAGGAAATAATTGGTGTAAAAAGCAAAATACATCAATAAAACATAAAAATTAAAGCCATGGAGTCTTAAAATAATGTAGTGCCCCTTGGTTTTCAGGGGGTGAAAAAGTTTATTGGTGTGTGTTGTGTGTGAGTGCATGTGCATGTGTGTGTAAATATGAGTAATATAGGCACTGGGTAGAGTATTGGACTAGGGGAAAAAACTAAATTTTGAATCACATCTTAAACACTTACCCTGGGCAAGTTACAATGTCTTAGAACCTCAGTTTCCTCATTTATAAAATGAGAGGGTTAGACTTGATGACCCTCTAAAGGTAAGACTTCCAGCTTTATGATCCTATTATCCTATAGTTACACATATACATTTTCTTTTTTAAGGCCACTTAAAGAAAGGTATTAATTAGATTCTGTATTCAGTTGACCCTTAATAAAATAAAGGTTGATGTTTTAAGGCTTAGCATGGGCACCATCTCTTACACCAGACCCTTAATTGTTAATTGTTAGAACTTCCCCCCTTTCCCCCACTAGAAACTGCTTTGTGTTTACATTATATACATTATATATGTATGCATGTGTATGTTTATACATAATGTGTATATGTGAGTGTTATGTATATGCTTAGATAAATATACTATCTATATATCTCTGTGTCTTATTTATCCATCCATCCATCCATCCATCTATCCATCTATCTACTCTCTCTCTCGCTCTCTCTCTCTCTATTACATAACAGTATCTAACCTGGCTCCCAATGCCTGAAAGCCAGATATATTACTTTTCCTCCCTTCCTCAGGGTTCTCTCCTACCTTTAAGGGTTTTGGGGGTACCTAGGCTCTCTATCATTAACCCCTCCAGCCCCTACTAATGGTGATCCCGTAAAGGTCCCTTGCACCCAAATTACATTTAATCTTTTTACAGTCATATTAGCTTTTACAAAGGAATCTTTATGTTTACTTCAAAGCAAGAACAAATACACAAATATCCCATCCCCTCAATACCCGGGGAGTGATAATCTCCTCCCCCCTCCCTTCACCTCATTCTCTGGGGAGAAGAAGGGAATTAAGTTCCCAGTTTAGTTTAATTCCTATATAGTAGAGTCCCAAGTTCCAAATTCAAAGCCCTCCTTGGTTTGGTGTTCCTGGGCACTCTGGATAATTAGGGCTTCCTTTTGCTGGGCTGGCTGGTTACATATTTGTTCTAGAATCCTGCTTCCAAGGTTGCCACGGCTGGTACTCCCAGGTCCAATGGAGATTCAACTGCCTGTAACGACAATTGAAAAGGACAAACAGAACAAATCAAAAATGACACCCTGACCCCATTTCTTGGGGCCACAGAGTGAAAGACAGGGACAAGACGATAGCCACTGTACCCTGCTCCTCCCTACCCCCGCCATGCCCCAGTCAGTTCCTGGCTCCCTCTTTCTATGGACATCACTACGGTTAAACAGAAAGCGCCCCAGGCTGGCAATCTTGTTCTTGCTACCCAGCAGGTCAAAAGTTTCTCCCATCTATACGGTGGGAACTGTAGAATGGCCTCCCCAGCAGCAGAGTGGCTCCGTGTTAGATCATCTGAGCATGCCCAGAAAAGGCTCTGTTACATGTATGAATCCAGTATTTGTTGTGTGTATGTTGTTTCTACCCAATAGGTAGATGTCAGTTCCCTGAGGCAATTTTTTATTGTGTTCCAGTACGCACAGTACCTGGCACAAAGTAGACATTAAATAATTGTTTATGGAATTGAATTGCATGGCCCTAAAGCAGTTCCTCAAATATTTGTTGATGGGAGGAAGAAATTAATCTTGAATAAATTTTCATTTTTTCCCTGATGTGAGCACCAGTACTAAAAGACCAAGCAAAACAATGTATTGTCTTAATGTTTTAGATTAGAAATAAGTGACTATAAATAGCTCAGAAAATAAAAGAAATGAGGCAAAACTTACTTTCAAATTCAGAAATAAACTATACCAACAGCCTGCTGGTTGGTCAGCCTACCACCATCAGTCTCTCCCTATTCCAGTCCACTTGGCTGTCAAAGAGATCTTCCTAAAGCACAGATCTGACCAGTTCACCCCACCTCCCACCCTCATTCAATAAACTCTAATGGCTCCCTGTCACCTTCATGATCAAATATAAAATCCTCTGGTGTTCATAACCCTTCACAACCTGACCTTCCTCACCTTCCAATCTTCTTAACACTTTATTTCCTGTTCTCTTCCCCCACCTACTCTTCCATCCAGTGAACCTGGCCTCTGTTCCTTGGAATGAGATGCTCCATATCTCTGCTCTGGAAATTTTCACTAGCTGGCCTCCACGCCTGGAATGGTGTCCCTCGTCCTTTCCACATTCTGGCTTCCCTGGCTGCTTCCTTCAAGTTTCAACTAAAATGCTGCAAGAAGTCTTACCCAGTCCTTCTTAATCATGGTGCCTTCCCTGTGATTCTCTCCAATTTATGCTCTATAGAGCTTGTCTGCACGTATAGTAGTTGTTTGCATGTTGTCATTAGACTGTGAGAGACAGTTTTTTACCTTTCTTTGTATCTCCTGTGCTTGGCACAGTGCCTGGCACATAGCAGATGCTTAGTAGATGCTAGCTGGCTGACCGATTTAAGTATATATTAAATATATACAAAAGCCAGGGTTTTCCTTACGTCTTATGAGTGAGGAGAGAATTCTGCAACAGTATAACAAGATAGATTGATTCTTCAGGCCTTTCTTCCTTAACATGTCTTCTTTCCCAGGTGCATGGCAGGCCTACACGAAAGATAAAACGAGAATGATTTTTCATCTCACTTCCAACGCACATCAGTTTGCTAACATATTCCCAGTGTCTAGAATGTTTCCTGACACTTAGTAGGTGCCTTAATAAATGCCTATTGATATAGACCAGCAATTTTCTGTTATATAGACCAGCAAAAAGCTCCTAAAATTAAAAATGAGTCCATGGCCATGAATTGTAAAAACACAGAAGATAGATGAATAAATAGATAAGATAGATATATGAAAGAACTAGAATCACAAATGAAAAATTGAAGAAAGGTGTAGACAACTCCCACAAATTGCGTAGAAGTAGGCTTTCTTTTCAAAACCCCTGGAGGCAATTAAACCCATTGCTCAGTATTTGTTTATATTTGCTACAAATATATCATTAACTCTTAAGAATAAAAAATAAAAAATAAACTTGGAATTTGTAGTACAATAGGGGATTGGGGGAATGAGAAGCTCTCTTTTGATTGGCATAGAAATCTTCTAAAGGAATAATAAATGGGTCTGAATTTTTGGGGAAAAAAAGCCTATTAATTTATTGACTGGAAGAGACTTAGAGATAATTTTACAAAGAAAGAAGGAAATAACATCCAGGGAAAACTTGCTGAGGTCCCTATACTAGTTAGCAGAGCTGGAACTAGAGCTCTTGAATCCCATTTCAGGGGTGTGCTAGAGTCAGTTCCAATTGGTTCAAGAGAGCTGATTGTTAAATTTTCAGTGTGAGCATTTACACCTCAGAAATCATCAAATGCTACAAATCAGGACTTGATTTATTGTTTTGTCGATTGTCCAGACTTAAGAAAGTGATGCAGGAATGTCAATAATGCAGATTAAACTTAATAGAGTGTCACATACATCCTCGTCTTTCAGAGCTGGTTGTTAAACATTTATCAGCATGTAGCTGTTCCCAGTCCAGCATTCTTTGCAGCATACCACAAATGATTTTTTTCTATTAAAAAGGAGGCACTGTCTCAAGCCAATTGGTATAAAAGTTTCTCAGTCTAATGGGGAAAACAACATGCAAACAATTATGTACAAACAATCCATATGCAGGATAAATTGGAGATATTCTCGGAGGGAAGGCACTATGATTAAGGAGGACTGGGAAGGGCTTCTTACAGAGGGTGGAAATTTAGCTGAGACTTGAAGGAAGCTAAGGAAGCCAGGTGGTGAGGATTAGGAGGGAGAGCAAAGGGTACTTTCTAGAAGAGTCAACTAATTTTCACATCTGATTAATCTTTTTTGCCTAAAAAAAAAGAGAAAAAAATAATAACATCTAACATGTGTAAAGCACAGGACATATCTCATTTGATCTTTATAATAGCCTTGTGAGGCACGTGTTGCACGTGTTATTATTATGCTGGTCTTACAGATGAGTAAACTGAGACTTAGAGTGGTTAAGTGATGATTCATCCCAGGTCACACTGCTAGTAGAGATCTTTGGATGGATTTGAACTCATGTCTTCCTGTCATCAAGTCCAATATATAGCCACTATGATACATTACCTAAAAATAAATAAATAAATAAAAGACGAGAAAGAAAAGGAAAAAAGAGTCCATGAAACTTAAAGATGATAGTCACTCCTCAGTGGATAGACTAAAATGATATATGCTGAAAATCTCTTCTCCCTTCAAAGTAACACTGTCCCAGGCCACAAACTCATTTCTCTCCTAACCTCGCCAATATTGAGCAGACATCAATCAATCACTCAATCAATTAACAAGTATTTACTAAGCATCTACAATGTGCCAAATGCCATGTTAGGTTCTGGGGGTACAAAGACCCAAACCAAAAGTTCTTGCCTTCAAGGAATTTACATCCTATCAGTACAAATGTAAGTAAATACAAAATGTTTTCATCTGGATAAAAGTTGTAGGGTCAGAGAAGCATAGATTTAGGGCTGGAAGAAACCTGAGAGGCCACTCAGATTAACCTTGTCATTTTACAGATGAGGAAACTGAGGACAAGAAAGATTTAAAGATTTGCCCTAAGGTAGGTGAGTGACAGATGCAGGTTTTGAACCCAGGTCTTCTCACTCTCGCTAGGTGGAGCAGTGGATAGAGTGCCAGCCCTGGATTCAGTAGGACCTGACTTCAAATCCAGCCTCAAAACACTTACTAGCTGTGTGACCCTGGGCAAGTCACTTAACCCTGTTTGCCTTAGTTTCCTCATCTGTAAAATGAGCTGGAGAAGGAAATGGTAAACCACTGCAGTATCTTTGCCAAAAAAAAATCCCAAATGGGGTCATGAAGAGTCGGACACAACTAAAAAGACTAAACAGCAACATCAATCCTCTCACTCCAAAGCTGGCAGTCTTTCCACGGAACAATTTTGCCACGCAGAGACTTAGAGACTTTTCACCCCCCGTTGTATTATTTCTTTTTTTTTTTCTTCATTTTTCAGGCCAAACCTCATGATTTCATGGTGTAGGGACAATCCAAGGCAGACTGGCAACTTCTTTGCAGTTTATTGTCTTATGAGAATTAGTTGCCCAGGGTACTTGAGATTGGTACACGTCAGAGGGAGGACTCAGGACTCAAAAACCCAGGTCGTTCTGACCCAGAGCCTCGCTATCTACCTCCTGCACAAGCCTGTCCCATCACTGCCTGGTTTCTTAAAGATCTTCCCTAGACCCAATCTGCTTCAGTTTACTTAATATACTTCTTAAGTACATTTTTAAGTAATATACTTATTAAGTATTTGCTTAATAGACTTAATATACAGTTTACTTCAGTACATTTAATATTCATTAAGTATAATCAAGACTTTGTCACAGGTTAAAAGTCTTTGTCTACGTCTGAGGTAAAGATTACTAAGGACGTAAAGACATCTCTAGCTATGTTCTACGAGCTTCCTTCCCAACTCAGCTTCTCAGACACACAGAGCCCTGCCACAGAAACCATCACCAGCTACTGGGTCACACCTATCTATGTCAAGTGCAGACAAAGCCAGATTCCTGAGTCAGCCAGTGGACAGAGAACAATTATTTTGAAAGGAAAAAAAAGTTCGTCTTGGAAAGTTTATTATGTTCACTTTGAAAAAAATGAGCCCAGTGAACTTTTGAACTGGTGAAAGACTGATGTCTGCCATCATTCCAAAGGAATCTGTTCTGGATAATTTTTTTTCTTTCTTTCCCTTCCTCCCTCCCTCCCTCCTTTCTTTCTCTTTCCTTTCTTTCTTTTTCTTTTTCTTTGTTTCTCTCTCTCTCTCTCTCTCTCTCTCTCTCTCTCTCTCAAATAGGCTAAAGTCTTGATGGCCTGTTTAAGATTTGGGCACCTAATTAAAAAAAGAATAGCTAACTTTAATATAGTGATTACTATGTGCCAGGCACTATGCTAAGTGCTTTATAATTATTATCTCATTTGATCCTTACAACAACCATGGGAAGTAGGTACTATCACAATGCCCATTTTTCAGATGAGGCAACTGAGGCAAACAGGGGTTAAGTGACTTGCCCAAGGTCACACAGCCAGTAAATGCTGAGGCCAGGTTTGATTAATTAAACTAATTAAAACTGATTCATTTAATTAAACTAATTAAAAAGTATCCAGTGTGAAGTGACTCTGACTGGGCAACTGGAGGAAAATATTCCATCTAAAAATGTCTCAGTACTGGACTAGATTTCTTACATCAAGTTTACTTATAACATCTTTAAAGTCAGCTAATGTTTGACAAAGGTGGGGTTCAAGATCAAGGTAAAGTGTAGGATTTCTTTATTTTTTTTTCCAAAACCAAGGGCTTCCTGGCTAAAAGTATTTGCAAGCAAGGAACTATTTCTTCCTCCCCCTCCTCTCCCAAAGGTCAAAATTCCAGAGCTGGAAGGGACCTCAGAGATTATCTAGCTAGTTTGTTTATAGCAGCTCTTGTGCCTCTTTCATCATTAGACCAATTCTGTTTTTTAATGTCTTACTTCCTTTAGTATTTTTTGGTTCCTCCTTTACCGAGCTCTTAATTTTCTTTTCATAATTTTCTTGTGTCACTCATTTCTTTTCCCAGTTTTTCTTTGAGGCTTTGCTTGTAGCTGTTTTCATATTGTTGTCTTCTTCTAAGTTCTTCTAAGTTTATGTCTTGGTCTTTCCTGCCACCATAGTAGCTTTTTATAGTAAAATTCTTTTTTTGTTGTTGTTTACTCATTTTCCCAGCCTATTTCTTCACTCTGAACTTTATGTTAAAGTTGGGCTCTGCTCACCTGGTGGTCTAGAAACACTGTCCCAAGCTTCAGGTTTTTTCAAGCTGTTTTCAGAGCTAGTTCCAGAAGTTTGTAAGTTTTGGGCTCATCCAAGTTGGTGTGATTACTATTCTCCTGGTCTGTGCTCTGGTCCTTATCCAAGAAGGAGCCCTGCTCTTCAGCAGCTGAAAGTACTAGTGCTCTTCTTGACCCTGAAACCGTGACTAGGTCCTCAGGTCTCCTGCAGCTTTGAATGCTAGCAATTCTCTCTGCCCTGGAACTGTGACCCAGAATTGCTTATGGGTAAAAGAGTTGCCAATTAAAGCCATTTGCACCCACTGCCAGCAAAGGGCCCCCTGTAATCTTTCTGATTAGTTGTCCGACCCCTTTATCAGCTTTGGACTGGAAGCCCCTGCTGTCTCAGCCAACCTCTCGCCAATCTTTCTTTACAAAAAAATCTGGGGAAAGTCGCACAAAAGGTACCTCTGCATCATTTGGAGGGGATGTGTAGCAGAGACCTGAGGACACCTCCAAGCTACCACAGAAGGGAATAGTGCAGGGCCAGATCAGAGAAGAGCACACCTGTGATGTGACCATCCAGGGTAGGCAGCGGCCATCTGGTAAATTCCAATTTTAGCTAATTATTCTGCCCAGTTGAAAGACAGAATGGAGTGGTGCATCGAGATCCAGACTCAGAGTCAGTGTCAACTGACACCTTTGACACATACTAGCTGTTGGGCAACACACTTAACCCTTTCATTTCTTTAGACTATTCTCCAAGACTATAAATTGTAAAGCATTAATTGAGGGAGTTTCTCTCCTGGAAGTTCTTTAAAGCAAAAAAACAGAGGCCTAGATCCTTTCCCCACTCCCCTACCTCCCAAACAACAACAACAACAAATTATTCTTACTAACTACATCTGCTGAGTTTTTTGTTATTGAAGGACGGAAAGTGCTGTTATCTGTACCCTTTATATTTTAAAATCCCACCTTTTACAGGAAACCTTCCCTAACCTCTCTCAATTCCAGTGCCTTCCCTCTGCTAATTATTTCTTACTTTTATTGTAAATAGCTTTTTTTTGTATATATTTGTTTGCATATTGTCTCCCTTTAGATTGTAAGCTCCTTGAGGGTAGGGACTGTTTATTGCCTCTTTTTGTAACCCCGGTTCTTAGCACAGTGCCTGGCACATAGCAAGCATTTAATACATATTTATTAAATGATTGATTGATTGATTTTGTCACCTTGGGTAAGAGTGCTAATTGCTCTGACCTAGTTAGGCTTCTGATTCTATGACATCAAATTCATACTGTAATTGTGCATGTTATTTGGACCAAAACTCCAGGAAGAAAATGCCTTAAGTGGCATCAGTAAAATGTTTTCTTCAGGAAAGAGAGAGAGGGAAAGAGAGAAGAGAGAGAGAGACAGAGAGACAAAGAGAGACAGAGACAGAGACAGAGAGGGAGGGAAGGAGAAAGTAAGGTAAACAGAGAGAGAGAAGAAGAGAGAGAGAGAGAGAGAGGGAGAGAGAGAAGGGACGAGAGAGAGAGAGAGAGAGAAAGAGAGAGAGAGAGAGAATGGGGCGGGAGGAGAAAGAGAGAGCCATGACGAATGTCCCTATTCAACATTTACACTATGTGTCAAGTCCAAGAAGCTCTGAGTCAATGACTCACCCTCCTCTTCCTCCTTGACCTGGGTTGAACTCAGATATACCTCCTCCTCCTCCTCCTTTCTTCTCTTCCTTCCCCTATTTCTAGGCCCCCAAAACTTCTGTGTCTACCCTTCTTTCTCCCAGAAGCATATGATTGCTTGTCTATTCTTAATTGGAGGGAGAGCTACATGGGAAACCAAAGACAGAAATACTGGGGAAGGGGACAGGAACCAGGGAGATGACAGCCTCAGTTTTCTCATCTGCAACATGAGATAGATGGCCTTTGAGGCCCCTTCTAGCTCGATGATCCTGTACAGTGTGTGTGTGTGTGTGTGTATGTGTGTGTGTGTGTGTGTGTGTATGCAAGTTCATGCATAAGAACATTTGCTTTTGTTTATATGATGATACCACAATTGGCACCATCTTCTCATCTTCTGAGTTAATTGATCACTGGCTCTTGGTCCTTAATTACTCTGCCCTGGCTATGATTCTCCCCAGTTTCTCTTAGATTTCAATTCATCAATCAACATTTATGAAGTCCCTGCTATGTACTAGGTGCTGAGGATACAGACAAAGAATGAAAGTCCTTGGCCTCAAGTGGCTTACATTCTATCGAGAGTGATGATATAAACACACATAAACATATTCAAAGTATAGGCAAACACTCAATAATTTCAGGGGTGGAGGAAGCATAAGAGAATCAGGGAAGGCTTCATGGAGAAAGTGGGGGTGTTCCAAGATACCTCTTCATGGAAAATGTGGGTTTTGTTGGCTTCCTGTTTACATGAATTGGCTTTGCTTTACTTCCTCTGGGGCCTGGGGTAACATCACGGTGGCACAGAGCTCATTTGCCTCAGGAAACTTGTGGGCAGCAGGCTTCAGAAAAGTTTTGATCTTTATCCAATTAGTTTGTGTCCCTCCTGAAGAAAGATAAGGAACAATCAACATTGACAGGTGATGTAAAAATAGACCTTGTGTATCATAACACCTTTTGCCTGTTGGAGCTTTATTATTATTATTTATCAAGGTCTCCTAATACAGTGACCAAATATCTTGAAAAAGGGGGGAGGGAAAGGGAACAAGCATTTATTAAGTTCCTGTTGTATGTGAGGCACTGTGCTATTTGTTTTGTACTACTATTGCATTTGGGAAATTAAAAATTCTGGATTCTTTTATCTACCCACAGCCTAGGGTTCTTATCCTGGCTCTGATCTTGTCCAGGCTCTACGTGACCTGGGCGAAAATTTAGCAGTCTAGCCCTGATTGAACAGGGCTGTCTCTCATAGGGAAAATGGTGGCAGTACCTGGAAGCTATCCATAGCTGAAACATGTTGGATACACAAGAAAGGTATTGTTGGCCTTATGTGGTGCTTGTGGAGTCAGAGGACCTGAGTTTAAATCTCCTCTATGATACTTACTACCTTTATGATTTTGAGGAAATTATTAAACCTTTGTGGGCTTTATTTTCCTCATCTCTGTGTTAACAGAGGACTTACCAATGAAAACAAATTTTAAAAAATAAATGGGAAGATAATAACTACCACTGGCAATTGATATTGGGGAGAAAACATTGGACTGGGGTCTCAAGTCAATAGCTTATTAGAGGTACCCCCTGGAACCTGAGGAGATAGGTAGCCAGTACATCTGGGGACCCAACTTACAAGTGTGGATGTGTGCTGGTTAAGAGTAAGTCTGGACTCTTGTTACATGTGAAATGACTGGGGGTAGTGGGGAAGGGGAGGAGAGAGTGGATTAGATGGTCTTGAAACTCTAGCTCTAGAGTGATGATCTTTTATTCAGGCTTTAAAGATCCAGGTTGCTCACCTGGGTTGTCAAAAATAGATTATGTTTAAACTTTTTGCTCAAACTCCGACCTTGACCACCTGGTGTCTTTTAACCCCATCCTGTTTTTTTTCCCCCTACTTAATAGTACTTTATTTTTTCCAATTACATGTAAAGATAGTTTTCAATGTTAACTTTTATAAGATATTGAGTTCCAAATTTTTTTCTCCCTCCCTCCCTTCCCTCCCCAAGATGGCAAGTAATATGATATAGGCTATACATGTACAATCATATTAAACATGTTTCCACATTAATCATGTTGTAAAAGAAGAGTCAGAACAAAATGAAAAAAACAGAAGAAAGAAAAAACGAGAGAGAAAATAGTACACTTTGATCTTCATTCAGACTCCATAGTTCTTTCTCTGGATGTGGATAGCATTTTCCATCATAAGTCTTTTGGAATTGTCTTAGACTAGATTATTGTATTGCTCAGAAGAGCTAAGTCTATCAAAGTTGGTCATCGTACAATGTTGCCATTACCATGTAAAATGTTCTCCTGGTTCTGCTCACTTCACTCAGCATCAGTTCATATAAGTCTTTCCAGGTTTTTCTGAAGTCCATCTGCTCATCATTTCTTATAGCATAATAGTATTCCATTACATTCATATACCACAACTTGTTCAGCCATTCCCCAATTGATGGGTGTCCCCTCAATTTCCAATTCTTGACCACTACAAAAAAGAGCTGCTATAAATATTTTTGTACATGTGGATCCTTTTCCATTTTTTATAATCTCTTTGGGATCCATACCTAGTAGTGCTGACCTGTGTTTCTTGCCCTCCCTTTAGATCTCCTGGATATGTTGTGACTGACCTACATTTCCTAGACCCAGCCCATCTTCAAGTGTCCTCAACAATGGGATAGAGTCATACCTTTAGGATGTCAATAGTTTAGTGATAAAAGTTCATTATCATAGTTACCCAGGTGATGTCAAGGGGGCATTTGGAGTTGCTAAAGTCTTGGGATTTGGGTCCGGTCAGGCACACAATTCAGAGGACCAAACACAACAGATGAAGTCATACCTGAGATAAGGCAACTGAAACTCCTAAGTGAATACTTGGAGTGTCTTGAATAATCCTGTGCACCCTGCTACTGGGATCTCTCCTTGGGGAACTTGGTTCATTTTCAAGAACTGACCCAAAGTGACCACGCACCTCTATAGCCCTTGGAGATCCCTTTATTCATTTTCTTTTGGGGTAGGGGTGGATGGGGGAAGGCTTGTAATTTCACCAATGAGGAAACTCTTACTCTCAAGGCAGATCCATACCTACTCTGTCTTGAGAATTGTCATTGGAAAGTCAATTCATTTGTCTTCATTCTTTCAATAAACATTTGCTGAATAGCTACTGTGATTAGAGCACTATGCTAGCTGCTAAAGGAGAGAAAGTATAAAACAGTCCTTGTCCCCACTGAGTTTACAGTCAATTTTTTTTAAATTAGAAAACAAATATACAACTTGAAATGTATTCAAGGCAAATAATGCCATAAAGAGATTTTTTTCATAAACAGATTTTTTAAAAGCAGCTAAACAAAGCTTTAAAAAGCAAGAAACAAGATGTTTTCTGGTATAGGACAAAGAGTGCAAAAAATAGTGTTTGAGTACATGTGTAAGACACTCATTTTGCAATAGTGCAGGTTTAAGTACACATTCTTGCCTGTCCATAGTTCATGCAGAATTACAACTCTATATTTGAGCAACAACATGTTGTCAGTTCTTAAAGAACATTTCAAAAGAAAAAAAAGAAAAGAAGGAAGGAAAAAGGGGAGCAAAGAAGGGAGAGAGGGAAGGAGGGAAGGGAGGAAGGGAAGAAGGAAGAGAGGGAAAAAAGGGAAGGAAGGAAAGAAGGAAGGAGAGAAGGGAAGAAGAGAGGAAGAGAGGAAAGAAAAAAGAAAGGAAGGAAGGAAAGAAGGGAAAAAAAGAAAGAAGAAAGATATAACCCATATATTCCTTCATTTCACCAGCTCCATCTAAGTTAAGATATTAAGAAGGGCTTAGGTATTACACCAGAGTATCCCATATGCAACATGGGATAAGACTCAATCCTAGATAATTGCTAGATACATATTACATGATAAAGATTTGCCCAAGATGCAAAACAAAATGTTATGTAAAATCTTCCACAGAAGACGTCACCCGCAGTACGTGACATTTGAGAAAAGCATTTAGAGAAAAGTGGGAAGTTAACAGGTGGAGGGGGCGGGGTTGGGGGTGGAGTGGGGCAGGCAGATATTGTCAGGATAGGGAACAGTGTTAGTATAGACACAGAAGCAGGAGGGTATAGGTTGTATCTAGGGGGCAGCAAATAATCAGGTTTGGCTGGAACATTAAGTGTGAAGTGTATGACATGAAGCTGGGAAAGGGACAGTATTATGTAGTGGAAAGACTTCTGTTTTCTTTCTTTCTTTCTTTCTTTCTTTCTTTATTCATTCATTCGTTTATTAAAAAATCAGAGGATCTGGGTTGAAGTCCCAGTTTTGCCTCTTCCTACCTGAGTTACTTTGGACAATCAATGGATCAATGAACTTTTATTAAACACCTACTATGCGCCAGGCACTGTGCTGAGCACACTTAACTTCTTTGAGTTTCAGTTTCCTCATCTGTAAATTAAGAGGGCTAGACATCTAAGGCCTTTTCTACCTCTAAATCTATGATTCCAGGTCAGGTGGCACCAGATCATGGAAGGCCTTGAATGCCAAATAAAGAAATTTGGACGCTACCTGATAGGCAAAGACAATATTTTGACTTTGTTTTATCAGAGAAATGATCAGACTGGATCTTTGTGTAAGAGAGATTATTCCAGCAGGGGCATGAAGAATGGAGTGGTGGAGGAGACAGTGGAGGGTGCATGATCTGTTAAGGGGCTTTTGGATTAGTCCAAGAGTGCCATGACCTGTACCAAGATGGCACCAAGGCAATAGGAATAGAAAAGACAGCCTGGATGAGAGAAATGCTGTTGAGGTGGAAGGCCTGGTAACTGATTAGGTATTAGAAGTGACACTGAGGAAGGAGTCAAAGATAATTTTACATTTTAAGATTTGCCAAAGGGTTTTCCTATCTCATTGGATCCTCCCAATAACCCCATGAAGTAGATTATTATACCCATTTTGTAGATCAGGAAACATGAGTCTCAGAGATGATAAATGAGTTGCCTAGTCACAAACACAGTAAATGTCAGAGGTGGGATTCAAACCTAGGCCTCTTGACTTAAGGCTTTCTGCACTTAGCTTCTCTAAACATAACAAAGCAGATAAGAATATAGTATACAGGATAAATGATATCTTTTGCAGAGCGAAGTAATGAAGTCAGAAATCAGCAGTTTTAAGCGTAAAGATAATAAGTTAAATTTGGGACATGATGAGTTAAAGGTGCCAGGATTCTAAGTGGAGATGGCTTACATTTTGTTTGTTGTTTGTTTTTCAGTCATGTCTGACTCTTTGTGACCCTTTTTTGGGGTTTTCGTGGCAAAGATATTGGAGTTATTTGTCATTTCTTTCTCCAGCTCATTTGTATAGATAAGGAAACTGAGGCAAACCGGGTTAAGTGACTTGCCCTAGGTCACATAGTTAATAATTGTCTGAGACCAGATTTGAACTCACAAACATGAGTCCTCCTGACTCCAGTCCTGGCACTCTATCCACTGTACCATGTAGCTGCCCCAGAAATCTTCTAGACAGTTGGAAATGTGTTACCTGGTTCTCCAAAGACTGGTCAGGACTGGAAAGATAAATATGGGAGACTTCTCCAAAGACGTGGTGATTGAAGTCATGGGAGTGAATAACATTGTCCAGGGAGGTGTGTAAAGACAGAAGAAAAGGGGGCAAGGCTAGGCATTTGTGAGATTGCCCACATTAAGGAATTGGAAAGGTGAGGGTAGGCAGTGTGATAAAGTGGAACACTGTCTCTGTAGTAAGAGGACCTGAGTTAAAATCCTGTTTCTGATGCTTACGGGCCATATGACCTTGGGCAAGTCACTTAATTGGATCTCAGTTTCCTTATTTGTAAAATGAGGATGTTGGATAAAATGACCTCTGAAATCCTTTCCAGATTTAGACCTATGGATCTTATAAGGACCAGCAGCAGAGACAGGGCTAGAGCAGTTAGGCAGGAATAAAACCAGTAGTGTCAAATCAAGGGAAGAGAGAGTGATTAGGAGGAGTAATCAGCAGCCCACATCTTTAATGTGGGAATCCCCCCATGCATCAGCAGTAGCAAAAGATGCCAGGAAGAATGAAGACTGGGGGACAGGGGCAGAAGCAGGAAGGACCTTGAGTTTGGCAATTAGGACAGTGGAACATTTCAGGATTTCCCCTAGAGTAGTTTCAGTCATGGGAAAATAAGTCATGGGGAAAGAAGCCAAAGTGAAAGGACTTGAGGAGAGAGTGGAAGGGGAGAAAATGGAGGCGTTTTATACAGATAGATTTTCAAGATGTTTAGCAATGAAATAAGGAGATAAATGGGATGATAATAGAATGGGATACAAAGGTCCAGCAAAAGGTGGTGTTTTTTTTTTTTAAAGGAATAGGGAATTGAACATTTTTTGTAAGCAGATGGTAAGGAGCCACAGATACTGGAGATACAAGAGGATGACTGCTAGACTATGGTCCTGAAGAATTGCAGGATCACAGAATCTGAGAGTTGGACGGAACTTCAGTGGTCATCTAGTTCAACCTATACGCCAAAGGAGCCTCTACTATAACACACCAACAAGTGCTTTCCCAGTTTCTACTCGCAGACTACCAAGGAGCAGGAACTAAGAACCACCCAAGGCAACCCATTCCACCTTCAGATAGCTCTGAAGTAGTTTTTTTCCTGACATCAAAAACTGAAATTTGCCTTTTTTCAGCTTCCATCCACTGTTCCTGGTTCTGATTGCTTTGGTCAGATGGAATAAGTCTGCTCCCTCTTTCATATGACCATCCTTCAGATACTTGAAGACAGATAGCATGTTGCCCTGACTTGTCTTTTCACCAGGCTGAACATGCCTAGTTCCTTCAAATTAAGCTCATATACTCAAGGCTGTTCTTCACCCTGGTTACCCTACTCTGAATGTTCTCTGGATTATTAATGTCCTTCTTAAACTGGGACATCCAGAACTAAATACAATCTTGCAGATGAAGTCTGATAAAGGCAGAATATAGTGGGACTATCACCCTGATTTTTGGAAACTATGCCTCTCTAAATAAAGCCTAAGGTTAAATTAGTTTTTTTTCCTACTGCCATATCACACTGCTGACTCATCTTGAGCTTTCAGTCCACTAAAAGCCCCAGATCTTTTTCAGAACAATTACTATCTATCCATAACCCCTCCATCTTATGCTTGTGAAGTTGATTTTTTGCACCCAAGTATTTACATTTATCTCTACAGAGCTTCATCTTATTTTATTTCACCCAGTGCCCCAGCCTGTAAAAATCAAATGGGATAATATTGATAAAAAGCACTTAACACAGTGTTTGGCATATGGTAGGTGCTATTTAAATCTTCATTCCTTTCTCTTCCCCTTCTCTTCCTTTTTGGATCCTAACTATTGTTCAGTATGATAGTTATTCCTCAAAGATTTTTTTCATTTTTAAATTTGATGAACATGCTAACTATGTCTTTATCCAAACAATTGATATTAATTTTAAACAGCACTAGGGGATGACATCAAGGATTCAGGGAGGGAATTAGCCCTAATGAAGAATGCAAATGCCTCTTCTATGACTAGAGAGATAGAGAAAAGAGTAGACACAATCCCTGAAAAAATTTGAGGAATAGGACAGGAGGAACAGAGAGAATTCTTGTTGTTCAGCCTCAATTTTATAAATAAAAGGTTTTGTGAAGGTTAATTTGAAGTGCCAGAAGGATAACCCACTATAGCAGTCTGGTCCTGGGTAGTTGGAGGGAGGGTCTGGAGTTTGGGGTTGAAGATAATAGATTGGAGATTTGTTCGTGTACAACAGAGAGCTCAAACTGCTGAGGCTACTATAATTCTTGCCAGTGGGGATTGGGAGGAGAGAAGAAAATGATTTGGAACAATCACTAAGGGAAATACGATAGGGAGCTGATAAATATAGGTTAGAATGATTCTTGAGCAACAATAAGGATTCAAATGAAATTATGTACAATTTATTTGTAGTGGTGAAACCAGTTTGATTTTGTGATTGTTTTTCTCTGTTTTGCTGGAACAGGAGAAAAGATAACAGATGGTCAGGATTACCCAGGGATAAGGATTTCATGTCAGGAATAGAAGGTCAGAGGGACTCAAGGATCATAGGATCACAGATTGTACCTTAGTGATCATTTTGTCGAACCTCCTCTTTTTACAAAAGAATTAAGCCCAAAGGCATTAAAATGACTTGCTCAAGGTCACACAAGTCATAAAGGTCAGATCCAGCATCTGAACCCACGTCCTTTGACTCCAAGTCTTGCTCAGAGGAAGAATGAGATTAAAGTAAAGAGGTGGAAATAATATTGACTAAAATGTTTGAGGATGGCAAGGGAGCTTGTTGACAATAGAGTGGAGACTTTAAAGGGAAGTTCTGGAGACAGAACATAGGCTGAACTATAACTAGGATGAGGTGACTGGGGCTATGCCCTAGGGCACTGAAATTTAGAGCATGCTGACAGCGCTTATAGAACTTCAGCAACTTAGAAACAGTTGAGCTTAGTGCTTGGTCAGCAAGAATAATTGGCAAGATATAAAGCTACCAGGAGGCCCTCACTTTTTCCCTGTGGTTGCCAACGCTCAGATGAATTCTTCCCTGTCCTGACACCTTTCAACCCCTGCTTACTTTAGTAGCATTTGTATACATTTTGTGCTGTTTGTTCCAGATGCAAACATTGTTAGTTGCAGATCTGAATATAGATCCAAATCCTGAAGTATATGATTTTGTTGTTGTTGTTCAGTTGTTTCATTCATGTCTGACTCTTCATGACCCCATTTGAGGTTTCCTTGGCAAACATACTGGAGTGGTTTGCCATTTCCTTCTCCAGCTCATTTTACAGATGAGGAAACTGGGGCAAACAGTGTTAAGTGACTTGCCCAGAGTCATACAGCTAGTGAGTGTTATGTGTCTGAGGCCTGATTTGAACTTGAGTCCTCCTGACTCCAGGGCCGGTGCTCTATCCACTGTGCCACCTAGCTGCCTCATTAACTTCCTCTCTAAAAAGAGGGGGTTGGATCCAATGGCCTCCAGCTCTAGAACCATGATGATCCCATGATCTTTGAGTTGTAGCCTGACCTCATATTATTTCTTTCTTTCACCTTGGGCCTCAGTGAGCCTCCGTAATGGACCTACTCTTCCAAGGCCCGGCCGCGTCCCACGCTTATTGACTTGATGGCTGCCATGACCCTCACCAATGGAAACTACCTTTGTAACAGCCTATTTGTTAGTCTCAGATCTGTCCTCATCGCAATCCATCCTCCACTCAACTATCAAATCAATTTTTTTTAATGTAATAGTATTTTATTTTTTCCAATTACATGCAAAAAAAATTTTCAACATTCATTTTTTGAAAGATTCTGAGTTCCAAATTTTTCTCCCTTCCTCCCTTCCCTTTTCCCTCCCCAAGATGGTAAGCAATCTGATATAGGTTAAACATGTGCTATCATGTAGAACATATTTCCACATTAGTCATGTTGTGAAAGAAGAAATAGAACAAAAGGAAAATAAAAAAAAACAAAAGTGAAAATAATATGCTTTGATCTGCATTTAAACTCCATCAGTTCTTTCTCTGGATGTGGATAGCATCAAATCTATCTTAAAGCTCAGTTCTGAATGTCACCAGCTGCCCCCATTTCATAAACTACAGTGGCTCCATATTACTTACAGCATCAAATATAAAACTCTCTGCTTGGTGTTCAAAACCTTTCATATCCTGTCCCCCTTTCCAGTCTTCTTACACCTTACTCCCCTTCCTGTACTCTGCAGTCCAGTGACACTGGCTTCCTTGCTCTTTCCTAAACAAGACACTCCATCTCCTGACTGGGCATTTTTTTTTTTTGGTTAGGCAATGGGGTTAAGTGACTTGCCCATGGTCACCCAGCTAGTAAATGTCAAGTGTCTGAGGCTGGATTTGAACTCAGGTCCTCCTTACTCCAGGGTTGGTGCTCTATCCACTGCACCACCTACCTGCCCCCTGACTGGACATTTTCATGGGCTGTTACCTCAGCTTAGAATATTCTTCCTCCTCATTTCTGCCTCCTGGCTTCCCTGATTTCCTGAAATCCTACCTTCTGTGAAAAAAAAAGTCTCTCCTGGTCCCCCTTGAATTCTAGTGCCCTCTCTCTATTGATGATCTCCAAGATGACCTTGTAGAGTTCTGGGGCTATCCGCCCTTATCTCCTGATGCAGGTGCTGCCATCAGACACTAATGGCCTGGGGACTCTGCTATTGACACCAATGGGAAATTCAGGTCATGCGACCTTATGGTGTTCACAAGGTCATTCTCTGTTGGGTGAGAAGGGAAGACAGAGATTCTTTTCTCTCCCCTTTTCCCCACTCCAGAACTTCCTTCTCAGGGATTTATCTGCAGCTGCTCCACCATTAGGCCAACCTATTGTAAAGCTAGATTCTGAGGTGGCTTGCTGTTTTTTCCAAGCCTTAAAGGGCATGACTGAAACTCTGAAAGTTTAATTAAAGGGTTAGTGGAAACTCCTGTTTATTGGGAAGGTGAGGTTAGAACCAGAAATTTAGTAATTATTGACACCAGGGAGAGCTTATTTAGGGATGAAGCTTTGACAATTAACTTTAGTATACACAATATCTCCATTCTAAAAGATCCTCACTGGGGACAAAGATGCTATATTTCAGCCATTAGTACAGTCCATATATATCTCTTTTCAGAGTTTAATCACAGCAGAGTTCCCATATCATAAATAGATTTGACCAACAATAATTTAACTTGAGAATCCACAGTCTATTGCCACAAACTAGAATTAATCAGAATTTAACCGGACCAGAGGTAGCAGAGTCTGAGTGATCCCTAAAATAATTTCTGATTACTCAAGGCAGAATTGAGATTTATGTCAGATTTATATCATTAGTGACAGGGATCCTTTTTTTAAAAAAATAATTTATTTTAAACTTAAGTACTAAAACTTAAATATTATTATTATATTATAAACCTAAATACTAAAACTGAAATATAAAATAAGAAAAGAAAAACAAGCATTGCCATGTGCACGGCAGAACGTAACGGAGGATTCAAAATAAATAGCAATAAATTTCCATTTTAAGAAAGTCTATATAATAAATACCACACATTGTGTTCTGAGCTGTCTATTTTTTCTCTGCTTCCTTATAAATTTTCTTTTGTTCTCTGCTGTGCACTTTTTACTTTGTTCTTTCTTTTTCCCCTCCCCCAGGCTATAATTGAGTGCAGATATATTTATATAGAAAGACACATACATATATACACACACACATATATCTATATACATACAAACATATACACATACATATATACACTTACACACACATACATATACTTAGATATCTATAATTATACTCCTAAATAGATAAATACATTCATATGCATGTATATGAGACTGGACTATATTTGTTTATTGATAGGGATTCTTTTTGACCACTCATGAATTACATTGGACCTACACCAGGACTACCTAAGAATTTAGACAGGGAGGGTAGTGAAGACAGTACAGTAATTACTAATGACAGACAATCGGACAGATACACAAAACACTATCTTGCTTGGTGATTTTCTCTAAATAGGACCGCAGCTTTACTGGTCAGTTGATTTTTCTACCTTTAAACCTCCCTAGGTAAAACCTACCTCGTATAGGCTGGAGTGTTACTGGAATGGAAAACTGGATCTTGATCTGGTCTAGTCTGTCTTATCTGTGGGGGTCAGTAATTGAGATAAGAAAGTATCTGTATCCATTGATTAGATATTGTTGTCAATCACTGAATCAATGTTTCAGACATTGCCGTCTGCAGGTAGTTATCTGCAGTGTTTTATTCTGTTCAGACCTCAGGCTCCTCTGTATAAAATGTCAGGGTCCAGAGGATCAGCTTTAGCAAGCTCATATAGAATGTAAATACATATTGTTGTTATTGTTCAGTCGTTCAATCATGTCTGATTCTTTATGATCCCATGCACCATAGCACACCAGGCCCTTCTATCCTCCACTGTCTTCCTAAGTCTGTCCAAGTTCATGTTCATTGTTTCCAAGATACTATCATCTCATCCTCTACTGCCCTCTTTTCCTTTTGCTTTCAATTTTTCCCAACATCAAGGTCTTTTCCAAAGACTCTCTTCTTAGTATGTGACCAAAGTATTTAAGCTTCAACTTCAGTACTTGACCTTCCAGAGAACAGCCTGAATCAATTTCCTTAAATATTAACTGATTTGACCCTCCTTGCTGCTCAAGGGACTCTCAAAAGTCTTCTCCATCCAGCACCACAATTTGAAAGTGCCAATTCTACGGTGCTCAGCTTTCCTTATAGTTCAACTCTCACAGCCATACATTGCTACTGGAAAAACCATAGCTTTGACTTTACATACCTTTGTTGGCAAGGTGATGTCTCTGCTTTTCAGTATGCTGTCCAGATTTGCCGTAGCTTTCCTTCCAAGGAGCAAGCATCTTTTAATTTCATGGCTGCGGTCACTGTCTGCAAGGATCTTTGAGCCCGAGAATATAAAATCTTACGCTGTTTCCATTTCTTTTCCCTCTATTTGCCAGGAAGTGATGGGGCCAGTTGCCAAGAGCTTAGTTTTTCTGATGTTACGTTTCAAGCCACCTTTTATACTCTTCTCTTTTGCCCTCATCACTTTCTGCCATCAGAGTGGTATTGTATGCATATCTAGATGGTTGATATTTCTCCTGGCAACATTGAATTCTAGCTTTTGATTCATGCAGCCTGGCACTTCATATGATGTGCTCTGCATAGAAGTTAAATAAATAAGGTTACAACATACAGTCTTGTCATACTCCTTTGCCAATTTTAAACTAATCAGCTGTTACATGTTCAGTTCTGACTGTTGCTTCCTGGCCTGCATACAGGTTCCTTAGGAGACAGGTAAGATGATCTGGTACTCCCATCTCTTTGAGGACTTGCCCCGTTTTGTTGTGATCCACACAGTCAAAGGCTTTGGTGTAGTCAATGAAGCAGAAGCAGATTTTTTTCTGTAACTCCCTTGCTTTCTCCATAATCCAGCAAATGTTGGCAATTTGGTCTCTAGTTCCCCTGCCTCTTCAAAAACCAGCCTGCCCTTCTGGAAATTCTCGGTTCACATGTTGCTGAAGACTAGCTTGCAGACTCTTAAGCATAACGTTACTGGGATGTGAACTGGGCACAATTATTCAGTAATTTGAACATTCTTTGGCATTGCCCTCCTATAGGATTGGGAAATAAACTGATCCTTTCCGATTTAGTGGCCACTGTTATGTTTTCCAAATTCTCTGGAATATTGAGTGCACCACTTTAACAGCATCATCTTTCAGAGTTTTAAAAAGCTCAGCTGGAATTCCATCACCTCCATTAGCCTTATTGCTAGCAATGCTTCCTAAGGCCCACGACTTTATTCTCCAGAATAAAATTTGGCTCCAGATCACTAACTACACCATCAGTAATTATCAGTGATGTTAAGATCTTTCTTGTATACTTGTTTTGTATATTCTTGAACCCCTCTTTTTAACTCTTCTGCTTCTGTTAAATCCTTATCATTTTTGTCTTTTATCATGCCCATTTTTACATGAAACTTTCCCTTGATACCTCTAATTTTCTTGAAGACATCTCTATCTTTCCCATTTTATTGTTTTCTTCTATTTCTTTTCATTGCTCATTTAAGAAAACCTTTCTATCTCTCCTTGCTATTCTCTGGAATTCTGCAATGGTCATATCTTTCCTTTTCTCTTTTACTTTTCACTTTCCTTCTTTCCTCAGTTATTTGTAAAGCCTCATCAGATAGCCATTTTGTTTTCTTGCTCTTCTTTTTCTTTGGAATGCTTTTTATTGCTGCTTCCTGTACAATACTGTGAACTTCTGTCCATAGTTCTTCAGGCACTCTATCTACCAGACCTAATTCCTCCACAGGTTCCCAAAGTGGGCGAAACCTCGGGAGGTGGTGCTGGAATGATTCAGGGGGCCTTAGTAGCCTCTGGTGCAATTGGGGAGTGTTAAATAAAAATGAGGGGGCGGTGGAAACATAAGGAAAGAAGAGAAAACATTTTTGAAAAACTGTTTGTACACATTTCATCTGTTGTGTAACAGAGTTAAAGTCGTAGTGATTACATTATCTTCCAAATAAACACACAAAATGCAAATTATAACCGATCAGTGGTCAAGTCCGTCAACAGGTCTTAACAAACAAGTGTTGACAGGCACATGTGTGCACATTGTTGGGAAGTCCAGAATGCATTGGCAGAAATATGTACATGTAATGACTTGTTTACAACATGATACTATATGGTTATATGAGACATGTATCATCAAAATTTCAATGTGGGAAAACTCCCCACAAATTTACAATAAATTATTCAATTTAAGATGAACCATTTAAAAATATTTCTTGAAATGATGCAAATTTTTAAAAAGTTAAAGAGTTAAAGAAAGTAGATTTCCAGGGATGCGCTGAGCATTTTTTTTTAAAGGGGGAAGTAGACCAAGTAAGTTCAGGAACTTCTGCCTTAAATCTATTTGTCATCTCCACTTCATATTCATAAGGGATGTTATTTAAGTCATACCTATTATGATCTGATGGTTTCCCCTACTTTCCTCAATTTAAGTCTGAATTTTACAATCAGAGGTTCATGATCTGATTCACAGTAAGCTCCAGGTCTTATTTTAATTGACTGTACAAAGCTTCTCCACCTTTGGCTGCAAAGTATATAGTCAATTTGATTTCTACATTGACCATTTGGTAATGTCCATATGCAGAGTTGTCTTTTGGGCTGCTGAAAAAGAGTATTTGTTGTAACCAGTGAGTTATTTTGACAAAATTCTATTAGTCTCTGTCCTGCTTCATTTTGTACTCCAAAGACAAACTTGCCTGTTACTCTAATTAAGTTGTTCTGTTGCTTACTTGCACACCAGTAATAGTTTCTTGGATCACTGTTTTGTCGTGGTGGAGGGGCTTGCATAGCTCAGTGGAACTATGAGCTATGCCATGCAGATTACCCAAGACAGACAAATCACAGTGGAGAGTTCTGACAAAAAGTAATCCACTAGGGAAGGAAATGGCAAACCACTCCAGTATCTTTGTCATGAAAACCCCAAGGATAGTAGTAAGATGATAAAAGAGATGACATTGGAAGATGAGCCCCTCAGGTTGGAAAGTGTCCAATACACTGTTGGGAAAGAGTGGAGGACAACTACAAGTAACTCTAGAATTAATGAAGAAGCCAGGCCAATGCTGAAAAGAAGCTCAGCTGTGGATGCATCTGGTGCCAAAGGGAAAGTCCAATGCCGGAAGGATCAGTATTGCATAGGAACTTGGAATGTGAGATCTATGAACCAAGGTAAGCTGGATGTAGTTGAACAGGAAATGGAAATATTAAACATTGACATCTTGGGTGTCAGTGAACTTAAATGGATGGATTGGGTGAATTTAATTCAGATGATCACTATATATACCACTGTAGGCAAAAAATCCCTTAGAAGAAATGGAATGAGTGGCCCTCATAGTCGATAAAAAGGTGAGAAAAGCAATACTGGGGTATAATCTCAAAAATGACCAAATGATATCTGTTTGAATCCAAGGCAAATTATTCAATGTTGCAGTAATACAAGTCTATGCTCCAACCATTGATGCTGAAGAGGTCAAAGCTGATCAGTTCTAGGAAGACCTACAACATCTAGAACTAACATTAAAAAAAAAAGATATCACATTCATCATAGCAGATTGGAATGCTAAAGCAGGAAATCAAAAAAACAATTGCAATATAAACACATACATAAGCAGCATAGAAAAATGGAATTTTATAGAAAGCAAGAGGGAAAGATAAAGGTATATCTGTCTGGAAACAGGTGACAGAAGCAGGAAAGATAAGGACACCTGCCAGCTGGCCAAAGCAGAAGTTATGCTTTCTTTCCAAGTCTTGATTATGCAGATGTTGTGACCTTCTAGCTTCTAGGAACAAGGTTCGGAAGCTCAAAACAGAGATTGGGGCAGGGTCCTTTTCTTAGTATAGTTAGTAGCAAGAAGTCTGAGCCAGATTTTGTTTCCCATCGCGGTCTTTCTTTTTGTCACAATGGCAGAAATTTCTGAGCCACCTCTTGTCACAATGCCTATAGGATCACCTATAAAATCTGTTTTTTAAAAATATATATTTTATTTTCCCCCAATTACATGTTAAAACAATTTTTGAACATTTAAAAAAAAGTTTTGTGTTCCAAATTCTATTCCCCTCCCCCCAACCTTGAGATGGTAAACAATCAGATATAGGTTATACATGGATCACCAACAAAATCTTTAAAAGATGGGCCTTTTCTATAAAAGGAAGCTTGGAGGTCAGCTTTCCGGAATGCAAATTTCTGTCTTCCTCCTCTGTAATTCTGAGCCTATATTAAGTCAAAGACTACTCTACGCTGAGAAATCACAGATGGTTTGAGTTTTGGTGTATATTTACTCATACTTATTGTGAGTTTTCCTCAAAATCTGTGTTTATTTGTGTGGACAACTCCTTGGTGGAAATTTCCTCTACCAAAACAGATTGGCAACTGTTGGGTAACTATTTTGTATATGTTTGCATTTATGCACTTTATATTTCGCTGTATGTATTTCTATACAAACTTGTCTTCCCCATTAGGATGTGAGCTCCTTGAGAGTGGAGATTGTTTCATTCTTTTACTTACATTCCCAATGCTTAATACAGTGCCAGTAGGTACTCAATGTAAAACTTATTGATTGATTTTTTTTTGCATTTCTATCACTATTCACCAATTTATCCCTGTAGAGGCCCTCCTTTGTAACAAATACAATTCTTTCCTTCCTTCCTTTCTTCCTTCCTTTTCTTTCTCTCTTTCTTTCCTTCCTTTCTTGTTTCTTTGAATTAATATTCTTTTATCTGGAATCAGTCATAGAACCTTAGCAATCATTTAATATGTACTTTCATTTTACGTAGAAAACTGAGGCCTAGAGACGTTGAGGGAGTTGTCCAAGGTAGTAAGTGGCAAAGGAGGACAGGAGTCAGGTCCTCTGACACAAAATCCCAGTGCTCTCTCTACTTTAGACCACCGATGAGGTGTCTGAGGGGCAGAAAGACAGAATTAATAGTTCTTCAAGGACTTTTGCCTGTGTTTTCCCATTGACTTTACTGATGGGAAATTGAATCACAGGTGATTAAGTTACTTTGCCCAAAGTCATATAGCTAAGTAAGCTATGGCAGAGTTGGAGCTTGAAATGCATACATAGTGGCAGTCTCAGGCTGGTATAACCAGGTCATGCTGCTTCAGAAGAGAAATAATGAGAAGTCTGCAGTTTTTTTTCCCATTTCTCCAATATCCTTTCCCTGCTTCACCTCTCCAGTCCCTACCCTGTCCACTGCCACCTGCTCAAAAAAACCCAAAACTAAATATTATTTAAAGCAGGAAACATAACAAGGAATATTTAACATTGTGTGACAGGGGACAAAATTCTTCCTCTTTTTTTTTTTGGTAAGACAATTGAGGTTAAGTGACTTGCCCAAGGTCACACAGCTAGTACGTGTCAAGTGTTTGGTCTGAGGCCACATTTGAACTCAGGTCCTCCTGATTTCAGGGCTGGTGCTCTATCCACTACGCCACCTAGCTGCCCCTAAAATTCTTCCTTATAAGGAAACATTCTAACCACATTACAGGTATGCCCAATAACTTACCTATATTCTCATTTTCCCTCCTACCTTCCACCCCTCATGTGGACATAGCTTGTTTCAAAGATGAATCAGGAAGCAAAGGACCATGTTTGATAAAATGGAAGGATGTCAGTCAGTTTTGTTGGGATGATTTTATTCTGCACATGAAAAGTCTCATTGATCCAAGAGATATGTCTGTCTGTCTTCCTTCCTTCCTTCCTTCCTTTCTTATCTTTCTTTCTTGTCTTTCTTTCTTTCTTTCTTATCTTTCTTTCTTTCTTGTCTTTTTTTTCTTTTTCTTCCTTCCTTCCTTCCATCACCTCTATCATCTATCTATCCCTGTGTCTCTCTGAAATGTCATCTTCTGTAAAATCTCTTTCCTGACCCACACATGCTGCTAAAGCCTTCTCCTCCAAGGTTTCTTTCCATCTATTTTCTATAACTATTAAGGCTTAGGGGCAGTTAGGTGGCTCAGTGGACAGAGTACCAGGCCTAGAGTCAGGAAGACTCATCTTCCTGAGTTCAAATCTAGCCTCAGACACCTACTAGCTGTGTGACCCTGGGCAAGTCACTTAACCCTGTTGGCCACAGTTTCCTCATCTGTAAAATGAGCTGGAGAAGGAAATGCAAACCGCTTCAGTATCTTTGTCAAGAAAGTCCCAAATGGGATCACAGAGAGTCAAACCTGACTGAAAAAGGAATGGACATCATTAAAGCTTAAAAAAGCTTTAAGAGGCTGTTAAAGCTTAAAGTTGAACTAACACTTTCAGAATACCCTGTATGCCTCTTGTATGTGGCTATTTATTTACCTGCTGTCCTCTCTGTTAGAATGTAGACTCCTTGAGAGCAATGACTGATTCACTTTTCTTTGTGACCCTCAGTGCTCAGTATAGTACCTGATATAAAGTAAACAATAAATCCTTGTGAACTATCTATTTTATTAGGTTTCAGAGCTAGGAAAAGCTGGTTTCAAATCCCTTCTCTGACACATACTGCCTGTGTGATACCTAAGCAAGTCACTTCACCTCTCAATGCTTTAGGAAACTCTCATGGACTATGAATTGAAGAGAAGCTGCCCATCTGTGTTACTAGAGGGATTTCCTCACTGGTAGCTTTGTATATCAATGAAATCACTGGTCTGGCCTAAATATACACAAGTAGATTAAAAAGGTGTTAACTGAATTTACCTAATCGTATTTCATAAAATTATAGTTTGAAAAATGAGTGCCATTTTCCTTCCTTCATTTGGTCCTTTCCTTCAGGGGCCAGAGGCATCTCACCCTTGTGATTTAATGCTTTTCATTCATGACTCCCTAAAAATACTTTGCAAAAGTCAAGCTCAGTTTATATAAATGTGAATGCCAAAATTTGGCTAGGGAAAGGAGCTTCTCTGAGATCTCACAGACCAATTTAGAATTCAGGATTTGTCTTCCCACTTTTTTTTTTTCCTGAGCACAAGATGGATCTATTGGCTTATGTTAGCATTAGCATCTAAGTTTAAAGTGAGTCATCTCCTAAGACTGGGGTAAATGGCCCAGGATGAACCCTTCCCTGAATCAGGGGGACACTTAATGCTCAGACCCTGAGTTTGGAAGACCTTATGAAATTTAAATTGCTTCTGCTTGGGTCTAGTTGGTTCCATTTAACTCTTACTCTAGACTAAGGCTTTGGGAAGGCTTTTTAACCTGGGATCCATGAGCTTGCTTTTGAAAATATTTTGATAACTGATTTTCAATATAATCAGTTTCCTCTGAAATCCTGTATATTTTATTTTATCCATTTACAAAAATAGACATTACCAAACTGCCAAAGGGTTCCACGACACAAAAATGGTAAAGAACTCCTGCTTTATTTGGAACTATGCCCAAAGGGCTATAAAACTGTGTATATCCTTTGATCCAACAATACCACTACTAGGTTTGTATCCCAAAGAGATCATAAAAAAGGGAAATGTACCCACATATACAAAAATATTTATAGCAGCTTTTTTTTGAGGTGATGAGGAATCGAAAATTGAGGGGATGCCCATCAATTGGGGAATGGCTGAACAAGTGGTAGTATCTGAATGTAATGGAATACTATTATGCTATAAAAATGATGAGCAGGCAGATTTCAGAAAAACCTGGAAAAATCTACATGAACTGATGCTGAGTGAAGTAAGCAGAAACAGAACATTGTACCTAACAACAGCAACATTGTGTGATGACTAACGTTGATAGACTTAGCTCTTTTCAGCAATACAATACTCTAAGACAATTTCAAAAGACTCATGATGGAATATGCTATCCACATCCAGAGAAAGAACTATGGAGTCTCAATGCAGATCAAAGCATACTATTTTCTCTTTTTTGTTTGCTTATTTTTTCTTTCTTGTGGTTTTTCCCTTTTGTTCTGATTCTTCTTTCACAACATGACTAATGTGAAAATATGTTTAATATGATTGTACACGTATAACTTATATCAGATTGCATGCCATCTTAGGGGAGGGAGGAAAAAAATCAGAACTCAAAATCTTATAAAAGTGAATGTTGAAAACTATCTTTACATGTAATTGGAAAAAATAAAATACTATTAAGTGGGGGGGGGGAGAACTCCTGCTTTTAGATGGTCAAGGAGAAAAAACAGGGAAGTAGCCTACTTCCTGCTATAAGAGAAAGGAGGAGGGGGACCCCAGAGATTTTGTTGTTCAGTCATGTCTGACTCTCAGTGACCCCATTTGGGTTTTTTTTTTTTGGGAGGGAAAGATTCCGGAGTGGTTTGCCTTTTCCTTCTCCAGCTCATTTTACAGATGAAGAAACTCAGGCAAATAGGGTTAAGTGACTTTCCCAGGGTCACACAGCTAGTAAGTGTCGGTGGCCGGATTTGAATTCAGGAAGATAAGTCTTCCTCTCTCCAGGTCCTGCACTCTATCTACTAACTGTGCTGCCTAGATCCCCAGAGATGCCCATCTAAAAAGTAAAAGGATGCTAAGCTAGGCCATAAGATATGGGCTGGGCTGGCATTGAGAAGATCTAAAAGAAACAGGTAACAGCTGGGGTGGGAAGGAGGAGGGGATAAACTAAGAAAGAACAGTAGGATTATCCATGCATGGTTGGGACTTCAGAGCCCCTAATTTTACAGATGAGGAAGCTGAGATTTATGGAAATAAAGTGACTTGTCAAAGGTGACCTAGGTAGGAAACATATCAGAGGAAGGATTTTAGCTCAGGCTCCACAACGACGCTCTTTTTGCTATACTGACAGTTATAAAAAATCGTGTTGAAAGTTTGCTAAGTGCTTTTCCTCACAATGGCACCATAAATTAGGTAGTGCAAGTACAATTAATCCCCATCTTCGAGATGAGGAAACTGAAGATCTAAGGGGTCAAGTAATTTGCCAGTGATAACACAGCTAAATAGCATCTAAAAGAGGATTCAGGTGGGAGTTGCTTCATGCCAGGTCCAACAATGCCACAATAAGTCCCAACTCCTAATATATTAGTGTGAGCAACTATGATTTACTGATTAACTTCCATAAAGCTGAAATTTTTCCACTTTGTCATTTTAATCTCCTATGTTTAACCCCCTATAGTACAAAGCAACAACCCCCTAAAAAAACCTGAGGAAGACTGTACTATTTTCTGGAACAATTGCCCTGTGAGGTAGGTGCCACAATGAAGTTTATCTAGTCTGTTTCACAAAGACGGTTTTGAGAATCACCAACAAAAGACATATGATAATACTATGACATATGACAATTTACATAGCACTTTAAGTTTTATAAAGCACCTTACATGCATTAGATGGGGAAGCTAGGTAGTGCGGTAGAGAGAGGGGTGGGACTGGAGTCAAGAAGACTCATCTTTGGAGGTTCAAATCCAGCCTCAGATACTTACTAGCTGTATGACCCTTGGGCAAGTCACCTAACTCTATTTGCCTCAGTTCCCTTATCTGTAAAAATGAGTTGGCAAAGGAAATGGCAAATCACTCCAGTATCTTTGCCAAGAAAACCCCAAATGAAGTCACATCACAACAACCCTGGGAGATGTGTAGGGTAAATATTACTATATTTATTTTATAGATGCGGAAACTAGGGCCAAGTAACTTTAGCAAGAGAAGTCAAGTAACTTGGCCAAGGTCCCACAAGTATGCAACTCTCCTTACCACTGGGGTAGGAAGCCATGATAAAAACTGCTCACTTTTATGTAGCAGTTTTAAGGTTTGCAAATGAATTCATACATACATACATTTATATATATATATATATATATATATATATAATCTCCTCTTGGTCTTGAAAACTCTTCATAATTTACCCCAATTATTCCTACACCTTACACCCTTTCCCCTCCACTCTCATACTCCTCAGTCCAATAACATTGACCACCTTGCAATTCCAAGAACACTGCAGACATTTTCACTGGCTGTCCCCTATCCTTGAAATGCTCTACCTCGGCTTCCTGGCTTCTTTCAAGTCCCAACTAGAATTCCACTTTCTATAGGAAGCTTTTCCTCATCACTCTTAATTGTAGTGTTTTCTCTCTGCTAATAATCTCCCATTTATCCTGAATATATTTTGTTGGCACATAGCTGTTTGCTTCTTGTCTCTCCCATTAGACTGTGGATTCTCAGAACAAGGATTTTCTTTTGCCTTACTTTGCATCCCCAGTGCTTAGCACAGTGCCTGCCACACAGTCAGTTCTTAATAAATACTTGCTGACTAAGTGACTTGATGAAAGTCACACATCTAGTAAGGATCTAAGGTAGGATTTGAACTCAAATCTTCCCAATACCCAAGTCCAAGTTTTACCATTTATGCTGCACAGTTTCCCCCAACTCTCCCAGGGACGAGATTTATGAAGGACAAAGTATTAAAGGGATTAAATATGATTTTGAAAGAGAAACTGGGAAGAGCCCCAGGGTAATACAAAGAAGAACCAAACAATGAATTAATATTTGTGGGGCTTGACTTAAATCAATGTTGAAATTTGTTCTCAGGTAGCCTCTGAGAACCATGGTTAGAAACCTTCATCTTCTATGGCAATCTTTTCCACCACTGGGGTACTATAGTCCTTTGGCCTTAACCTCCTTATAGCCCTGCTGAAACCTGCTCTTAGAAAAAAACTTCATAAATATAGTCCCACAAAGGTTTAAAGGATTGAAAAGGTTTAGTGTATTTACACTTGGGGACTATTTGTTAATGCCTTTTGAATCAAAAAAATTAATCTCTAATTGTGAATTTTAGGTATCATAGAGTTGGGAAGGGAAAGGTAATTTGGAGGTCAGGATAGCTTCCCAGATCTCTGAAATAATTCAGTGTAGATGGTTACCTACTCTTCCCGAGTAGAGGGTGAAGACTTCCTTGCTGCTGGGGATTATTCTTAATCACTTCTAGAAGCCAGTTCCAAACATTGTGAGTCTATGTTATTTAAGAAAACCTCAGAATATTAAGGAAGAATTTCTGGTACAGTCAACCCTTAGCTGACGTAAGTAGGATGTGTCTGAAAAAAAGGAAAGGGTGCATTCATGTTATTGTCCAGGCTCGGATAGCTGGGTAGAAATTCTGAGACAGAGTTTGTAGGTTACAGCCTAGTACCTTGGTCAATGACGAAGAGAAAAATTAGGTACCACCTACAGAATAGAAATGTCCCTTAAAAGATGATGATAAAACAGATTTCTGTAAATCAAGTGCTATTTTCCTAATAGCTTGCATTATCAAATGCAAACAGTAAGACTAAATAAAGAGGCAGCTAGGTTGTGCAGTGTATAGAGCACCCGCCCTGGAGTAGGGAAGACCTGAACTCAAATCTGACCTCAGACACTTACTAGTGGTGTGATCCTGGGCAAGTCACTTAACTCTGTTTGCCTCAGTTTCCTCATCTGTAAAATGAGTTGGAAAAGGAAACAGCAAACCATTCCAATATCTTTGCCAAGAAAATGGGGTCACGAAGAGTCAGACATGACTGAAATGACTGAACAATAACAAAAAAGACTAACTAAAAGTCACAAGTAGCAATGATTGTAGTAACTCCGAAGACTTCAGCCTCATTGTTCACAAAGGAAAAGTCATGTGAATGGAGGAATTCTCTTGTGAAGGCCCATATTTTCCAGACGTTTGATGGCCACCTCTATCAGTAAGAAATTCTTGAGCATGTGTCCCTAATTTTTTTCCAGGCTCAGCTTCAGTGTCACCTTCTACACAGAGCTTTTCCTGATCTCCCAAACATTGCTAGTGCCATCCCTCCCCACCAAGTTATCTTGGATCTCTTGTATGTACCAACAGGCAGTGTGGCATAGGGGAAGGTAGACCTGGGTTGAAGTCTCTGACACATACTAGTGTGGAAGTTTATTAGAAACCTTTTTAGTTTGATTAAAAATATTAAGCTGTACCATTTTCTCCAACCTAAGACCCTTTCCAGACTTTTCCCTTTAAAAAATATTAGAACAAAAGTGGTTGTTTTTTGTTTTTGTTTTTTAAAGGAAAAGGCCTAAAGATGATCACCAAACTCTGGTCTAGATAAAATCATTGCCTCCCAAACTCAACTAGCCAGAAGTGATTCCTGCTGTGATTCACCAAAGGGCAGAATTCTGTTTTGCATTCAAGGTCAAGATACTGACAAGACACTGATGCTTTTTCAGTCCTTGAGGGGAATCGTACAAGAAGGAACTGAGTAGGGACTATTATTCTGAAATGTTGACTCCAAATTGTATTTTTTACATATTGAGATTTTTCTTCTTCACAATCCCTATAAATGTTACCTCAAATTGTCTTGGGGTAGAGAAAAACATATCAGGGGACATGGAAGAACTATACCAGTTCAGATCTCTCTCTCTCTCTCTCTCTCTCTCTCTGTCACACACAGAGCTAGAAATGCTTGGATATTGCTTTCGGTAGACTTGTGCCTAAAATGCTGAGTACAGTATTCACATTTTTTTTTGTTCAAGAGTAGCTATGTGACCCAGAACAAGTCACCTGACCTCTCATTTCTCTAGGGAACTCTCTAAGACTGTAAGCTATGAAAGTACCGCTTTGGATTAGGAGAGTTTTCTTATCTGGTACACCTGGTTAGGTTTAACATCTTAAAACTGTGAAGCATATGAATTTGATGGAATGCTATTGTGCTGTATGAAATGATCAAGGGGATAGTTTCAGAAAAACCTGTGAGGATTTGTATGAACTGATACAGAGTGAGATGAGCAGAAGCAGAACACTCTACACATCTAACGATGTTGTTGTTGTTCAGTCGTGCCTGACCCTTCGTGACTCCATTTGGGGCTTTCTTGGCAAAGATACTGCAGTGGTTTGCCATTTCCTTCTCCAGCTCATTTTACAGATGAGGAAACTGAGGCAAACAGGGTTAAGTGACTTGCCCAGGGTCACACAGCTAGGAAGTGTCTAAGGTCAGATTTGAACTCTGGAAGATTCCTGAGTCCAAGAAGGGTGCTCTATTCACTGTGCCACCTATTTGTAAGAATAATCAACTGCAAAAGACTTAGTAACTGATCAATATAATGATTGACCACGATTCCAAAGCTACCATGATGAAAGATGCTATCCACCTCCAGAAAGATAACTGATAGACTCAGAGTGCAGTTTGAACCATATTTTTTCCTCTTTTTCTTTTTTTTTCAGAACATGACATGTTTTGCATGACTTCACGTGTATAATGGATATTGTAATTCTTACTTTCTAAATAGGTAGAGGGAGGCTGCAGTGAGGAAAAGAATTTGGAACTGAAAACAAAAATAACATTGAATTTTAAAAAGAGTTAATAAGGAAAAAAATAGCTTAAAACTGTACAAAGATTTTTGTGACATCCGCCTTAATTCTAATGCTTTCCCACTGCTGATTATTTCCAATTCATTCTGTATATAGTTTCTCCATACATAATTCTTTGCATGTTGTCTCCCTATTAGACTGTGAGCTTCTTGAGAGCAGGAATTATCCTTTTGCCTTTCTTTGTATTCCCAATGCTTAGCACAGTGCCTGGCATATAGCAGATGCTACATAAATGTTTGCTGTTCTCAGATTGGCTAAAATGACAGAAAAGGAAAATGATAAAAGTTGGAGAAGATGCGGGAAAATCAGAACACTAATGATTGTTAGTGGAGTTGTGAATTGATGCAACCATTCTGGAGAGCAATTTGGAATTATGCCCAAAGGGCTATAAAACTGCACACCCTTTGATCCAGCAATAAGCACGTCTAGGGCTGTATCCCAAAGAGATCATAAGAAAGGGAAAAAGACCCAGGTGTACAAAACTATTTACAGCAGCTCTTTTTTGTGGTGGCAAAGAATTGGAAATTGAGGGGATACTCATAAGTTGTGATACAGGAATGTAATGGGATATTATTGTGTTATAAAAATGATGAACAGGTAGCTTTCAGAAAGACCTGGAAAGACTCCCATGAACTGATGCTGAGTGAAGTGAGCAGAACCAGAAGAACGTTGTCCACAGTAACAGCCACATTATGTGATGATCGATTATGATAAACTTAGCTCTTCTCAGCATTGCAATGATCCAAGACAATTCCAAAAGACTCGTGGTAGAAAATGCTAACCACATCCAGAGAAAGAACTATGGAGTCTGAATGCAGATCAAAGCATGCTATTTTCCCTTTTTTTGTTTGTTTTTTCTTTCTCGTGGTTTTTCCCTTTTGTTCTGATTCTCCTTTCACAATATGACTAATGTGGAAATATGTTTAATAAGATTGCACATGCATAGCCTATATCAGATGGCTTGCTGTCTTGGGGAACGGGGAGGGGAAGGAAGGAGGGAGAAAAATTTGGAACTCAAAATTTTACAAAAATGAATTTTGAAAATTATCTTTACATATAATTGGGAAAATTACTATTAAGGAAAAAAATAAATGTTTGTTGTTGTCGTTGTTGTTGTTTGTCCTTTGTTCTCAAAGGGGATCAATGACATCACCAGTGTCATGTATTGACTTGCATGTAAGCTAGATTTAAGTGGGGCAGAGTTGCACAAAGTCGTCAGCCTCACTCTCTCCTCCAGAATCATCAAAATCCAATGGTGAGATAAAAGTCAAGACAACTGGTGATGGCTCAGAATGCAGTGGGTCACCTTGGCCTTTCTAAATTAAGGTCTTTCTCAGATTTGAATAAATGTTTATTGACTGACTATCTTTGAAGATCTTACAATTTATTGTGTGTATATGTGTATATAGCTAGCTGTCAGTCAATAAACTTTTACTAAATGTGGTGAAGTGGGCCTCAGACACTTACTAGCTATGTGACCCTGGGTAAGTCACTTAACCCCATTGCCTCCTAAAAACAAATAAATATATATTTTTAAAATGCCTCCTAAGTGCCCAGGTACTGTTTTAAGTAGTGGGTGAAAGACAGTTTTTGCCCTCAATGAGCTTATGATCTAATGGGAGAGACAATAAACAAACAAATATGTACAAACAAGCTATATAACAGATAAATAAAAAAATTAAAAGAAAGGCACTAGAATTAAAAGCGTTTGGGAATGGCTTTTCTTCAGGAAATGGGACCTGAAGGAAGCCAGGGAAGCCAGGAGGCAGAGATGAAGATGGAGACCATTCCAGGCACGGGGGACAGCCAGTGAAAATGCCCAGAGTGGAGAGGTGGTGTGATACAGCCGGGGGGCCAGGGTCATTGGATTTTAGAGTAAGTGTAGGGGGATAAGGCATAAGAAGACCAGCAAGGTTAAAGGAGTCCAGGTTATGAAGGGCTTTGAATGCCAAGCAGGATAGGGATTGTTTCACTCTTGCCTTTGGACCCTCCGCACCTAGTACACTACTTAGAACATAGTCAGCATTTGATGAATATTTATTGATCGGTTTTGAGTAGTCCTGCTAGGTCAGAAAACTGAAAGAGACACAGAGATCACTGAATTCCTTCCTCCTTTTCCTGTTTTATAAATGAGAAAAGAGAGGTTCAAGGGTGAAGTGATTCACCCAATGTTACACAGCCAATCTATAGAAGAAGAGAAGGAAGGGAATATTTATTTTTTTCTAATTTTATATTATTTATTTTTAGTTTTCAACATTCACTTCCACAAGAATTTGAGTTCCAAATTTTCTCCCCATCTCGTCCCTCCCCCCACCCCAAGACAGCGGGCATTCTGAATACCCCTTCCCCTAGTCTGCCTTCCCTTCTATCACCCCACCCCTTCTCTTATCCCCTTCCCCTTGTATTTTCCTGTAGGGCAGGATAGATTTCTATTCCCCATTGCCTGTATATCTTATTTGGAAGGGAATATTTATAAAACTCCTACTATGTGCTAGGCCCTACCCTGTGCTAAGCACTTGCAAGTATTATTATCTCATTTGATCCTTATAACAATTCTGTTGGATAGGTAATATTATTATTCCCTTTTTACAGTAGAAGAAACTGAGGCAGACAGAGGTTAAATTGTTTACCCAAAGTCACATAGCTAGGAAGTGTCCAAGTCCAGATTTGAACTTGGGTCATCCCAACTGTGTCCCAGCTCACTATCCACTGAGCCACCTTACTACTAGAAGGGCTTGGACTCTTTTTCCAGTCTCCTGATTCTAGATCGATGTACTTTTTTTACTTCCCGGCATGAGACAACATTAGGACAAAGGAGTAGCCCCTAGCACTCGCTGAAAATTTGCTCCGCCTTTTTACTGTTGTCTTGAATTAATTTTTGGATAGATATGACTTTAAAAAAAAAAGATGGGCCAGTAACAGGGAGGATGAAGGGGAATTGATAGCTCTGAAGATCATGGGGAATTAGGGCATGATCTCTAGCACAGTGGGGGCAATCTGTGGACATGCTTTCCACGAAATGGTCAGGAATGGATGGGTAGCAATCTGTACCACTGGAGGAAGTATTTGCAATAACACGATCATAGATTCACTGGAAAACTGAATTTCTTGAGCAGGAATACAACCTTTCCTTCCACAGTTAGATTTGAAATGTATCTTTGGGGAAGGCAGTAAGGGCATCTAGAGAGGCAGCATGTTACAGTACTGCATCTGGACTCAGAAGACCTGAGTTCGAATCAGCAACTTCTCTGTCATTTAGTCCCATTGTGACCTTGGGCAAATGACTTTATCTCGATCAGTCTTAGCTTTCTCAACTGTAAAAATGAGAGCATTGGACTGGTTAACCTCAAGGACTCTTACAGCTCTCTCTTTCTCTCTTTCTCTCTCTCTCTGATCTGTGATCCCTGTGGGCCAGAGGGACTACAAAAGGGTTGGACATCACCAAGGAATTTGGGGGCTACCCCTTTCCTGTTGCCAAACTTCACTCCCCAGTGCCTAACTCAGATATGATTTATTCTCCTGATAGAGTAAAAGCTCCCTGAGGGCAGGATCCCAAGTTCCTAACAGTGACTAGAGCACATTAGGTACTTAATAGATGCTTGTTGACTGACTGATTGGTCATACAATTTTAATTTACTAAGGGCTGGATGAATAATGGGCAGCTATGTGGCACAGAGGATAGAATGCTGTGCCTAGAGTCAGGAAGACCTGAGTTCAAATTTGACCTCAGAGACTTACTAGCTGTGTGACACTAGGCAAGTCACTTAATCCTGTCTGCTTCAGTTTCCTCATCTGTAAAATGACCCACAGAAGGAAATGGCAAACTGCTCTAGTGTCTCTGGCAAGAAAACCCCAAATGGGGTCAAAAAGGGTCAGACTCAACTGAAAAGACTGAACAACAAAACAACAAATGAATGACTTGAGATTCCTCGAAAGCAGGAAAAAGGGAGAATGAAGACATTGAGCACCTGAGGAGAAGAAGCAAAGGAGAAGAAAAGGAGAGTCCAGGAAGGTGGAAATAAAATTTCACCAATTTTGTCTTGATTGCGACACTTTTTGCTAATAAAGCCTTCTGAGTAGGCCAGTAATACAACCCATCAGTTATTTTTTCTGTGAAGAGACGGCAGCCAGCCTCCTGCACGAGAAAGGATGAGCACCAGGCTTGGAGTTACTCAGACCTCCAGATGGCATGGTGATCAAAACATTTAGCAACAATGCTTACTCTCTTGTTTTGGAAGATGCCAGATTTGAAATCTTGCCACAGACCTTGGTAGGCAACCCACCTGATAAAAATGTTCTGCTGTCTCGACCAAAAGCTGGGTCCAGCCAAGCACTGGAGTTGCATTATTGTATCTGGCAAATCTTCCCTAAGCAGGGATTTGCCCTTCTCACCTGCCCTTGGCCTTCCAGGGCAAGATGGAGGCCTTGTGCCAAAGATGGGAGACATGCTCATTGCAGGGGAGGTGGGGAGGAGGCTGCTAGCGATTGCATTTCCAAAGGCTCATCCTCCCCATTTGACAGATAACCTTGTTGGTGCCTTTGTATTTTCCTTCCTTTGTGCCTGCCCTGATTCCTCTTATCTAAACATTAATAGAATGAATCATTCATGTAACATAGTGTTGTTATTATTTGTCAAGGGCAGAGAGTATGAGATAATTCAAGGAGATAGTAGCAGATGCTTCATCGTCAGTGGATTTCCCTGAACTGAAAGTCAGTGGGGTAGGATGGAAAAAATACTGTTTCTGGAGCCTGAGGACCTGGGTTCAAATTCTGCCTCTGAAAAGGGACATTCCTATTTGTGTGACTTTGGGCATATCACTTAATCCCTCTGGGCCTCAGTTTCTTCATCTGTAAAATGACCTTTACCTTTTTTTTTGTGGTTATCCTCTTGAAATTTATTACAGCTGAAAATTAGAAAATGGAATGTTTAAAATATCATAAGGTATTTAATTTTGTATTGTTGATTGACATCTTTAGATAGAATATAGAATTTAATGTGGGCGATAAGGGAAAGGAGGAGAAAGAGGAATGGGAAGAAAAGTCGTTGAAAATCTCTGCCTTTTTGCTTCCTTATTTTAAGACCTCAGACCATCTCTGCCTGGGTTGGCAGCAGGCTCTATTGGTAAGAGAAAGTCACTTTGTCTCTAGCGTGAAGCTCTTATGACATTCAGACAAGATCAGTGCTCTAGCCAATGTATCATGATGCCTCTCTAATGGGGAGCAGAAGCAATTCTAGGAAGAGAGCAGATACATTTATCACTGTCTTGCCGTCATGCCATGAGCTGCTCTGGAGAAGAGACATCAAAGCTGGCTGAAGAAGGATTAATTGTTAATGATTAACCTCCATCATAGAGATGATGAAACACACTTCCTCTTGGTAAAGAAATAATGATCACAGGTAAAGAGTATTGTCTATGCTGTTAAATTCGTTCTCTCTCATCAGTTGATTTTGCTTGATTTTGGGTTGTATATTTGCTTACTTGTTACAACGGAGGTTTTAGTAGGAACAGGGCATGACCATGTTGTAAGAATAAAAGACTTCAATAAAACTTTTTGCTGTTATTGTTAAAGAGTATCATCACAAAATGTCTAGGAAAAACATTTGACTATATTAGGTGGGAAAATGTAACCATAATGTCCCTATCCTGTTCAGGGATGGACTCAGTGGCTAGAAGGTCATGGCCCCAAAAAAAGTAAAATGGGTCCCCTTATCAAGGGATAAGAGTTAGAAAAAGAACAAGATATCCAAGTACAGGTAAGACAATTTCCTAGGCTGGAGATTACAAGAGCTCAAATACAATGAAGAAGTTAAGAAAGAAAAAGGGAGGGAAAGGAAAGAAGAAATGTGATAATGGGGCAGCTAGGGGGTACAGTGGAAAGAGTCCTGGCCCTGCAGCCAAGAGGACCTGACTCAAATCTGGCCTCAGACACTTACCAGCTATGTGATCCTAGCAAGTCACATAACCCCAATTGCCTCCTAAAAAGAAAAAGAAAAAGAAATGTGGTAAAATGGAAAGAATGCTGAATTTGGGGTCAGAGGACCTGAGTTCAAATCCTAGCTATCTGTATGACTTCTGGCAGCTCATTTACCTCAGTTTCTTAATCTGTGACTATGTTCCATAATGGATAGAGAGTTGCTGAAAGGCCTGCCTCTGACACATAATGCCTGTGTAATCCTAGGCAAATCACTTAAACTCTCAATCCCCACAGCCTTCTAAGATTATACATTATGGGGAAGATGCTGAAACCTTAAATCATAGAAGTTTCCTCATTTGAGAGTTCCCTGTACCAAAGAAATCACAGGTCTATAGTTATCTCTTACACATCATGGGAGTTAGGAGCATACCGCCGCCCTCCTTGCCCCGATCTGGAAAATTTGTCTGAAATCTTCTGGTCCTCCCTTCATAGCAGAGAGGAAGTCTGAATTATTATGGCATTAAAAGATAAAATATGTTGATATTATACAGTAATATACATATATTTTATGCATTTCTGAGTTTCTGAACTTTTTGTCATCTGCTGGCCTTTGCATGGCATGTGCAGCTTCTGCAAAACTCCCCCAAAATTCTCATTTAATTTCTTATGCTTACCCAAGATATATTGAAACCTTGATGGGAAAAATTGTGATGTGGAAAGGGTAACTTCAGTTTCCCTAGCCATATCTTATCCTTAAGTGGTAAAATAAGGGAGTCTTACAATGTCACACAATCAATTCCAAAGTTCTTAAGAGGTGGAGTGGAGTGGGTGACCACTAAGGTCCCTTCTAACTCTGTGGATAGCATCCTATTAGGGGTGGGGAAGGGATGGAAAGGGGAGCAGAACAGGAAAGAGAAGGGAAATTGGGAGGAAAAGAGAGGTCAAGAGAGGGAAAAAATATAAATGACCTTGACTAATCACTAGTACTATAAGTCTTCAGATTGCTGGAGCTGCCTCCCATTGTATAGGTAAAGACTCATCCATTTCGAAACAGATCTGGTTCTTTGCACTTGGGACAAAAATGGTCCCATTTAGATTAAATTACGTTCCCTGTTTTTGTTTCTCCTCTGTTCCAATTAAAGTGGAATTTAAGGATATGTTGTCCAGGGGTGGGAGGAAGGTTATAAACATTTACTTTTCTTTTTAAAACTTAATAGCACTACTAGGTCTATTTCCAGAGGTGATGAGGGAAAAAGGAAAAGAACCTATATGTTCTAAAATGTTTATAGCAGCTCTCTTTGTGGTGGCAAAGAACAATGGCTGAACAAGTTGTGGTATATGATTGTGATAGAATACTACTGTGCTATAAGAATGATGAGCTTGATGATCTTAGAAACACATGGATAGACTTGCACAAAATAATGAAGAGTGAAATGAGCAGAACCAAGAGAATGCTGTATACAGTAACAACAATACTGTTTTAAGGACAGCTTTGAGTGAATATGTTATTTTGACTATTATAAATACCTAAATTAACTACAAAGGACGTTTGAAGGAAGATGCTATCTTGCATCCAGAGAAAGAAATGATAAATAGAAGTGCGTATAGAATGATATTACCTATATGTACATATTTATGTCTAATGGTAGCCATCTCTAGGGCAGGGGAGGGGGAGGGAAAAAACCCAAAATTTACATGATCACTTTATCGTATATTTAAAAGAAATAGAAAGTTGTCCATAATAAATTTGCAGTTTCATGTGCAATCATTTTTTTTTCATTATACTATGTTATGGAAACACTTGTTTTATTCCACAAATTAAAAATAAAATAAATAAAACTTAAAAAAATATTCCCATGAAAAAAGAAACAAACAAAAAAACTTAATGCAAGGCCTCTATGCCTTTCCAGCTTGGTTAAATGTCCCAGAACTTCTTCCCTTTCTCCATGACCTTCAAAAACTATCTTCTCCATACATCAAGGTAGAACTTTAGTATTTGACAAAGAGACTTTTTTCCCCCAATTAAACAAACATTTATTGAGCACCTACTAAATTCCAGGCACTGTGCTAGGTATTGAGCATATGAAGACAAAAATGAAAACATCCCTGCTCTCAAGGAGTTTGTGTTCTACTTAATTCTTTTCCTCAAAGAGACTTTTTTTTTTTTACAAAGAATATTATTTTGTAATGAAAGTAACCGAGTTCTGAGTTTTATTTCCAAAATGGAAGGAAGCTGCTGAATGAGTCTATGGTGGTACTCAGTAGAAGTTAAAATATTTCTTGTAGGTGCGGCTAGGTGGTGCAGTGGATAGAGCACCGGCTCTGAAGTCAGGAGGACCTGAGTTCAAACCTGACCTCAGACCTAACACTTATTAGCCGTGTGACCCTGGGCAAGTCACTTAATCCCAATTGCCTAAAAATTAAAAGAACAAAAAAAATTTCCTGTAGAATGGTACAATGGGGGAAAAACACCATTGATTCTAGAGTTACAGGATATGGGTTCAAATCCCATCTCTGTTGCTGACTAGCTGTATGACCTTAGGCAAGTCATTTAACCTTCCTTGGCCTTAGTTCCTCCTTTGTAAAATGAGCGTGTTGGACTAGATGGCATCTGATATAGACGTATGATCCTATGAATACAGAGAAGGTGGGTAGAAGCACCACTAGATAATTCTAGGGTAGAGCAGACTCCAGAGTAGCAGCAGATGCTGCTAGATTAGAACAGGTAGTGCTTTGGGGGAAGAGGTAATGGGAAGAAGGCTCTTGGCTGACCTGACTCTTGTCCTCTTTTCTTTTCTCCTTTACTACAGATGTTGGGAGTAAAGTGACCTGCATTGTAAATTTATTTTTTTGGATTTTTTTTCTTAATAGTATTTTACTTTTTCCATTTACATGTAAAGATAGTTTTCAGCATTCACTTTTATAAGATTTTGAGTTCCAAATTTTTTTCTCCCTCCTTCCCTACCCCTTCCCCAAGACAGCATACAATCTGATATAGGTTATACGTGTACAATCATATTAAACATGTTTCCACATTAGTCATGTTGTGAAAGAATAATCTAAACAAAAGGGAAAAACCATGAAAAAGAAAAAAAAAGAGAAAATAGTGTGCTTTGATCTGCATTCAGACTCTATAGCTCTTTCTCTGGACGAGGATAGCATTTTCCATTTTGAGTCTTTTGGAATTGTCTTGGTTCGTTGTATTGCTGAGAAGGGCTAAATTCTATCATAGTTAATCATTGCACAGTGTTGCTGTTGCTATGTACAACGTTCTCCTGGTTCTGCTCACTTCACTCAGTATCAGTTCATGTAAGTCTTTTCAGGTTTTTTTCAGAAGTCTGCTTGCTCATCATTTCTTATAGCACAATAGTATTCCATTACATTCTTGTACCACAACTTGTTCAGCCATTCCCCAATTGATGGGCATCCCCTCAATCTCCAATTCTTTGCCACAACAAAAAGGGCTGCTATCAATATTTTTGTACATGTAGGTCCTTTCCCCTTTTTTATGATCTCTTTGGGATACAGACCTAGTAGTGGTATTGCTACTGCACTGTACATTTCAAAATGTAAGGGCAGCTAGGTGGCCTAGTGGATAGAGTGCTGGACCAGGAGTCAAGAAGACTCATCTTTTTAAGTTCAAATCTGGCCTCAGACACTTACTAGCTGTGTGAACCTGGGCAAGTCACTTAACCCTGTTTGCCTCAGTTTCCTCATCTGTAAAATGATCTGGAGAAGGAAATGGCTTGCCAAAAAAACTCCAAATGGGGTCACAAAGAGTCGAACAGAACTGAAAAGACTGAACAACAAATTGTAAATTAGGCCCCGACATAAACCAGTTTCTGTCCTCTGGAGTTACCTTAAAGGCAGAGCCTCCTTCGTCTATCCGTGATTGGGTAGAGGGCAAACTTTATCCCTGAAGTCCTGGAGTCCCCATACTAATAGTTTTGACTCCACCATCATCATACTCCCAAGCCATGTACTTTCTGATCCCCTCTTCTCTCACTTCATTTCAGCTTTCTTTTGTGTGTTTTCTTCTTCCATTAGATTGTAAGCTCCTTGAGGATAGGGACTTTCTTTTTCTTATTTTTATTCCCAGTGCTTAGCATAGTGCTAGGCCCATAGTAGACACTTAGGAAATGTTTCTTGTATTCTATTATTTAATTTTCACTTCCTCATAGTCTTGTAACATCACTGTAATGTCACCTTTTTATCCATTTATGATATTTTTAGTGTTACTCCAACTGAACTGTCCATTGCAATGCTGTTTCGTTTGAATATCATGTGTTCCTGGAACCAGCTGAGAACTTTATGTCCAGAATGAGTGCTCAAACATACAACTGACCAAGCCCCATTCTTCAATGCCTGCTGTCTTGCACTAGCTTTTGAATAGTCATTTTCTGGTTTTCTCTTCGGTGCTTGAAAAAAATTAGAAACTAAACCAGCAAACTAGATTTATTTATCTGCCACTGCTGGAGAGGCATTTCCATTTAGGTATTCAACAATTCAATTCAACACACATTCGCTACCTTAAGTACTATGTACAAGACACTGAAGATACAAAGGTAAAAAATGAAAAGAAATAAAAAGTTCCTGCCCTCAAAGAGCTTATACTCTAGTGGATTTGCTAGCTGATATGCCAGTTTCTCAGCTGATACCTCAACCAACAGTAAAATGTTTATCGTCTCTGACATTGGAAGTGGTGAACCTTTTATGAGCTTGTGGCTTGTGGATTTTTTAAAATTCTAAACAGTAGACATCAAGCTAATGTTTCTTGAGTTTACTCTCCACCAAGGACCATTACTCTATTATCCTTTAAAGTTGTCATTTATCATTCCCATACTATACATGAAGAGTTTGAGATGCTGGAAGGTGATGAGGTCCAATAAAACCCAATCCGGAAGCCTTCTTGTTAAACTTCATTTGCCCTAGGATTCTAAAAATAATAATTTTCCTAATGCTGTCCTTCACCTTAAATTATTTTAGTCTTCCCTTTGAAGTCAGCATGTTATAGCATAGCAGTGTTGATAAATTAAGCATAGAGGAGTATGGGAAGCTCATTAATTTTTGAACGATGTTGGTTTGGAGTTGACTTTTCACTGTGATGTGCTTTTTTCATCAGAGCTGGGCCTATGGGTAGGCAGGGCAGGCAGTTGCTAAGGGTAGAGGTAAGTAATGACTAAAATTTTACCCTTATTTTTATTTTTTTGTTTAGGACTGTGACTTCATTTGTGTAACGGGGGATCTGAAACTCCCTCAACCAATATGGATCAACAACTATTTGGCAACTTATAGTTACAGAGGAGGCTGTGTAGCACAGTGGATAGAGAACTAGGTCTGTAGTCAGGAAGAGCTGAGTTCAAATCCAGCTTCAGACATTTACTAGCTCTGTGACACTGGGCGATTCACTCACTCCATCTGCCTCAATTTCCTCAATTATAAAACAAGCATGAGAATTAAATGAGATACTTGTAAAGAGCTGAAGGAGAGAGTGAGGTGGATGACTTTGCGGGAGCTCTGATTCACTTAAATACAATTCACGGGCAAGTCAAGGCATCGCCCTTGTGACGTCATTGGTTCTCTTCCTGAGAAGGAAAAATGAACAAAAACAAGAACAAAGTGCCTGGACACATAGTAAGTGCTTAAGGAATGTTTGTTCCCTTTTCCCCTTCTCCCTCCTTTACTGAATTAAAGGATTGTGAGAGACCCTCCGAGCATAACTGAATTGTTCAGGATCACATATACAACCAGTATATGTCAAAGGCAGAACTTTTATGTAAACATATATGTACATATGTATATATATTTTTAACGTCATAGAATTTTGTGATTCATGGCACGTAGGTATTTGATTTTGGGTTGTTAGGCTACGTGGTGTCATGAATAGAGAACTGTCCTCAGCATTTGTAAGAGCTGGGAACAGTAATCAAATCTATATTAACATTCCTGGGAACAGCTTGTCATCAATTACCCCATGACTTCCATCACCATCCCCTTGGCTTCCCAGCTCTGAACACCCCTCCTTGACCACTACTCTTCTGTTCTCAGGTCGTCCACTACTAGAACGTAAACTCTGAGGACAGGGACTGACCCTCTGGCTGGTATTTGTTATCCCACCATTTAACACAGTTCTTCCCCTTGGAGGGGTATTAATTGCTTAATAAATGCTTGTTTTTTCTTTTTTCTTCAATCCATGAAAAAAAAAATGAGAACCTTGTCCACACCTCTAAAAATGTCACATAGCTGGAATCCTGGCTTTGCTACTCACTACCTGTGTAATCTTAGGGAAATAATTTCCTCTTTGTTAGCTTTTCTTTTGATCTCTATAAAATAAAGGGATTGGACCCATTAGCAAGGTCCTTTGAGGTACCTTCCAGCTCAGTCTTTGATCCTCTCTCCTCCTGAATTTTCAGCTACTAAAGTTTCACTTTCACCTTTATCTTACACCTTGGACTTTCTTTCACTCTTTCCCTGCCCTGAGGCCTTCAGCAAACATCTTTGAAAGACCCCCAAAGGCTTTTGTATATACATTCATGTGTACATGTTTACACACATGCATGTATACAGAGGTATACATATGTTGTGTTTATACATATACATGCCTGTGGATATGTGTGCATGTGTAGTCTGTGTATAAATGTATGTGCACATGCATGTGTGTATTGTGTTTATAGGTATACATACATGCACTGTATGTATATGTTTTATGTACACATGCATGTACGATACCTATGTGCATGTGTTTTTGTGCATATGTATGTATATGTATATGTAAATACACAGCCAGTCACAAACATTTATTAAGCACCTACTATATGCCAGGCACTATGCTAAGCATTAGGGATACAAAGAAAGGCAAAAGACAGTACCTGTTTTCTAGCTGCTCATGGACTAATGGCAGAGACAACATGCAAACAATTACGCACAAACAAGCTATAAACAGGATAAACAGAAACTAATCAACGGAGCAAAGACACGAGAATTAAGAATTAATTACTTCCCGTAGAAAGTAGGATATCAACCGGGACCTAAGCCAGGCGGCAGAGATGAGAGGGAGAGCATTGCAGGCATGGGGCACAGGCAGGGAAAATGCCCGGAGTCTGGAGATGGAGTATCTTGTGTGAGTAACAGCAGCAGTGGATTACACATACACAGTGGATCACAGTGACAACGACTAGGAAGGTGTAGAGAAGGCCAGGTTATAAGAGGCTTTAAATGCCAAAGAGACGATTTTATTTCTGATACTGAAGGTGATACACACACGCATACACATATATACGTGTATCAAATTTTAATAGCTAAAACGTAATGAAGACTTTGGGGACATGACATACATGTACACATATATGCATTTACATATACACACACACACACACACACACACACACACAAACATGTTCCTGTTGCTGTTGTTTAGTCATTTCAGTCACGCCCAACAGTTCATGACCCCATTTGGGATTTTCTTGGCAAAGATACTGGAGTGCTTTGCCATTTCCTTCTCCAGCTCATTTTACAGATGAGGGAACTGAGGTAAACAGGGGTAAGTGACTTGCCCAGGGTCACACAGCTAGTAAGTGTCTGAGGCCAGATCTGTACCAGGATGAGGAGTCTTCCTGACTCCAGGCCTGGCGCTCTTAGCCACTGTACCACCTAGCTGCTCCCACACACAAACATACATATATACCTATGTACACACATTTATATACACACATTACATAATGGTTTTATGTCTGATGCCTAGGGCATTAGAGACCTTGAGGTTATTTTTAGTCTTCTGTTCTAATTTAGATCAGGACCATATTTCAACCACTCCAGACCTAATCAATCTATCCTATTTTTAAAAATAAAGTGAAATCAATATGGACTGTGAAAATCAAGAAGTAGCCTACTAAAAATCCATGTCTCCACCTCTATCTCTAAAGCAAAGGGCTAATCTTGATCCGGTACAAATTCTGTTGTGACATAGAAAATATTAATGATTTATAGTAAAAAACAAACAAACAAACAAACAACCAACAACTCACATTGCTATAGTGCTTTAAGGTTTGTGGAGCATTTTACAGCTGATAACCTCAGGAGATGGCATTGGTAATTATTACTCCCATTTGACAGATGTGGACATTGAGACTTGGGTTAAAAGACTTGCCCTGGTCACAGAGTAAATAAATATTACAATGAGAATTTGAACTCAGGTGTCCTTAATTCAGGTCCAGGGCTCTTCCCACAGTACCACACTGACTCACTACTTGGTCATGCGCCTGTCTAAATCTGCTAGCTTGCCTCTTTCCAAGCACTAGTATTAAATACATCCTAATAAAAAAATTAAAATAAAATAAAAATAAACATTTAGATTTTCCCCTAAGGGGATTACTATTTGTGTAGCAGTTCTTCCAAGATGTTTCTAAAGGAGGTGATGGTATGGTTGCTGTCCTTTGTTCTTTTTTTTTTTGGTGAGACAATTGGGGTTAAGTGACTTGCCCAGAGTCACAGCGCTAGTGAGTGTTATGTGTCTGAGGGTAGATTTGAACTCAGGTCCTCCTGACTCCAGAGCTGGTGCTCTATCCACTGTGCCACCTAGCTGCCCCAGTTCCAAAGTTCTTAAGAGGGACCTTGAGAGTGTCCTTGTGTCGCTTCTTCTGCCCATCATGTGATTTCTCCATAAGAGTCTTTTTGGCAAGTGGACGTTTTGCATTCGAATAATGTGGCCAGCCCATCAGAGTTGTGCCCTGTGCTCCATGCGGCCTCTGAAGCTGAGATGCAACAAAGCATGGATCATTTCTCTGCTGCTTGTGCTAATTTTGGCCTAACAATTAACACCAAGACAACACAGGTGCTCCATTAGCCATTACCACACCATCCATACATGGAACCATCAGTTAATGCAAATGGAGAAGTTGTGAATTCTGTGGATAAGTTCACTTACATTGGCAGTGTACTTTCCAGGGATGCACACATTGATAAAGAGATTGACACGTGCATAGCCAGAACGAGCTCAGTGTTTGGGAGGCTCCAAAGGAAAGTGTGGGAGAGAAGAGAAATCAGTAGACTGACTACCAAACTGAAGGTCTACAGAGTGGTTGCGCTGACCTCACTGTAAGCCTGTGAAACCTGGACAGCACAGCAGCGCCACGCAAGAAAACTGAATCGAAGATTCTGAAAATCACCTGGCAGGGCAAGACGCCAGACACTGAGGCCCTTTCTCAAACTAAACTGCCAAGCATTCAAACTCTAAAGGATGAAGTGCTTTCAGATTTACTCTACGACAGGGTTCTTGAAATAAATAAAAGAGAGAGTAAAAAAAAAAATGAGGTGACTCATAGTGGCCTTTTTCCGTGGCAGCAAGAGGATTGGAGAATACATTTGATAGGAGTCAAAACCAGAAGATATCAGTCCAATTAATATTTTGAAAAGTTTGTTGAAATCCAAAGCTTGGCTCACAGTAAACATTTAGAAAATGCTTGCTGATGATAAATAAGCATATTATGCGTATGCTAAAACATGTCAGCATGCAGAGTGTATCATTTAGCTTTGGGAGAATGTTCCTGAAAGAGAATGAATGGCTAAAAGAAGCAAATCGAGGCTGTTTCCAGCGCCGGCTGTAATCACAGATGCCCAAAGCTAAAAGGGACCTTGAAAAATAAGCCCAAACCTGGAGAGGTCAGGCAGATGGTTAATGGCAAGAGAGAATTATTTGTTCGTTTAAGACTTTGAGATCGGATAACTGCTGTTAGGATTTATTTGTGAACCGTCATATAAAAATCCTGGGGTGAGGCTAGTCGCCAGCTGCCAAGTTTAAAAGGTGCATAGATCTGAGCCTGTTTGAATTACTTAAGGAAGGACTCTATTGCTATCAGTTGATAACTATAATAAACCTCAGTTTAAACAAGCCCCGATAACAATTGTCAATACAAGTCCCAACACAAACCTGTGATTGAATTTGCTAAGTTATTTTCTGATAACTGATTCCAGCTGGATCTTAGAAGCAATATATAAACATGTAAAAGCATATTTATATGCAAAAAAGATTTTGTATCTGTGTGAATATATACACACTCAATATGTATACATACATATATTATGTATTATGTACATATACATAATATATGGAGAGAGGAGAAAGAGAGTAAAGGAAAGAAAAAGAGAAAGTAAGCAAGGCAGGAAGAAAGAAAAAGAAAGAGAGGAGCATAAGGTGGGGGTTGAGAGCAAACATGCACATAAAATATATTCCATGTTAGAAACAATAAGTAAATATTTCACTTGTCTCATGGCCCAAACTTCGTAGTTACTAAAGGGAAGTGTTTCTATGTAATAATAATAACAACTAGCATTTATATATTGCTTTATGGTTTGCAAAGTGCTTTACATTTAGTTGTTTTAGTTATATCTGACTCTCCGTGACCCCATTTGGGGTTTTCTTGGTAAAGATATGGGAGTGGTTTACCATTGCCTTCTCCAGCTCATTTGCTAGATGAGGAAACGGAAGCAGGCAGGGTTAAGTGACTTGCCCAGGGTCACAAGGCTAGTAAATGTCTCAGGCCAAGTTTGAACTCAAATCAGTACTCTATCCAATGGCTACCTACCTGCCTGCTTTACAAACAGTGTCTCATTTGGTCCTCACAAAAGCCCTGGAAGTTAGGGGCTATTATTATCCCCATACAGATAAGGAAATTGAGTCAAACATAGATTAAGTGACTCTCCCAGAGTCACCCAGCTAATATCTGAGGCTGGAGTTGAACTCAGGTCCAGGCCTAGTGCTCTATCCACTGAGCAATCTAGCTGCCTATCTTGTTCCTAAACTATAATTATTCTGCTTGTATGTAATTGTGAAAGTAAAATATAATATTAATGTTAGCATTTATTTTTGTTGTTTAGTTATTTTTCAGTTGTGTCTGACTCTTCATCACCCCTTTTGTGGTTCTCTTGGCAAAGATACTGGAGTGGTTTGCATTTCCTCCTCCAGCTCATTTCACAGATGAGGAAACTGAGGCAGACAGGGTGAAGTGACTTGCCCAGCGTCACACAGCTAGTTAGTTTCTGAGGCCAAATTTGAACTGAGGAAGGTGAATCTTGCGGACTCCAGTACCAGTGCTCTATCCACTGCACCACCTAGATGCCCTGTTAGCATTTATATATTGCTTTAAAGTTAATAAAGTGCTTTACAAATATCATCTCATTTTATTATACCAACCCTAGGACGTAGGTGATATCATTATCCTTACTTTACAAATGAAAAAAGTGAGGCCCAAGTCAGACTCACACAGCTAGTCTCTGACTCAGGTCTTCTTGACTCCAATGCTCCATCCACTGTATCACCTGTCATAGGAATATGAAGACCAATATGTAGGCGTTAAAGATTATGCAGGGAGGGGCAGCTAGGTGGCACAGTGGATAGAGCCCTGGCCTTGGAGTTGGGAGCACCCGAGTTCAAATTTGACCTCAGACACTTGACACTTACCAGTTATGTGACCCTGGGCAAGTCACTTAATCCTGATTGTTTCACGAAAAAAAAAAAAAAAAAGATTATGCAGCAAACCCAGAACTAATAAAACACACACCATTTCAGTTACTATCCAGTTCTTCAAGGGAAAAGGCAGAATGTGGAGATTTGCTTAGAGATCACATTCTTGACGTCTTCTCTCTTGGTAGGAATAAGCTCTGAGCTTGGGGACCAGCTTCTGGATATTTACTTTAAATTTGGCGAGGGAAGGGTCTGACTTTTGGCCTTGGCTCATTTTGACCCAAATTTAGCAGGCCCTAGGCCCAGCATACTGCCAGAGGTTCTCTGTGTAGATGTCTTCACCATCAAGGCTGTTAGAAGAGTACACTAGCTGCTCATCAGCAGGGATTGCTTCATTCTTTGTACCTGTTCTCCCAGTGCCTGACACCTAGGAAGCAGTTAATACTTGATTGATAGAAATAGGCACCTATTTCAGTAAACTCCAGGGCTCCCTATTACTTCCAAGATTAAATATAAAATCCTGTATGGCTTTGAAAGCATTTCATAACCTGGGGTCCTCATTCATACCTTCCTTTTCAGTCTTTTACATGTTATTCACCCCCACATTCTCTACAATCCAGTGATACTGGCCTCCTTCCTGTTCCTCACACAAGATGCTTTATCTCTAACTCTGCCTTTCCATTGGCTGTTCTGTTCACTGGCCTGGAATTCTCTCCTTCCTCATCTCTGCTTCCTGGCTTCCTTTTAGTTCCAGAGGAAATCCTACTTTCTACCAGAAACCTTTCCTGCCCCCCCCTTAACTCTAATGCCTTCTTAGTGTTGATTACTTCTAATTCATCATATATATTAAATATGTATATAACACATATGTATACTATATATAACATACATACACACACACATACATATATGGAGAGAGACAGAGACACACAGAGAGTGGCAGAGACAGAGAAAGTAACTTGCATTTTTGTCTTTCTTTGTACCCTCAGAATTTAGCACAGTACTTGGTACATAGTAGGCACATAATAGTAGGCATAGTAGGCATGCTGGTTGACCGAATGGAGGGTTATCAATCTGAAATGGGAAAGTCAACTTAGGGAAATAACACACCTCAAAATTTCAGGGCTCCATGCCTTTGACAGAATGGATGCTTGTCCTTGGGAAGGACTGAATGCATTAGCTGCTGCTATTCTTGTATGCAATAATTTGTCAGTTTTTAGGCAGCAAATGAAATCAATCTGGACAGTTACATGGTATAATTAAGAATGGTGCAAAACCTAGTATCATTCATAGGTTAAGAGAACTAATGCTGGAAAGGAGCTTAGAGGCCATCTATCAATCCATATAAAATCCTGTATTTTTATAAAATACAGGGATTTTCTTAAATCCCTCATTTTACAGATGAACAAAACAAAGCCCAGGGAGGTTATGGCGATCTGTCCAATGTCACACAGATGGTAAACATCAGGTGGGATTTAAGCCTAGGTTCTCTGACTTCAGCCAAAGCTAGTGCTCTTTCCACTGCTTTCTCTTATTTCAAAATAAGGTAGATAGAGTGAGATGAGATAGATAGATATAGCTAGATGGATAGATAGGAAGAGAAAGATATATAGGAAGAGACTGATATAGCTATATGGAAAGATAAGAAGAGATATAGATAGATGATAGATATAGCTAGATGGATAGATAGGAAGCTACAAGTAGATATAGCTAGATAGGTAGATTGCAAGAGATAGATGGATGAATGGATGGACAGATGATAGCACATTTATTAAGTGAGGCACTGTGCTAAGCTCTGAGTACGCAAACACTAGCAAGAAAGGAGTTTACATTCTAACAAAAGTTTATATTCTTAACAGAAAGGGGAGCTAGAAAAGGTGAGGGGTATACAGTTATCATGATCAGGAAGGAGTATAAAGGCCTGGATCTGGGTAAAATGAGGCAAAATTTCACCTATTGGAACCTGTCAACCCAAGTTCCAAAGAGGGGACAGAGAGGTGCTGGGCAGAGTAGCATGGTGTGGAGATGGCTAGCAATGTCCTTCTGTGAAGGACAATGCCATTTTTGATCCCAAAAGCAAAAGATCATATCAGAGGGGAAACTTTGGTTGAAAACATGGAATATAAGACCACTGTAATCTTTTTCCTAAGGAGGCGCCAGAAAGCTTACATGAAAAATGGAAAAAATTGGAAAATAGAATTTACTCCAGAAGATGCTCTGATATATAGTCTGACAGGTTCTACTGATTCTGGAAATGTTTCACTATTCATTATTTATTCCAAGGCTTTTTTTTTTCTTTTTTCTTTCCAATGCAACGGGGAAAGGAGAGAAAATAGATTTTTGTTAAACTGAAAAGAAATAAAAAAATTACAGGGTTCAGCATACTTTGATATCAAGGTTGCATTCAGCTTGATTCTCCATAATGCCACAGGAGCAAACAATTCTATTCCCTTTATAGCTCTACAATCCAGCCCAACTAGCCTTTCTTCTGTTCCTCACATATATTTTCATGTTCTGTCTCCCAAGTTTTTTCACTGGCCATTTCCCATGCTTAGAATGTACTCCCTTATCTTTAGCCATACGTCACGGCATCCCTCTTTTCCTTCAAGACACACCTCAATCAGAAGCCTTTCCCAATCTCAACTGCTAGGCCTTTCCCTCTCCTATACCCTATATTTAACTATTTCATTTTTATTACTTATTCTGCACAAATTTCTGTATGTGCTTATTTCTCCCATTAGAATATAAGCTCACTGTGAGTAGGGATTGCTTTATTATTTACATATACCTGTATCCTCAGTACTTAGCACAGTGTACGGCACATAATAAGCATTTAATACTTAACATTTTGATTGAATGAACCCTCTGCCTCATTCCACATTCTTGGCTACAACTGCAAATCATTTTCCCAAAGGCCTCCAAGGCTTCATACAGTTGGCACAGCTATATGTTTTCTCTAGACATTGCACAAGTTAGGCTTTTGGAACTGGACCAAGAATAGGACCATAGGACTTCAGGGGATGTCGATTCAATACTCATGTGTTATCTAGGTGGTACCGAGGATGATAAAGAGTACTGGGCCTAGAGTCAGGGAGTTCTAAGCTCAAATACAGCTTTAGACACCGAGCTCTGTGATCCTGGGCAAATCACTGACTTAACCTGTTTGACTCAGTTTCCTCATCTGTAAAACAGGGATAATAATAGCAGCTACCTCCCAGGGTTGTGAGGATCAAATAAGATAACTGTAGCATGGTACCTGGCACATACAAGCACTACACAAATGTCAGCAATTAATGATACATCAAGTGTTGGGAAAGGCATTCTATTGCCTGTTCTGCTCCGTTTCAACAGGAAGGCCAGATGTACAGATGCCCACTCTTACATGAGCATTCAGAAGCAAGTATGGCACTTCCTCTAGTACAGCCATCTAGTTACTTAAATGAAACCTCTGGATAGTAGTTCATTTTTATCCCAAGTCTTGGTTTAATCCTCATCTGGATGTTCACTTTCTTTCTTAGAGGAAGGGACCTAGCCTCTACCAGCTATTGTATAAAATATAAGGTTTTCTTTCATTGGGTGGTAGCTGATTTTAGTCACAGAACCACGAATACTCAGAACTGGAAGAGATTCCTTGAGGCTACCTTACTTCAGTCTTGGCCCAAGCAGGAATGCTCTTTACATCCCTGACAAATGGTCTTCCGGCTTCCACTAGAAGACATTTAGGGCATAAGGAAGGAACTCACAACCTACTGAGCTATAACTGGTAATTTTGGCTCCTGGGTCATGTGGCCAAAAGCCTCCTCTATGGTAGACTTTCTAATGCATGACGTGAAATTAACACAAGTTAATTTGAATGTGAAAGGAGAGCCTACAGCAGCAGTCCAGCTTGGGGTCACAGAGACACCAGGGTACCAAGCAGCATTTTCTGAGGAGGCTACTTCCTGGGAAAGGACTCACCAGGTTTGAGTCAGAGTACAGCAGGGCGGGGGCAAAAGGAGGAAGTATTCCTTTTGGAAGCTTCCTATTTTGAATAATTCCTGCTATACGAGGTGCTAAATTCAATTGTTTCTATGTTGCTGAAGACGTTACACATATTGCTAACATGTAAATGAAGGCAATTTTTAAATTGAGTAATTTGTTAAATAAAAAAAACAACTTTTTATACCCTCTAAATGTTGGTGCCCTGGGGCATGGACTGGGGTTCTGTAACTCCTTGGTTTTCCTATCTTAGTTATCACTCCACCCTGAGGCGGTCGGCTCTGCCTTTGGACTCTTAATTGTGAGGAAGTTTTTCCTTAGATTAAGCCAAAGCTTGCTTTTTTGTAATTTCCACCTATTGCTGTGCCTTACTTATCTTGGATTTCAACACGCTGTTAACCACCTTAGCCTTCCTAGTCCAAAGATCGCTCTCCTTCTCAAAGAAAACAGAAGCAAAATAGGAGATCCTAAGTTCTGTCCTCTCCGTCCACTATAATTGTCTAGTCTACCCCATGGAGCACTCTCATCCCTCCTTTGACTTAACTCTTGCCCTGCTGCCCCCAAAATATTCTTTAGATTCCGGGGGTGCCAGCACCTCTTATGGCCCTGGCACCCACCCCCTGACTAGCACAGCTGGTTCGGAAAGATGTGGCACCCTCCACCAATCTGAAAGAGCACAAACACCAAGGAGCCCAAGCACAGATAATCAAAAATGTTTTAATGATTAACGTTTTGACATTGTTTAACAATGTGGGTATATCCAGATGAGCTAAGGATTTATTTCTAGCACACTTAGCACTATTGAGTATTATAGCTTCTGTACTGAAATATGTAAAGACTTTTGCAAACTGGTACCTAGGAATGAAGACATACACATACACACACATACACTCTCTAGTTTTGATAAGGTAAATGTAAACAGATGCCATGACTTCTTCAAAACAAGTAAAGAAAACTCACAAGACTAATAAGAGAACTCATTAGTTCTCCTAAGATATGGATGTGCAAAATTAAAGCATGGTAAACTGATATTTACATAAATATCAAACCAACAGTCTATACATTTAGATCAATGATTCTCTAAGATATACTGCAAGAGTGGTTAAATGTAATTGCTGCTCAGTGAATAAGGTTTTATTTATAGGCTAAGTTCCAACACTTTAAAGGACACATACAATAGCTCTTGTCTGTTTTTGCCACCCAAGAGTGTAAGACAAGATTTTATGGTGAGCAGTATATCATTTTTTTTAAATAAGCAGCTCTAAACAAATCTTTAGATACCAAGCAGAAAAATTACAGGTGATATATAAGACTTACAAGAAACAATCATCTCCAAATTTCCCAGTTCTCTCTTCTACTGTAGCTATCTGTTTAAATTTTACCTTTAAAAAAAACCCCAAATTTGGGAAAGTGTTCTTTCTTTTCTTTTCGGTAATCTAGGCACATTAAAAAAAACCAAAACAAACTTTGCATCTGAACAGATAGCAGTACAGAAACCAATCTAAATATGACCCCTGCCAACCAATCACAGATCATCTGTAGGACTGTGTTACATCAAAAGTACTCAGTTGTCTTTTTTGGAAAGGTGTATATCCTACCCATGATGTGCAAAACAAAACCAGCATTGTTCCCCTGTATAAAAGCCACTTAGCAATTTGGAATTGAGAAATTAAAAATTCGGTCCATCATACACTCTTCCTTAAACCTTAAAGACAAGCTATATATATACAGACATACATGGGTGTCTGTATATATCTATCTACCTCCTGTTATGGTTGCTCTAGCGCACATTTTTATTTTTATTTTTATTTTCATATTCTTACATTAATAGCGGCACACAAAATAAAAAAATATGATCTGTTAAAAAGTTAAACTGATTGCTCCTTTAGAATCTAGGCCTGCTTAAAGAAAGCCAATATTACAAAATCAGAGGTGCCATTGCTGATTTCAATGAAACGTGCACAAGCCACTTAAAATTATGCTTCAGACGTTATTCATCTCATGAACTGTGGTCTTTGATCTTGCTAAATGGAACATATTAAGAAAATCAAATTTAAAAAACAAAAAAACAAAACTTAAAACATAACCTTAATTTTAAACTGAAAAGCTTTGGGCCCTGCTTTTTTATTTTTTTGTTAAACTTTTAAGGCATGTGTGTTTATCTCTACTAAAACAACATACAAATTTACATTTATAATCACATGCATGATCTACAATAAAAAAAAAAAATGAGACTGGATTACAGTGTTTGGAAATTGTGAATCACAATTCAGCACCTATCATATTGACTAATAAGGCAACAGCAGTGTCATTTACTATAATAATACTCCCTTCCACAGTCCAGAGCAGGGTCAGTAAGAGCCCAGAATTGTTAAAAAAAGTCTTATGCCTACTTTAATAATCTTTATACAATTTTTCTAGTTTGCACTGGTTAAGTCCTACATAAATCACACTATCGCAGGCAGGAATAGTTACAGTAGCTGTTAGGAGTATCAGTGCACAACTCACATTGTGCTTACAATCAGATGATTTTGTTGTCTGGGGTTTCTAAATGTTTGGTCTTCAATCCTTCCTTTGTTTTCTTGGTTTCACATTGTTTTCCAGAGAAGAAAAGCTGTTTGTGTGCCCATTCACTGCAGCCATGGACCCATTCTGGTAGTCTTTCCTCCGGGTCGATGCCTTCTTGTTGTAAGTCTGAGGAGTACAAGGGTAAATGGGATTTTAATATGGTGGCCAAGATGACATCATGGGGGAATAGGAGGGTGGGTAAGGCTACCTTCTAGCATTAACCACTTGATGTTAGACACGTTGATATAAAAATCCTTTTTTTGAGGGGGGGTGCTGGTTTCTTTTCTATTTAAATTGTAGTGTGAAATGACCTTTGAGGTCAATAATCAAATCTGAAGTTCTATCTTCTACTTTCATTCATTCATCCATCTGTCAAGGCTTCATACTGATCTTAACAATACACCCCGGCCTTAAGTACATTAGCCAACAAAGAGACCTCTCATCATGCTCCCCCTTCAAGTATTGAGATGAGTGAGAAAATGAACACACTGGTAGGCAGGGTGGTGTTGCAGAGAGGGTATGGGGTCTGGATTATGGAAAATCTGGGTTTCAAAATATGTCTCTAACACCTATAAGATGAGTGACTGTGGGCAAATCACCTATCCTCTGAACCTCAGTTTTTCTATCTGTAAAATATTGATGATAATAACAATTTCTTAGCGTAATAAGTAGCTCTCTAAGATTATGAGTTACAAAGCAGGTGGTGGTTGTTGTTCTAGTCATGTCCAACTCCTCATGACCCCATTTGGGGTTTTCATGACAAAGATACTAAAGTGGTCTGCCTTTTCCTTCTCCAGCTCATCGGACAGATGAGGAAACTGAGGCAAACAGGGTGAAGTGACTTGCCCAGGGTCACATAACTATTAAGTGTCTGAGGCTGCATTTGAACTCAGGAAGATGACTCTTCTTGACTTCAGAACCGGTATTCTGTTTCCTGTAACACTTAGCTGCCCATATAAAGCAGGTTCTGAGCTATGTTGGTAAAAGCTTTTTTCCTTACTGCAAGTTCCCTGTATCAATGAAATCATAGGTCTGATTCGAAAACACCTGTGGTATCTATGTCAAAGGAATCTTGCAGTATCAGAGATTTTGTATAGGAAATGCACAATGAGCAAACTCCTTTTACCAGGGCAGATCTACCCTGCTCTACAACTTAAAAGTCTTAGGTGACTGCTTGGGACTCTTGAGTGACCTGTCTAGCATTCCACACACAACTGGTGTGTGTCAGAGGCAGGGCTTGGAGCCAGGTTTTCCCTGCTATGAGGCTGGCCCTCTATCCACTGCATCAGACTGCCTCATTGTCTTTGATCATCTCCTTTAGATGAGAGCATGGTAAAGACTACATACAGCTAGATTTGAGACTTCATTAGGGCACACGTAGTAAAGGTTAGAACCAAGGACCATTTCCTATTAGTCACTGAGAACATGTGGAAATCTGCCATTGGTGAGTCCTGGAGTGGGAGCACGGAGGATTCTGGGTCATAAGCCTTGGGTGGAAATCACTTTATAGGAGTAATTCAGAAAGGAGTGCTCACTTATATAACCTTCATGAAAATTTGTTTTTAAGTTTCTAATATGGATTCTAAGGTGAGCTACCTGTAGAGCATCTAGATTCAAACGGCATTGGAGAAATGAGTCTTTAAAATCATCTTGGATATGCTATCAAACGAGGCTCAAGTTATACCAAATACAAAAGTTGTTGGGTTTTTTTTTTAAGTGATTTTACCTGAATGTAGAAATTTGTGAAGAGGGTAATCAATGAAATCATATAGCCAATTTGGAAGTACAACCAGCCCAGAGGGAATGCACAAGGCCACACAACACCACAGCTAGTCTGAATGATTGTCAACACAAACTGGAGCTGTTGGGAAATGGAAAGAAAGGGGTAAGCATCTTAACTCTTCATCATAAAATAATAGAGAAAATAACATGAGCAGAACTGCCTCTACAGGTCTCTAAATAACCCAATGGAAAGCCTTTCTAAGACAGTATATAAAGAAACGTACTGTCAAGTGGAGCAAACCCTCTAAGGCTTTGTAACTTGGGGGAATATGTAAGCTTCCTCAGGGCAGGGGCTGCATTTCATTTTGAATCTGTGTATCTCTAGCACCTACTAGTAACAGTAGTAATAAAAGCAGTAGTAGTAGACATAATAAACTAACATTTATATGAAAGTTTGCAGAGTGGTGCATACATACACACACCCACACACCACATATAGATATATGTGTCATATACCCCTCCATGTATGTGTGTGTGTCTAAGTACGTAAGTATGTACACATACAAACACATAATTTCATTTGATTCTCACAACAACCCTATGAGGCAAGTACTCTTAGTTTAAAGTAGGAGAGTAATAAATGCTTGCTGAATTAATAAGTACATATTGGTAGTTTTGTTTTGTTTTGGGTTTTATTAAAGGGAAGGAGGAAGGGTACAAATGTGAGCTGGAAATGGGTGATGTGCTGTGGCAGGAAATGTGAAAAATAAATAACAGAATGTTACTTATTTCTCCTATTTGTATATTTCTTTTGGGATAAGGCACCATCTGGTTTAAAGATTTTATGGGGAGGAAATTTAAGCTAAATCTATGCACCACTTCTAATAAAAAAGACGAAGGCAAACCACATGAAGCAGCTCTCAGAAAAACTAAAATGTTGGAGACAATGTATTGCTGCTACAGACAGCTTATATTCTGTCAAATTAATAAGAGTGTAGGAGTGCAGTTTACTGCTTGAGATTAGAGAAGAAGTTGTTTTTGCTGAAGTATATTTTAAAAAATAATGTACAAGTGAATCCACTAAGAACAGCCCTGAAAATAAAAAGAGGGAAACTAGCGCCAGGCCTTTCCTGCTCCCAAAATAGAGGGTCCTCAATAAACTGAATTTCCAACAGATCATTAGAATTCTGTAAACTGGAGAGCTAGTAGTTCTGATATTTTTTCTCTTCAGGTTATTAAACAACTAAAAAATAAGCATTCATAAAGAACCAACCCATTTTGTCCCAGGCACTGAGAATACCAAGACAAAAGCAATATAATTCCTGCCCTCAAGGAGCTTACATTCTATTAGGGAAGATAACATGTACATAAGTATATCCAAAATACAGACAAAATAATTTGGGAGAGGAAGAGGCACTATTGGCTGGGGGCCTCACGTCAGAGGTGCTTTCCCCTTATGTATTTTGTATTTACTTGCATACAGGTTATTTCCCCTCAGTCCTTGAGAGCAGGAGCTGTTACCATTTTTGTCTTTGTATTTCAGACTAACACACAGTAGGTACTATATACCATAGAAAAGAATTGGGAAACTAAGGAGGCCTATGATGAAGACCTACTCTGAATAAAAATTCTATCTAATAAGAATCTTTTTAAGAATGACAAAAATCTATCTGGAGAGTTCTATATTAGCTCAGTTTATTTAAAAGTTCACTGCTATCATTTTTTTCTTGTTTCACCTCCAGGGCACTTGGGTAATGTTATGAATAGTTATCAATGGTACATATTTTCCCTGTTCTACACTGCTGGCTACTTGAGGTCAAGAATATAATTTAAAACAGAACAAGTGAATACAAAGTCTTTTCCACCCCTCCCTAACAGCTAGAGGGATTAGGAAAGAACTTGTATTAGGACAGAGGTGGCCCTCAAGTTGAACTCTGAAGGAGGCTAGGATCCAAAGAAGGAGTACACTCCAGTCATGGGAAAGTATAGGTAAGGGCAAGGAGATAAAAGATGGAATGTCAGGTATGGGAAAGAATGAACAGGTACATTTGGCTGGAATGGAGAGTGCTTCAGGAGCAGTGTCAAGCACGATAAGCCTGAGAAGGTACATTGCAGCCAGATGGGGAAAAGGATTTAAGACTACGTGAGAATTCAGACAGGTCACACATCCCCCCTCTCCTGGCTCCTTATATAAACACTCAGACTTTCAGATGTCTAACAATCACAGGTATTACACAGCTAACCCCAGAGAGTGTGATCTACTCACAAACTACTGTAATAATATGGTTTAATGGGGAATCTAAGGAGCCCAGGATGATGATGATCACTGGGAAATTCTATGGGGAAGGTAAGGTAAGGTAAGGAAGAAGCAGTAATTGAGCTCAACCAGGTGTACGGTGGGTTTTATTACATTATCAACGTTGGCAGCAGGGTCAGCCTTTCCACAAAGGGCTGCTATGCCCAACATCCCACCCTTGCATATAATGAGGCCCTCCAAAAAAGTATGCTGATTGAAGAGCCATTTAGCTCTCCTGCTTTTTGCTGAGCAGACAGTTCTCAGCCGTCTGACTCACAAGAAATGTTTTGAAATTTGGGCATTCCTTCATTCTCTGCATAGGCATGGAACTTAGACAAGGCTCAGGCATTTAGAGCTGGGAGGGATTGTAAGAGGTCAGGGAGTCCAACTCTCACATTTTACAGAGGAGGAAGTGGAAGCCCAGAGTTCTCCACACCTTGGATTTTGGCACGGTGTAGAGACACCCACATATACACATACACACATCACGAGCACAACAGCACAGAAAACGAACAGCAAGACAGCTGGCCTGACTGCTTTTCAGAGGTAACTAACATCTCCCTGACCGCACATCCAGAAGAAGAGGCCAATTTCACTCACCAGCTGTCCCTGAGTGATGTACTTCTTCCACCACAAATATGGGCGCATGGATGGAATAGCAGACAGACCGTAGTAAGAATACATGAGGACGTGAATAAAGCTGTTAAGGGTGGCACCAAAGTAAGCTGTAGATTGGAGGGGAGAGAAAATGGAAGGACATGTCATCTGGTTAAAACGTTCACAAAGCTAGGAAAACTTTAAAAAAACAACAACAGAAAACAGTTCCTTGTTGTATCTTGAAAAGTGGGTAAATCTATTATTCACTCCTAAGCAAGTGCCTTGTCAACCATCTCAGCATAAACATGTCATGAATGAGAACTCAATTTCTCCTTGGCCAGGCTGCAGCAGCTGGGATGGGCTGCAAAGCCAGGGCTTACCTGATCCAAGAGGCTAAGGTCAATTCTCTGGTTCCATGCCCTCAAATGAAGGACAGATACTGTGATCCAGGGCCTTTATGCCTAACTATTTCCCACACAGTTTTAAGCTGTATCTTTAGGATGTGAGAAAAGATAGCTAATAGATGCTCACTGTTACTCTGCAGGGTCATTGATTAAGATGCCTCCGACATCAGCTACTCTGACCTCTTCATTTTAAAGATGAGGAAACTGAAGCCTAGAGAGGGAGGTTCATCAACCTGCCCACAGGTCACCCAAGCAATTAAGTTACAAAGCTTAGATGACAGGGGTGGGGAACCTGCGGCCTCAAGGTCACATGTGGTCCTCTAGGAACTCAAGGGTGGCCCTTTGACTGAATCCAAATTCCATAGAACAAATTGTGCCCCAGAGCCGCAGGTTCCCCACCCCTGGCTTAGGAAATGGACTAAGATTTTACATGTGTGATCAAACTGACGGAAAGAGTGTGAGGCCTTCTAGGCACCAGGCAACTCAAGCTGAGGTCTGGTCTTACCCACAAACCAACTCTGGGCAAGTCACAATCTCACTATGCCTCTGTATCCTCATGTGTCACATGGAAAGAGTCATACATGCCAGACTGTACTTCACTGGGTTTCTGAGAGAATCAAATGCAGTAACAAACAGAATTTCTTTGAAAAATCTGCAAGATGGTATTACTGCTATTAGGTGTAATTGTTATTATTTAATTTAAAGCAGTTAAATTATGTGCAAAAGTCAGCCTTGGTATGGTAGAAAAAACAATAAACTCAAGAGTTGATCTCCAAGCAGTAATGTTAAGAGTCAAAAGAGTTCTCGGCATGGAGTCAGGGGTCCTGGGTTCCAATTTTACCCTAGATCCTCAATGGATGTGAGTATGACTATGGGCAAATCATGATAACTTCTCAGAGCCTCAATGTCCTTAACTGAAAAATAGGATAACCCTGGTTGTTGCCAGGGACTAGCTTTGTCAACCCTGAATTGCTGGAGAAATGCAAGTTGTTATTAATGATCACTGACTGTTTCTCTGTAATCTAGTAAACACAGTTCACAAAAGGGTAGCACTATCCAAGGAGCTCTAATGTGGAAAGGAGACAGTATGCTGTAGTAGGAAAGGCAATGAATTTGGAAGTCAGGGGACCCAAATTCAATCCTAGTCCTGGTACTTAGTCCCTATGGAACAAACCTGTTAACCTCCTGGGCCTCAGTTTTCTTGTCTGCAAAAAGAGAGGGAAGGCCCAGATAACCTATAAAGCCTCTTTGAAGCTCTGAGGCTAAGGTCCTATGAAAAACAAAGCCTGAAGAAACTGGCCAGGCTGAAAGGGCCAGAAGGTACCCATCAAAATTCAGGAGGGTCGTGGGGCAGGAATTTTAACTGAAGTCATTTGTTAAACCTTTTTGCATGATGAGATTCTTATCAGGAAGAATAGGTATTCTAGGCTAAGAGAACTGGCTGAACTCAAAGGTGATGTTTTGAATAGTGAAAATTAGAAGCCCTCTCAGACGAAGGACAGCAAAAGGCTCCCAAGCTGCTCCTTTAAAAGCAGAGGAGACACTTCTTAGAGAATTCATTTCCAGTTTTCAAGTTTTGTCAGAAATGAAAACTATACACATGCTAATGGAAAATCAAATGTATTACATCAATATATGTGAGTAGGGTTTAAAAAAAACTATACGATGATGATGATAATAACAATAATAATAACAACAATGACAACAGCATTTACATATAGGGCTTTAAGGTTTGCAAAGCACTTAACACATTATATCATTTAATCCCCAAGACAACTCTGTGAGGTCTATGTTATTATTCCATTTTACAGATAAAGAAACAGAGGCTAGTAGAGATTAAGTGACTTGCTTAAGGTTACACAGCTTACTAAGTGCCTGGGACAGTATTTGAACTCATCTTGTCTCCAAGTCTACTGCTCTACCTACTATGCTACAGCTAACCTGATCTACTCAGGGATTCACAGATTTAGAGAAAGAAGGGACCTCACTGGGTGTCTAGTCTAAACATGCTCATTTGACAGATAGGGAAACTGAGGTCCAGGGAAGTTAGATGACTCAAACTCATAGGAACAAAGATTTAGGTGTGGAAGGGACCTTGAAGGACATCTAGTTCAATTATCTTATTTTAAAGATAGGGAAGCTGGGGTCTAGTGAATTAGGCTCATATGTCCTTGGATTTAATGGTGTAAAAAGCACAGGATTTGAATCCAGGTACTCTAACTTCAAATCTAGTGTTCTTTCTACTGTGTTGCTTGGTCTACCCCTTTAAAAAAGAACCAAACACAGTTTAGGAGAGAAAGAAAATCCATCAAATCACCTTAAAGAAGGTTTGAGGGGCTTAACCAGATGGGGAAAGGGAAAAAAAATCTGGGAGAAGAAGTAAGAAGGTCAGGGGATTCCCAGACAGCAGGTACATAGCTAGTTAGTTAACTTACGGTAAGATTGGCCCTCTCATGAGCTCCCAGTGTCACTGGTCCCCTAGTCTCTTGAAATATCATTGGGTACCTTCTCCTACTCGGCCCATTAGGCTAATTAGCACAGAATATTATAAGAAAGAAGAAAAAAAAAGAGTAGATTTCCAATATCATCCTCTTTCCCTGGGCTATCCAAACCTGCACTATACAGATAAGACAACAAAGTCCAAATTCTTGAGTCATAGCATTTTAAACAGGCAGAGACAATCACCACTCACTCAGTGCCCCAAGATTCAGCCTGCCATCTCTGCACATGCATCTGATAAAGTTATTTCAGTCTGAATGATACTTACAGTGACCACAGGGCACCCAGTTCATGACAAACCACCAGATATTCAGCATGGAGGCATGGTGGTACACATGCAGGACGGTGATCTGATGGTTGTTCTTTCGTAAAATAAAGAAGAAGGTGTCCATAAACTCAATGAGTTTGGAGAAGTAGTACCACCAGAGGACCCGGATGATCTAATAGAAATAATAATAACAATAATCATAGTAAACAACCTTCATTTATATAGGGCTTTGAGGTTTGTAAAGTGCTTTACAAATATTAACTCATTTGGTCCTCACAATTACCCTGGAGAGGTAGGTGTTATTATTATCCCAATTTTACAGATGAGGAAACTAAGGCAGGTAGAGGTTAAGTGACTTGCCCAAGGTAACACAACTAGTAACTGTCTGAGGCCGGATTTGAATTCAGGTCTACCTGACTCTGAGAATCCAGGCAGTAGATAGAATACTGGGCCTGGACTCAGGAAGACTCATCTTTCAGACATTTACTGGCTGTGTTACTCTGGGCAAGTCACTTAATCCTGTTTGCCTCAGTTTCCTTATCTATAAAATGAGCTGGAGAAGGAAACGACAAACCACTCCAGTATCTTTACCAAGAAAACCCTAAATGGGATCATGAAGAGCTAAATACGACTGAAAATGACTGAACAACAACAAATCTTTCTGACCTCTGGTCCAGTGCTCTAATCACTGTATCACCTAGTTGCCTCTAGGACAAAAAAGGATGGAGTGGATAAGTAAGAAAGAGAATTAAAGCCTGGTTATTGGTGTGTCTTTCCAAAACTCATCGTGCAGTTTTAAGCTAAAACTTATGACTTTTGGGATTCCCTGAGTTTCTTAGTTAATTTCTTAGCTTGGTTTTCTCTTTGAATTTTGAACTTATAACGACACTCTGACTTTTGGGACACCCTGAATTTCTTTTCAGTCCTCAAAAGGGCCACATAGAGTGTCTGTTAACATCTAAGAAAGACACAAAGGAGTCCAGTACATCCCACTGTGGCCTTAAAACCCTTAAAGGGGTTCAGGGGAGGGGAACAACTGAAGAATTATAGGAGCGAGGTGACCAGACTCAATAGATACTCATGTGAAAAGGAGTTAACCATCAACAAAGTGTGATAGAGCTGCCAAAAACAAAACAAAACAAGCCAACCAAGGAGACCTTAAGCTGCTTTAAGAACCTAATGCCCAGAACAAAGAAGCTGATGGTTCCAGAAAACAACTCTGCTCTGGGTAAAGATCATAGGGTCATATAGGGAAGGGACCTCGGAGGGCACCCAGACCGACCCCCTCATTCCATAGGAACTTGAGGCACAGAGAGTAGTGATTTACTTAACATCACATAGGTAATCTACAAGTGGAAGACTTAGGATTTGAACCCAGGTCCTCTGATGGCAAATCTGGCACTCTTTCTACTACATCAATGGTCCTCCAAGTGTAGTCTGCAGACTCCTGAAGGAGGGGTGGTGATGGTTCCTAAGACCCTTTCAGGAAGTCTACAAGATCAAAATTATTTTCATAATATTAAGATTATTTGACTATTAAAATATTCCTCTTTTTTCCAACCATATATCTGTGGAAGGCCAGACTGCCTTCATATACTTCAACCAAAACAACATCGCAAAAGGATGAATGCAAAAGCTGATGAAAATCCAGCTGTTTTCTATTATGACAGCCATTAAAGAAATTTGCGAAAATATGTAAAACAATGCTACTCTTCTCACTACCTTTTTTGTCTTAGAAAATAGTAATTTTTCATTTTAAAATGTTGATTTATTATTATTTTTAGACAAATCAATCAATATATTTTAAAATTAAGCTTCAATTTCTAATGTTGCAAGTATTGATGTAATCCACATAAATAAAAGCTTTTTGGGATTCTCAATAATTTAAGAGTACAAAGGTATCCCAAGACCACAATGTTTCAGAACTGCTGTGCTCTGCTGGACACATTAGCAAATCTAAGTATGTCTGGAAGAAAATGAACAAGATGTCATAGGAATCCTTGAAGGAAACCGGGCAGTTAACCTGGAGAAAAGAAGACTTAGGGATTAATAAGATATGATCATAATCTTCAAATACCTTAGAAAAAGTGACTGTATGTAAGAGGTATTAGAATTAGACTTTCCTTTGTGGCTCTAGGGGACAGGTGGAGGACTGGTGGGCAAAAGTTAGAAAGAAACAGTTGTGGATTCAGTAGATGAACAAACAAAAAAAAGTTAGAATCATTTGAGCAATCCCAAAAGTACACTGTGTTGCCTTATGTGATAGTGAGTTCCTTGTCCCTCAGAGTATTCAAGCAGAGGCTGAAGAGAATTATTATTCTGTAGGAGAGGAGGGGAATTCCTGCATTGGGTATGGGGTTGAACCAGATAACCTTTGGTAATTTTAAAGAGGTGAAATCACTCCAAGACCTTAAGTTCTAGCCACAAAGTAAGTTCTCCAGTACAAATTATAACTTCAAGAACACAGCAGGAAAAGCAAGAAATGACAATGGGGAAGATATTTAAATAGGGCCATCAACACCCATTAATAACTGAAAAGTATAGGTCTTTGGATTCTCTTTGAAAGCACTTGGATTAATCAGTACAAAAAAAAGACTCATTCGATTTCAGTGAATGAAATGAGACAGAGAAAAAAGGAGGCCTGATCTTCCGTTTCAGAAGTTCGAAGAATAAGAGGTATCAAACAGAGAACAAAGGCACAACTGCTGACTTTGAACTTGGAACTGATTTCTTGTAAGAGGGGAGGGGGTGCACCTCAGTGACTACCAAATAAAATCCAAACTCTCCTGACTAGCATTTAAGGCCTCCCACAGTTTGATTCCAACTTAACTTTCTAGTGGATTTCTCTGTTTTTGAATGTCTCCCTCTCCATCTTGACCTCGGCCAGTTGAACTCATCTTTAAATCGTAAGTATTTATTAAGTACCTACTATGTACCAGAGATGGTGCTAGGTCAAAGAGATACAAAGAAAGAAATGAAACAGTAACTCATCCTCTAGGAGCTTATACTCTCTGAAGAGAGATAGAATGTAAAAAATAAAATAAAATCCAAACTCAGTTCAAATGCCATCCCTTCCATAAAGCCTTAGACAACATCTACGGACCCAGCACATTCTATCTTATATCATAAGGTTATTTCCACTTGTCTTATCCTTACTAAGATCATAAGCTCCGCAAGGGTAGGCACTGGATCTTATTCACCTTTATGTCCCTTCCCATAACTCTCTTTATGCAGTAGGTGCTCCTGTGATTTCACCAGTATAGGGAATTCTTTTCAGGGAAGAAATTCCCTTGACTAATGCAGGTTGGTCCATGACTTAAGAGTCTTAGAGAGTTTCCCAGGGCACTACAGAGTTTAGGGACTTGCCAAGGATCTCACAGCCAGTAGTCTTGACTCTAAGTTCAGCTCTGTCTATCTGCTAGGAAAACAAATTAACAGGGAAATCAATCTATTAGCCAGCATTTATTAAACAACCATTCTGTGCCAAGCATGGTGCTAGGCCTCTGGAGATAAGAAAAACACCAGAAGTGAACCAAGCCCTCCAGAGCCTCAAGGAATACAGTATATTCCATTGGAATCTTGGCATCATTCACCCATCACACATTAATCACTCCTATTCAATGTCAATTTACTCCAAGAGCATTTAGTAAGGGCTTAGAGGGACAGCTGGGTGGTGCAGTGGATAGAGTGCCAGGCCTGGAATCGAGAAGACCAGAGTTCAAATTTGACCTCAGACACTTGTATGACCCTGGGTAAGTCACTTCACTCTGTTTGCCTCAGTATCCTCAGCTGTAAAATGAGCTGGAGAAGGAAATGGCAAATCACTCTAGTATCTTTGCCATGAAAACCCCAAATGGAGTCATGAAGAGTCAGACGTGACTCTCTCACAAGGGAGTTGGACGTGACTTAAAAAAAAAAAAAGATTTAACAACCTCAATAAGTGCTTAAGCCCTGGGGGTACAAACAAAGATAAGAAAACTGTCCCTGTACTAAAAGGAGCTCACATTCTAAAAAGCAGACATTTAAAAAAAATATATACACACAAGATATTTACAGTGTAAATGGAGGTAATTTCAGAAGGAAGGCACCAGTATGGGAAGCATAGAGTAGGATGAGTGGGGAAGGGCCAGGGAAGGTCTCCTGATGAAAGTGGGATTTGAATGGCATTTCAAAGCATTAAAAGGCTAAAAACAACAATAAAATGATAAATTACCTTCATATCTGCTTCTCCTCCACTGCGAGTGTCCTGACAGAAGAAATTGTATTCTCCTTCCCATACTCCTGTTACTAACTAAAAAGTAAAAAAAAACAAAAACAAAAACAGCCCATCAGTCCATGAGTAATAATAATAAAAATAATAATAACAGCTGACACTTTTATATAAGTGCTTTAAAAGATTTGTAAGCACTTTACAAACATGATCTCAATTGACATCACAACAACCCTGTGAGGCAGGTGCTGGAGGTCTTATTATTACTATTTCATAGATGATGAAACTGAGGCTCAACAGAGACATTGCACGCCAGAGATCTCGGAAAACAGACCCCAACATGGGGGAACGTGCAGTTCCAGGCCATGCATCACACTTACAACACCCTGACTCCATTATATTCTATCTCATATTGTGGTGTTTTTTTTTCTGATCTTATCCCTTCCAGTCAGCAGTTAACACTATTTATTTAGTGCCTATTACTTGTGCTAGCAATACAAAGAAGGGCAAAAGTCAGTCCTTCCTCTCAAGGAGCTCAGAGTTTAAGGGGGAACCATTATGAAAACAACTATGTACAAAGAAAGATATTTACAGGATAAACTGGAGAAAGTCAACAGAAGGAAGGCACTGGGTATTACAGGGGATCAGGAAGAGGCAAGATCTTACTCCCTTCTGTGTCTCTCCTGAAATGCCTTTAACACAATAGTGCACAGTGGTCTACATCTGTGATTTCACTAGTATAGGGAGAGCTCCACAGTGAGAGGAATCCCTTGGCTAATGCAACTTGGACTGTAGCTTAAGAGCCTTCAGGTTGCCTAGGGCACTGAGAGGTTAAGGGACTCGGCAAGAGTCACACAGCCAGCAGATGTCAAAGATGGTGTTTGAACCCAAGTTGTTTTAGAAGAACTTAAAATTTTTTTTTAAAAATTAATTAATTTATTAAAGAACTTAAAATTTCAAGAGGCCACCAGGCAGCTGATTTTTGCTCTCTGATCTCCCCCTGGTTTGGCATCTATGCTGTAAAGGAGTAGCCAGAACTAATAACATGGTTGTATGACCAAAGATGATGATGATTTTTTTTTTAAAGAGGCATTATGGTGTACTAGGTGGAATACAGAGAGTCTGAGAGTCAGAAGACATGAATTCTTGACCCAGTTCTGTCCCTAGCTAGCTTGGGTCCATTACTTGACTTCTTCGGGTCTCAGTTTCCTCCACTATAAAATAAGAGTTGGACCAAGTGTCAGTGCTAATATTTTAGTACTGTTGGTGGTAGTGGTAGCAGTGGTGGTAGTAGTAGTAATGACAGCTAGCACCTATATACTGTTTATGATTTGCAAAGTGCTTTATTAATGTATCTCATTTGATCCTCACAACAACCTAGGGGGGTAGGAAACCCAATTTATAGATGGGTAAAGGCAGAGAGGCAGACAGAGAGTCGCTCAGTCACATAGGGAATTAAGTGTCTGAGGTTGAACTTGAACTCAGGTCCTCCTGACAGGTTTCACTGATGTTATCCACTGCACCACCTAGATGCCTAGATGCCTCTACATTCTGTGATAAACGAGAAACTGAGATAAACTGAATATAAGGCTCGGCAGCTAGGAGGCAAAGGAGTCAGGAAGACTCATCTTTCTGAGTTCATATCTGGCCTCAGACACTTACTAGCTGTGTGACCTTGGGAAAGTCACTTCACCCTGTTTGCCTCAGTTTCCTAAATGGCAAACCACTCCAATCTCTTTAAGAAGAAAACCCCAAATGGGGTCACGAAGAATTGGACATGACTGAACCCACAACAAGAATACAAGCTATGTGGAACAGGATTTGGAAGGTTTGCTTACATTGTAAATCAGTTTTACTAGAAACAAATTAAAATCCTCAGTGGAACTTCAAAAGGAAAAAATAGGCAAGTTGGAGAGTGGAAGGATGTCCTCTGATAGAGGAAGGTAATCAGGACAAACTGTAATTGAAGGTAAAAAACAAATGGGAATCTCTTCCCGAAGGGTAGAAGTTCTTTATTCTCCAAGGCACAGCCACAGGAACTATCAAGTGAGGGACTGTCCAGCAGTTAGAGGAAGAAGACAAGGGCCCTCATCAGGGGTGACTGAAGCCTTTGTTTTCAGACCTGAAAACTACAATAGAGAGGCCTCTTTTCTCCAAGGGCAAGTAACCCAAGATGTAAACAGGGAACTTTCCAAGGCTTGTCAAAACAGAGGACGATTCCCAATTTCTGGTGATACTGATAGAAAGAAAGAGCTTACAAGATTTTGAGCCAGAAACTCAAGAACATAGTCTGGGCTGTCTTTTCCTCTCTGCTGCTCACTGAAAGCAAAGGATACAGAACAGAAAATTGCTTTAGGAAGTAAGCAGCTGGCTAAGAAGGTGGTGTCTGAGAACAGGACTTTTGATCTCTGGACGACAGTTTGAAAATTTAGGGAAGTCTAACAAAGGTTGGTAAGAATGTGCTTGCTCGGTGTCTAGCAAACCTAATCAAAAAGACTTTCAATAAAAAGGCCAGGGAATAATAATAATGCTAATAGCTTGCATATGGTGCTTACTATGTGCCAGGCACTGTTCTAAGTGCTTTACAATTATTATTTTATTTGATTCTCACAACAGCCCTGGGAGGTGGGTGCTATTATGACCCCCATTTTACAGATGAAGGACTGAGGCAAACAAAGGTTAAATGACTTGCCAAGGGTCACATGGCTAAGAAGTATCTGAGGCTAGATTTGAACCCAGGTCTTCCATGGCACTATCCACTGCACCACCAGCTGCCTCAAAAGGAGAAAAACTGCCTATTTTTTTTCCCAGCAAGCTACATACCATAGAGGATACCTACAATGAAGAAGAACACTATGTGAGATACTTCTTAGTTCATAAAGGACAGAATGCAAAAAGAAAAAAAAAAAAAGGAACTGGTAATAAAAAATCTAAAGGCCTCAAAATGGCTATACTCAGTTTACACAAGAAGACCTGAAGACCCTAATGGATGAACATATGTTTTACCTCATAGGTCTCACTGAAAATCGATGGCTCTGGATGGGAATCCCATATTCAGAAGAAACAAGATAGGTTAAAAAAAAAAAAGATAGGAACACTGTCTGCCCTACTGTGGGTAAGGCAATGATAACTGAGAAAGCAGAACTGCTCAATTCTTACTTTCTTTTTTTGCTCATGACAAAAATGGCTAACAGGAAGTCCACTCAACAATTATCTTATTAAGCACTTATTATATAGTTACCTAAGATTAAGGAGATAATAAGAAAACACCTAGCTGTCCCTGATGAATTCTAACCATCTGGCCCAGCCGAACAATATATTATAACCACAGTGGCTGAAAGAAAATGGCACACATGAGATTGATGGTCAAGCTGCTGTCCACAAGTCACTCTCAAGAGATCTTGGAGAGCATGAGAGGCACTGTTATTTGCTGAATAAAGACAAAGGACCTCATTTAAAAAAAAAAAGAAACAGAGCCTGCAAACTATAGTATTAGTTCAAATACTACAGCAACACCATTGCTTAACATTTATACTTGGCCTACCCTTCCAAGTGACTCTAAGTACTGTGAATCTCCTCCAAAGAAAAACTCCTATTTTCTATGAGGCAGCCCAAGGGCCTCATGTCATCACTCCTTTGCCAGTGGACAAAACAAACTATCCAGGAAGTGCTTAAAACCAGCCTAGACCACTGGGCAAACCAGTTAGGGAAGTTACCACTAAGATACACGACTTCTAACTTCTTTAAGATAGTTAAGTGCTTTCTTGTTTGAAAAGTTTGTTTTCAGTTCCAGAATGTGAACCATGAAATACTTAATGGCAGATACAATTTGGCATATATGCATGTATCACACACACACACATACACACACACACAGACCTACCCACAGATCTACTTCAACCGCTGGAAAATGACCTTTGGAGGTCCTCTAGTTCAATTCCATTTTTAACAAATGTAGAAACTGAGGCCCAGAGGAGTTTAGGAGACTTGGCCAAGGTCACATCTTTCTGTCTGGTAGAAGCCTTAGTTTCTCTTCCAGGGAAGGGTGGAGGGACAACCTCTGATAGGAAGGTTTTCCTGATTACCTTGAATTTGTCCTCAGATTACCTAGATTTTACTTCTCTGAGTATATACTGTACAATGTAAACTACTTAAGGGCAGGCAGGATTTGCTAGAGTGTTGCACCAAGTGTTAGTTGAGTGAGTGGATTAAGCAAGGGAGGAGGCAGAGGAAGCAGCTAGACAACTCAGTGGTCTTGGAGTCAGGAAGACCTGAGTTCAAATCCAGCATCAGACACTTGCTAGCTATGTGACCCCAGCAAGTCACTTAACATCTGTTTGCCTTAATCCACTGAAGAAGGAAATGGCAAATCACTCCACTATCTTTGCTAAGAAAACCTCATGGACAATATGGTTCACAGGGTCAGGAAGAGTTGGGCAGATCTCAACAACAACAAACAACAACAAAAAAACAACAGAGTTGAGATGATTATTGATTGAAGTAAAAGAAATGGCCTTCAGGCACTATAAATCTCCTCATATGCAGTAAGATGGCCCAGATTTAGACTGTCCTTTTAGTTTCTTTATAATGAATATAAATAAATATAGCCTTCCTTTGCAGGGTGGGCAGTCCGGATTCAGTGGCATAATTTTTTACCTTCCTCAGAACCCCTCTGACCACATGGAAATGTGGGAGGATTCCATAGGTCTGATTTTTCAGGAAATGAGGTGAAAGCACCATTGTGCTCCCAAAACAGGTTGGAACAGCTCCCTCATTATGTCTATGTTGTTTCCCAGGGTTGCACAACTGATTCCAAAAACAAATAAATAAATAAAGCTAGGGATTGTTATTTACTCTGTTCCTTCCAATGAACCAAGATTATTTTCGGCCATATGTCAATCGGTACCAATCTTGTCAAGAGTAAAGCTTGTTTTAATTGGTACTAGAGGATTTGATGAGCCTATAATTAAACATGGCACACATCTCTTCTCTTCCGATGTGTCAAATTAAATCGCCAATGATGATTTGGTGCATCCTGGTGTTTAGAGGACAAGTACTGCACCCCTGACAACAGCTGGCCTGTGACCAGTTTGATGAACAGAACTGAACCTTGCCGTTCAAACATCTGCTACAATGAGATCTGGGCATTTTAAAGCTAACATTTCATTTCTCCACAAATGAAGTCATTGGGTATTTGGGTATTCATTCTGTCTTAAGATTCTTTGCTTGGCATCTGGACAAATCAAATGGATTTTTCAAGCTTGAGAGCTACAGGCATTTAAAAAAAAAATACACAGAAATTCTTGGAATGCTCCCAAAAAACAAAAGCCAAAAAACAAAAAACCATCTTAGGAAGCAAGGTCATTTTAAGAACTCAGAGACCGAGGGGAAAAAACATTTTAGGACAAAGTCTTTCAGTCCCATCACCACTGCTACTAAGGACTGAATGAGCAGGCAGGCTTTTGTCTGTGGCCTCTGCATTCCAGAGTTGTACACTGTAAGGATGACAACTCACAACCTCCTAAAGAGAACCATGAGTGAGAAGTAGAAATGTGGTGACATGAATACAAAGCTGACAAACTACCAAGTATTGTTCCTCTCCAAGACTCCTAGAAATACAGAGTTAGAAGTGGTCTTAGCTAGCCCAACCCCACTCCCATTTTATAGATGAGGAAACACCAAGATGTAGGAAGGGGAAATGATTTGCAAATAAATAAGAAAGGCCATTAATGGCAGGCCAGGAAAGGTAACCTAGGTCACTTGACTCCTTAGTCTCTAGGTAACCTTGAAACTCAGATCCTCATCACCTTGACTTGTCTAGACAGCTCTAGAGTGGGCCTCAGCTTTTTCTATAAAACATGCCTTTATAACCCCTTACTAACATCTTTACCCATGCTGCCCAACACCAGCAGAAGTAGCAGTGGTCAATACCTTTATGAGAAATTTTATGTGGGGCTGCTTATAAGTCACATGAAATTACTGATACAAATTTTCCTCTAAAGCAAACTAACTTTGGTGGTGTCACAAAGAGTAAGTCCAGGCAGAGTGTGAGGTTTTGAATTACAACTGTAAGTTGTGCAAGACATACAAAGATGCCCATTAATGTCCTTTTGCACTAATGGCCCAAGGGAGTGTTTGTTTTCTGTTACTGGGAATCCCTTTGAGCCATAATTGAAAGTGATTTCAGCTAAGTCACGAGGCCCGTTTTCGTATGTTTGAGAAACAGGCACAGAGAAACAGCAAGTCTTCTAGGCCCAACCTGAATCAGGTATTTGTGGCATTTTGACCTAACCAAAGTTAGGTTGTAATACTTGGGTCTTTGAGGGCCTACTTCCCTGGGCTTGTCTGCCACTAGAGAATAGTTCTCTACAGGGATCCCTTGCCTACTGAAGTGGTAGTAAGTACAGTTACTGTTAAATACATTCCTCTACCAAAAAAGAGGGACCCTATCCACCTATTCTCTTATCTTTCAAAGTAACATGGATAAACAAGTGATTGAGAGGGATCCTGTCTACCTACTTTCTCTCATCTTTCAAAGTAACATAGATAATAAGTAAGTGACTGAGTTGGGAGATGCTCTTGAATCTCTCTCAATATAGCGACATCAACAAACTTTTACTAGATGCCTACTATGTGCTAGGCACTGTGCTAATCCAAAAGGATACAAAAAGAGGCAAAAAACAGTGCTTTCCCTTAAGGAGCTTACAATCTAATGGAAGACAACAAGCAAACAAATATATACAAAGTAAGCTATATACAGGATAAGTAGGAAATAATTAACAGAGAAAAATGCTAAAATTAAGAGGGATTGTAAAAGATATGATTTTAGTTAGGACTTAAAGGAAGCCAAGGAAGTCAATAAGTGAAGTTGAGGAGAGAATCTAGACATGGGGGACAGCCACAGAAAAGGCCCAGAGTGGAGAGATGGAATGTCTTGTTTGTGGAACAGCCAGAAGGCCAGTGTCACTGGACTGGAGAGTACTCGGCAGGGATTAAGGTCTAAGAAGACTGGAAAGGTAGGGAGATAGACATCAGATCTAAAATTACAAAATACATGTATTTAGTTGCTGACCCTCCTCTTTCTGATAGAAAGAACCTTTTCTCCTTCCCCAAACTGAGGAGCGCAATGCACTCATTTCCCCTTTATCCTTCTTACTAGCCTGCCAAAAATCTTTCAATAAAAAGAAACTGGGGGGAGAAAGGGAGAAGAACCTCAACTTCATTAATCACAATGAGTTATTTTTTAAAAAGCTAAGGCTGAATGGACTTGCTAGACTTTCAAGGTCAAGGAAGGACTGAAGACTAAGATGAGTTGGTATTGTAAGGAACAAGAGGAACCATAGATTTAGCTAGAAGAGACCTTAGAGACCATCTAGTCCAACACCTTCATTTTACAAATGAGTAATCTGAGGCCAAAGAGATGTTACGTGACTTGCCTACGGTCACACTTATTGAATGATAGTCAGAATTCGAACTCAGGTACCTAGTCTTCAAATCCAGTACTTTTTCCAAAGGACCACACTACCTCTGTAGAGCCTTTACTAGACATATTACCATCCCCTGACCTTTAAAGCCTTTCCGTACCCTCCATTTCCACATCTGTTAACTGGGAAATAAGAGTCAGTCAATAAGCACAATAAATACATTTTTCAAAATATAATAAAAAAAAAATAGGTAGTGCCATGTGGTCAAAGAGTGATGAATTTGGAGTTAGAGGACCTGAGTTTTAACTGTAGCTGTGCCATTATTTCTCTGTGTGATCTTAGGCAAGTTCCTGTCCTTCTGTGGGGTCCAGTTCTTTTTCTATAAAAGGATGGGATTGGACTAGGTAATCTTTAAGGTCCCTTCAACCTCTAAATCTGTGTTCCTATGAAATCCAATAATCAAAGAGTTGACAAAGGGACTTTAGAGGTCATCAGGACCCACCCATACTTGAACAAGAATCCCTCTACAACACATGCAACTCATAATTATGCAGTCTTTGCAACCAATAAGAATGGGAGAGGTCTGAATAAGTCTTTCAAGGAGTCAAGGGAATAAGGGGAACTGTGCTGAACCCTACGTACTTGGTACATATGTGTTTCTGTCACAGCAAAGTAGCAGTGATATATGCAAGAAATGCATCATATGTCAAATCCTTTAAATACTTAAAAAATCTGAATTTCCTGAAATTGTTGCTGCTATTTTAAGAACCCCAAAAGAGAAGGCCAGAAAACCAACAAGTCAATTTAGAGAGCAGCGAGCTTCCCAAGCCAGTGCTGCTCAATTCTATCATGCTACCTTTCAAAACGTGCAATAAAAAGGATGGCCTGTCAGCTTGGTCTAAAAGAGCTTTTGTGCAAGTACTAATGGGATGCTATTAATATCCCTGCATGTCCTCAAAAGTTCAGAGAACACATATAGATTTGACTGGCCAATGAGCCCATTAAATATGTATACCATCAAATGTTTCAATTACTTTCTTGTTTTATAATAAACAAAATTACTTCACAAATCTTTAAAAAAAAGCTACAAAACAATGTCATTTAATTTCACTATATATACACATCTTTCCATTTAAAATATTAGCATTTGTGATTTTTTGACATTTTGAGAGATGAAACATTGTATTTTTTTCCTGGAAAAAATACAAACCCTATTTGTTTGGCAATTACAGCCCTCATATCCTCTACCTTCCAGCCAAACTGGCTCACTTGCTATTTCCCATGCAAATATTTCCATTCCTACTTTTGTGCCTTTGCAAAGGCTGACTCCCCACCCAACATATCCGTAATGTTCTTTCTCACCTCTATTCATAAACAGTCAAAGGTCACCTAGGGTCCACTCCCTTCAAGACAGGTTTTCCTAATTTCCCTACTTGATAGTGTCCCCTAAAGTAATTTTGTATATACCTTTTATTTACTAATCTGAGACACCGTCCCCCTCTTCTGTCTCCCCCACCCTCCCCCAGCCTAGGAAATGTAAGCTTCTTAGCCCCAGTGGCGAATAATTAAGAGAATGTAAGCTTTCTGAGGGCAGGTGCTGTCCCAGTTATATTTGTATCTGCAGGACCTGGCACAAAGAAGGTACATGATGCTAATTAACAATTACTTGACATCTAAGAGTAAGAGAACACACAAACTTTGGTGCTTTTAATTCATGAATTCTTTGGAACAACAGTTCCAGATAAGGTAAAAATGGGGTTTAGGTACTTATGTGTATATATATGTTCTCCCCTCCTCGCTGCTCCATATGCTCTTGGTGGAATAATTCAGTTCAGAAACAGTAAGGGGCAAATGGTTACAGAGGAAGTATTCCTAAATACAAATATCTTGCAGACTATTGTATCTTAACTTGCAGTTCCAACTTTCTCTCGGTTCAACTAATGACTGATCTTAGGTTAATTCAGTTTAGATAAAATTTTAAGATTTTTTTTTTAAATCAGTGCAAACATATACTGAATCCATGTTCTGATAGGCATAAAATGAAAGATCTTCATTTTTTTCCCTCTTAGAACAGACTCTAAAATAACAGACAACATCTACCTGGAAACAGTGGGTCTTAAGTTGAGGCAACATATAAGTAATGAAGCGGAAAGAACACCAGATTTTGAGTTGGGGGAGGGGGCAACATTTACTATCATTGTGTGACCAACTCACTAACAGTCTCTGAGGCCTGTTTCCTCATCAATAAAATGTTGGGGATGGATTAGGTGACCTCTACGATGCTTTTCTAAATTCCAAATTTACTATAACCTCCAAGTTCTTTTCTCTCTTTCTCTTGGTAATAATTGCATTAGCAAAACCACATCTAAATGATGAACCAGGTTATAGTCTACATTTCGAAATTTAATTTCATGGTCTTCAAATGTCATTTTAGTATTTTTTTCCTTTATCTTACCCCCAACTCCTTTCTCTTGGTATTTGAGTCTTGGGTTTCCCAAGACCACTTTACTCTTCCTTCCTTCCTTCCTTCCTTCCTTTTTCCTTCTGTATCTCTCCCCTACACTGACTGAAAGCTGATTAACTTCAAACTCTTCAAGGCTGGCATGGCTTCTTAACAGAGACTTAAGAAAACAAAAATCTTCATGACAAGTTAGCAAGAAGGCAAAACAAGTCTTCTCAATCTGTTAATGGTCGACAGAAAAATGAAAACCTTAACCTTACAATGACTAGTATAGTCTGGAAAGTGATTTGGTGACTGCCAGGTCTACACAGGACCAAATTCACCCGACACACAAACATCAATTCTAGACCAGGAGTATCAATCCTTGGACCTCAAATCTACTTAAGGAGAACACAGCCTATTGTACTTATTCAAGTACTTTCTCCTTGTTCTGGTCCCTATTCTCTTTTTCCTGAGAGCATCCCTGGTCCCTCCTCCCCCAGGCCCTACACAAAACTGAAGACGACAATATAGTGTGGTTTTCTCACTTCAGATAACTCCTAACCTTCTACCTTCTTCCCCAATCTTCAAAATGAAAGGTAAGAACCGCAAAGGAGGGGTAAATGGCCTTGCCTGACAAAAAGTAAGAAAAATACTTTCAGAAAACTGACAGTGAGAAAATTATGTTGTTCAGGGGACTCTTTCACTAGTATGGGATCAGACTAGAATCTGAAGTTCCTTCCAGTTCTTAAGATTCCAAGATACTTAAAGAGTAGACCAGGAGTTCTAAGTATTACTTAGCAGGGCACAGGAGGGAAATTTTACTTCCGGTTCTATGGGTACTATAATGCCTTGGGTTCACCTAGTCTGGCAGCAATTATACACAATTCTCTTTCCTCTTTATAGTAGTACTATACCTGCTAAAAAAAAGAGGATGTAAGTAAAGAAAAAACAACAACAAGGAACATATAAGCTGCATACTGTCCAGAAGGGCAATCATGATGGTGAACCAGATTCTGATAATGCCATATGAGGATCTGTGGAAGGAACTTGACAGGTTTAAAAGATAAGACTTGAACCAGGGGTCCTTAAGCTTTTTTGCATCATGGACCTCCCTAGGCAATCTGACGAAGCTTATGGACCCCTTCTCAGAATAATTTTGTTGACTAGGTTCATAACTCAAGGAAATGTTGAATTTTGGCTAGAGGTTAGTAAAAGTTAAAATACATATATTTTTTCCCCATTCATGGATTCCCTGAAATTTGTCCATAGACTTCATCTTAGGAGGTCCATGGATATCAGGTTAAGAACCCCTGATAGGAGGGCTATCTTCAAGTATTTGAGTGGAAATGTAGAAAAAGAATCTGACTTGTTCTTGCCTTCTGGGGCCAAGAGCTAGTATCAATAGGTAGAAGTTGCAGAAACAAATTTTGACTGATGTTAGGGAAAAACCTGCTCACATTTACAGCCACCCAAATGCAGAATGGGCTGCCCTGGAAGATGGTGGCTTGTCTCTAACCAGAGCCACAAACAGAAGCTGAGTGGGAGAACACTTATTGGGGGTGTTACAAAGGAAGCCTTTTCAGGTATGGGTTGAATTACTTGGTCTCTGGAGTCTTTTCCAACTTTGACATTCTGTGGGAAGAAAAATGCTGGGGAGCTATAAAGTTTTGAGGCAAACATAATTTTACCTGCCTGTCACCCTCTATTTACTGTACTAATTTGTTACTGATTTAAAATTAAGATCTGAAGCCTTTTCTAAAATATACTGAAAAAATATGATAAAAGCTCAATTTATAAAAAGGAAGAGAAAAAAATCCAAATTTTATGTTAAGGAAAAAAATAAATATGCCAAATAACATTTTAGTTTTTTGTTTTCTTAATCGGGCTATGTATTTTTAAAAGTTGCAGAATGTTGTTGTATAGATGAAAAATAGAACACTATCTTTTGAACTATATAAACAAAAGTTTCCTTAAGTAGATGGCTCTATCATCTATGAAAGTAAATGGGAAAAATAAAGCATTTACTCAAAGGAATCTGACTGTATTGTTGTTAAGTCACTTGTATACTGATCAATGTTCTGCACACATTGCTGAGGCCAGGAAGTCCCTGAACGTCATTTCTGTGAATAGCCCCTGCCTCCAATCCTCCAACATCCATTCACGGAGGCTAATTAAACTTCCTTTGTTCTAGAACAGGACAAAAAAGGAAAAAAGGCAAAAAAAAAAAAAAAAAAAAAGGTAAGGGCTTTACATGATATTAACAGCTCAAATTAAATTACAATTTAAGGTTACATGGGGTTATTACAAATATCAACAAAATGAAAGTATATAGTAAAATAAAGACACTTATCTGTCTCTTAATTTAAAACTATCTTTGTCATTTATAATACTTTATTGAGTTGCTTGTGACTGTAAAATCATTAACTTTTTTATTTTTACTTAGTTTTTGATTAAACGTAGCTGTTTCAGTGAAGAAATCTATTCTATGTAATAATTCTTTTTAAAAAAATAACATATCTATTCACAATCTAACCACCCAGGTTAGACTTGTCTGTGAAAATATCTGTGGAAGAATGTGATTTCTTAATTAAACAGAATCTTTTACACTGTATTATCTCTCAATAAGAGATCCATCTATATAAGGGAAGGATTTTATCTACCCAACTTAGGTGAATTATAGAGATTTCTATTTTCCACCAGCATAAATCTCATTAGGCTCCAACCCTTTCCTTCAAACTCTTAACTTCAAGAGTTAATATCATACTACAATACAAAGGAGATGAAAAATGTAAATGTGAGGAATGAAGTATTGAATATATTCTCCATTGCAAAATGGTGGCTGGAGGTCAGCTCTTTGTAAACCTACAGAGGGCAGAGCTTTGAAGGTTTCTAAAAATGTAGAAGACTCTTTATTTACTCTTGTCCTAAGAGTCACAGACAGCAAATTATCTAGCCCCTGGGGCTCAGAGGCGTATAGGTACATTCCATAAAACCAGGCAATGGGAGAAATAAGGTGGGTTTAGATTGGACTTGTCCTTTTCATTAAGCTATAGCACTGTCTCAGAAACAGCCTGATCTGATGAGCTCTTAGTGATGTAGAAGAAATAACCAAATCTGAATTGAACTCAGTCCATGTACCCAGTGAATATAAAACTTAAAACCAGGCTTTTTTCCAAACTTTAAAAAAGGACATTAAACTTAATAGTCAAATCACAAGTTATTTACTTTTATCTGCTCAAGGTAGAGTGTGCTCACATTCACCAAACCTAGCCAAACCAAAAAACACCTCCTCCCCATAATACCTTTATATCCATAAAAAACAAACAACAAAAAAAAATCCCCAACCCCCAAACCCCATCAAAATGAAACCAGCAAGTAACAATAACTTATTTGGTGCTTATTATTATTAATAAAATGTCCAGGTTTTTATTTTTTCCTTTTTCTCACATTTGGGCTAAATTTCCTCCTGAATTCTGCTGGCATTACAAAAACTCTTGAAACAATCCATTGTAAGATTCTGAACCCTAAAAATGTGATATGTTAATCATTAACTAACTAAAACTTCAAACCTATTTCCACTAAAATAATAATAAGCAGCAATACTGAAAGCAAATAATTGCTTCCACAACCCTCTTTCTGTAGGGGATGTTTATATTAAGACACCGTGGGTGTTTAGGATAAAACCACTGAAAACAGATGTTACATTGGCATGACTCCTTCTCTCTCCTTCCTTTTCTTTATCATTTTCAGGTCAGCAACATGTAGACAGACAGGAGGGAGTCAAGAGTAACAGTCAGAAATAAAAATAAAATCTCAACCCATCTCCTACCTCATAAAACATATATAGAGACAGCAGCGTAAGTCCAAGGTTATAAACCACTAGAATGCCCCTGCAGGAGACTGGCTGTTTATTCTGCATGTATTTTGGTCCTAGCCATACGATTAATAAGTAAAAGACAGAGAAGACAAAAGTAGGTATATAGTTATCCAGAAGAAACCACCCTTTTACACGGGAATCTGAAATAGAATAAAAAAAAAAAAGAAAAATATTTAGTGAATGGAAACAAACAGTACAGATATTAAAATAGTGGAAACATGTCAAATATTTCTTCAGAAAGGGGTATTTCTGAACCATTTTTTTAGACTGGTCCCTTTAGCAGAAGGCCATCTCAATAAAAACTAACAAAAATCACACCTGCAGTATACTTTCCCAGGTGAATTTCCAACAAGTTTTGCAGACAATAAACTTCCTCAGGATGGGCTCTGAAACATGTGGGAATGGAGATTTTATTTAAACTTGTTACTAAGAGAAATAATTCATCCAAAACAAACATTCCTTTCCAAAGAAATGTTTTTAAGTAAATTAAGAGAGGGCCAAATACTACATTTAAACTAGGTCTTTAGAACTGCATGTAGGGAAGGAAGACAAAACCAAAAAGTGGTGGTGTTGGAATTCGGAAGTTGATTGTGCAGGCCCAGTCTCTGTCTGTGTGGCCAGTAAAGCCAAGCCCAAGAGGGGAACAGACTGCTAGGTTAATGATGTGGTTACTCTAAGTAGGTGAGGAGCAGCTATGGTGAAAATACTCAGAAAAGAAACTCAAGAGAAGCAACAGCAGCAAAATAAGTAGAATATTTAAAGTGGGCAGAATTGAATGACTGAAAGCAATAGAAAAGAGGAGAAACTGGATAGAGGCAGAGAAGGCAATATGGCTTGATGCTGATGCCTGAAGACCTGGGTTCTGATACAGGCTTCTGCCCCAGGTGTGGCCTTAGCCAAGTCACTTCCTCTTCTTCAGGCCTCAGTTTTCTTCTCAGTTTAATGAGGACTAGATCATCTCTAAGGTCCCTTCCAACTCAAAAATCCTATAAACCAATCATCTAAATTGGTGAGCTGAATGTGTAGAAGAGGAGGCAAGGATGCCGTCATGATCAGGAGAATCAAACTTCCTTCCTTGACAGACATTCTTTAAGGTTAAATGTCAAGTTAGTTCTATTCAAGTTCTGATTTTCAAGATTGAGACAGAGTAAGAAATTCAAAAGGTGATGAGATCTGCCTTGAGATACAAAACAGTTGCTCCAACTGTTTATCAACGATATCTGAGGTCCTTTCCTGAGTTTGGAAGCTTGTCTAATCACTTCACAGCTATTCCTTCATTTTCTACAGCTCAGAGGAAGATCTGATTTAAATTTGGGGTGCCAAATTGCAAACTGAAGGTTTTTTCCCCTTAAATGAAACTGTATTTTCTCCTCTGCTTAAATTATTTGGATGAGGTCCCTCAAAAAGGTGGTGGTTGTGGTGGGGAAGCACAGAGATATTTAGTATGATACAGCAGAAGGAATACTAGTTCTGGGGTCAGAGAACCTGGGTTGCAGGTCAGACTCTGACACCCTCTACTACCTATGTGTCCGTGGGCAAGTCACTTAATTGCTTTGCCATCCTCCTATGTAAGATGAGGGGGCTGGATTAATGATCTCTGAAGTCCTACCCAGATTTATATCTGATCTCATTCCTAAGAAATTTTTAATAAGACTGTCATTAGAAAATCAGGAAAATGCCCTACCAATGGATACTGCTTATCTTGTTAAAAAAAAAAAGGTGTGGGGTTGAGACATAATGTTTATACGTGTAATTGTTAGAAAATATATTTATATACATAAAGACATGTGTGTGTATGTGTGTGTATATGAATTCATGTACTCATATATACATACACATATATAGGCAAATAAAACACTTGGGACAGAAAGAAAGTAACAGGGAATGAGAGATGACATTCTATACATACATTTACCTTTGCCATGATCTAAAAAAGGAGGGTATTTTAAAAAATAAAATGGTAAAAGAAGAAGTAAAGTAGACAAAGTTTTCACTTAAACTCTTGGCCTATCATCCTCTGCCTACACAGGACTCCTACCTGACCAGGGCATTCAGCAATATTAAAAAGAATTCACTGGGTTGAATCTGGAACTTACAATCCCAATGGCAATGGTAAAGTTGTCAAAGTTGTCAAGCTATAAGCTTTGAGAGGCCTAACCTTGATTTTTAGCTAAAGTCAGGAATTACTGTGGTTTCTTCCCTGCTCTGACAACCATGTAATACTATATAACTTGCTAAATTATAGGGACTTCCAAAAGCTCATGACCATGGTTTCATCCGGAATACAGAAATGAATCTGCCTTTTTCAGGTTGCAGCAAGTGCTAGTATCCAAATGATTCCTTAAACATAGCTATACAAGTGCCTCTAAGAAGGAAACAAACATTTTAACATCTTACCTCTTGGTCCAAGCCATGTCTGCATATAACTATTAAGTGATGCATCAAAGGCTTCCATCTTTTAATCTATTAAGAGAAACAAAATAGACATTGATTATTCTTCACTCAAAATGCCTTTTCTCCCCTAAAAGTTCAACTTATTAGGAGAATTGTAAAGCATTTATCTGAAAACAAAACAAATTAATCTCATACCTTAGTCAGATAATTTCTCTTCGATGCATTAAAAAAAAAATCTACAAAAGCAACAAATACAGTTTGATTGTTAGATGCCAAAAGGACATAATCCTGATTTAATTAAAATGCCAGCTTTCCAAACTTTCTCAGTTCCTCAAGAACTCGTTTCCTGAGGTTGAAATCTCATTGGAAAAATGGGAATAAGAAGAATAAATAATCATTCAGAATCCAAAACATGACTAGCAAGAGAACAGAAAAGAAACAAATCCAATTTTGAAAAATACATTTATCTATTTACTTATCTTTGCAAGAATTTATGCATTCCCTCCCACTGCTTCCCCCGCTGAATAATTATAAAAAGAAAGAATAAAACAAATATGCATGGTCCAGCAAAACAAATTCTCACACTGGCTATGTACAAAAATGTATGTCTCATTCTGCATTTTAAGTCCATCACCTCTGTGCCCAGAGGTTGGGGTGGAGCTGCCTATTCCTCTGTAGTCCTCTCAATTTGTGGCATAGCATTACACTGGTCAGAATCCTAAAGGTTTTCAAAGTTGATTTTCTCTACGATGTTGTTATAGCATAAATTGCTCTCCTTATTCATTCACTTTATTCTGTATCAGTTCATAAAGGACTTCTCAGTTTTCCTCTCAAACTGTCTATTTTATTTCTTTTTTAAAGTAAATCAATCTGGAACACTATTGTGCTGTAAGAATGATGATTGGTTCTAGAAAAACATGAAAAGACTTGCATGAAATAATGCAAACTGAAACAAGGAGAACCAAGAGAATATTGTATATAGTAATAGCAATATTGTTTGAAGTTAATGTGACTAAGCTATTCTGAGTAATATGATCATTCAGATCAACTATGAAGGACTTATAAAGGAAAATGCTGTCCACCTCCTGAGAAAGAACTGCTATATGGAAGTATGTATTGTATGGTTACACACACACACACACACACACACACACACACACACACACACACACACACCTTCTTTAATGCAGGATTGGGGGGTGAAGACAACTTGGAACTCAAAATGCAACAAAAGGAAGGAGGGAGGGAGGGAGAAAGGAATCTTGTCTCCCACACACATACACACAACTTCATGATTTTTTTTTTTTTGGCTAGGCAATGGGGTTAAGCAACTTGCCCAGGGTCACACAGCTACTAAGTGTTATGTGTCTGAGGCCGGATTTGAACTCAGGTCCTCTTGAATCCAGTACTGATGCTCTATCTGCTGTGCCACCGAGCTGGCCCCATGATTTTCTAAATATGATTATGCTACTAAAGTTTTTCATCCTTTCAGGGCCTGTTGCATTAAACAAAAAGTACTGAAAAGGCAGAATTGCCAGAAGGCAAAGACAATAGGGAGGTAGTAAGAATAGATAATCTTTCTGTAACTAGCTTTAGTAACCTTGTCATATAGCCACCCCACTTGATTAATCTGGTCTTCAATTTTTTTTAAATATGCTCCGCCACTCTGAAAAGTATGCAGAGAATAAACAAGAATTATTTAATAACTATGAGGTTTACGATTTATACTAAACTGACTAGTGTGTAAGAAAACTAGTAAAACAAGGGTCAGCAACCATGATTCCAGAGGACTAAATGATGAAGCATGCTAGCCACCTCCCTTGACAGAAAGATGACAGACTCAAGATACAAAGTGAGATGACTATTTTTGGACACAGACAACGTAGGAGCTTGTCTTTTGTTTGATTATGTATATGTTACAAGGATAGTGGATATTGTCTTTTTTTTTTCAGTTTGGGGGGAAGATAAGGAGTGTGGGGCTAGGAATAGGGTTGCCCCCCTCCAAAAAAAGGACAGTGATGCATTTTTTAAAATGCATAGGGAAAAAAAACCCAGAATGAAACAGATAAGCAGGACAACTTTGAAAAGTTTATATTATTTATGTATAAATATATGTATGTATATGTGTATATACGTATATAGATTCATATTGCTTGCCTTCTCAAGGAGTGAGGGAGGGGCAAAATGGAGGGAAAGAATTTAAAACTCAAATAAAAAAATGAATGTTAAAATTAAAAAAAGGAATTAGGAACTATTTAACAAAATAAATAAAAATATATTTAAGAAAAAAAAAGTTATAGAATACTGTGGATTTTCTTCACTTATATGCTCCTCCCAGGGTCTCACCCAGATACTGAGTGGGGGTGTGTGGAAGAGGGAGAAGGTTGGTTTATGTGTGAATTGTGACTTATTTATTATTCCTGTCTTTGTGTCCCCTTTCCCGTTTAAGGGATAAGCCTTATTAGAGGATTTGTGGTTTTATGTACAACCACCATTTTTCCTGTCTTCTCTGTGTATAGAGATGTTGTGTGAACAGTAATTCATAGCCAGACCAAAGGATGCTGCATTCACTGTATTCTCTCAATCTAATTCAGCAAGTATCTATTAAGAACCTATTATGTGCTGGGCATTATTCTTTTGGGTTTACCCCCAAACATCGAGACCCTTTAATGATACTTTACTAGGGGATGAACCCTTTTTGTTTGCCCTGAATCCTACCTTAACACAATCTACAATGCATCCCCTTATCCCTTCCAGCTCTTTCTTCTGGTATTCTTTTTTTTTTTTTTTTTGCAATTGGGGTTAAGTGACTTGCCCAAGGTCATGCAGCTAGTGTCAAGTATTTGATCTGAGGCCGGATTTGAACTCAGGTCCTTCTGACTTCAGGGCTGCTACTCTATCCATTGTGCCACCTTGCTGCTCTCTGACTCCTGGTATTCTTGACTTGGACCTAGCAAACCCTGACTAACCTCTTGAGTGTCTGACCTGGCTTCCTGTTTGCTGTGTCTCTTTCTCCTCAGATCCTGATCTGTGCTCCCAACCCACTCTGTTTATAGGGTCCTAACTCTTGGTTTGCTGGGTTTTTTTTTTGGATGACTGATTCTGGCTCTACCAAATCTGTCAAGATATGTCTCTCTCCCTTGTCCTGAACTTCCACAGTTGCCTTTTTTTTTTTTTAACTGCTTTGCATTTATTCCAATTAAATTTCATCTTATGAGTCAGCTTTCTGGTTTAACCTGTCCATATATTTTTCGATCCTAATTTAGTTATCCAACATGTCAGATGTAGCTCCAATATAGCAGCTGAAAATTTGCCAAGTATGTTATTTACGTCTTCAGTCAAGTCAATAGTGAAAACGTTGAACAGAACAAGACTATAGATGAAGCCCCGGAGTAGTCCCTTGTGTGACCCTGGGCAAGTCACTTAACCTTGCTGTGCCTCTGTTCCCTCAACTATGAATTGAGGGCATTGGTCTGGCCTAAATCTAGGATTCTACTGTCTCTTCAAGACACCCCTGCAGGCTGACGCCAAGCCCATTCAACATCAACATCAACATCGAATCATTCAAAGCCTGGACCAATTCACAATTTATCCACAGAGATGTTGCTAGAGACAATAGAATTCTGTGATTTTTTTAAATCCAGGGATAATGGGAAAACACCAGAAATCAGGGAGATACCCATCAACTGGGGAATGGCTAAACAAATGGATGTATGAATTTAATAGAACACTAGTGTTTGCTGAAGGAATGAAGAAAGTGACTGTTTCAGAGAAACCTTGGAAGACCTGTATGAACTGATACAGACTGAAATAAGTAGAACCAGGGAAAAAAAATGTATACCAAAACATCCACATTGTAAAAAAGAACAGTTGCAATGACAACTATAATTCCAGAGTTCCAATGATGATGAATACTCCTGACATAGAGGTGATGGACTAATAAGCAGAATGAGTCACACAGTTTTAGACATGGCCAATATGGAAATTTGCTCGCGCGCACTCTCTCTCTCTCTGTGGGGGAAAGGAGCTATGAAGGAGAAAAGATGATAAAAGCTTGATAACTAAATAAAGTAAAATTTAATTAAAAAAAAAAACCTAAATGTCATTAAATTAGAACAACCAAATTTGGTCCTGAAGAGAATGAGAATGCTTCTTCTGCTCTTCTGTGAAGAGGAGGGACTGTGGGTGTGGAACACTGCATGTACTACTGGATGCAACTAATGTGTTTGCTAGCTTTGCTGACTACTTTTCCCCCTTTCTTTGTTACAACGGATGGCTGTCTAGGTGAGGGAGGGTAGAGAGACATATTAGAAAATGAACGGGATGAAAAAATAAAACTTATCAGTTTTTTAAAAGGGGGAATTATTATGCTTGTGCAAGGGAGAGGAAGTCCAGAAGAGTTGGCAGGTCCCTAGTGTTCTAACACCTCTTCACTACCCCTCCTGCAAAAGGGCAATTACTTCCCTTTCAACACTGACATAAAGGCAAGTCATTCTCTTTCTATCTTCTTCAATAATAAGCCCAATCATCTACCAACATCTCACACTCACATGTGGTTTCAACAATCATCCTGGTCCATTACAGGGTCTAGAAGAGGAATCAAGTCACACTCAGAGCACTACGGAAATACTGCTCAGACCCTACTGGGCAAAAAGAAAACTTGCTCCTTCTTTCAAAGAAGACTTAGCTCCTCAATAACTGACCCAGTTTTAGAAGACTAGAACCCAAATTTCAAAAATTTAATTTATACAGCTTCTCAGAAGCAGATTTATACAGTGAAAAAAATACTAGGATTTGGAATCAAATGACCCGAGTTCAAATTTCAGCTTGTGTGACTTTGGCAGGCCACTTTAACTGAGGCTAGTTTCCTCACTTGTAAAAATGAGGAAATTGAATAACTACATGACATTTAAGATCCCTTATAACTCCTGACCTAGGATTCTTTAAGATGGGATGTACTTGTATTAGAGAGGTGGTATCTTATAGTGCAGAGGGATGGGCTTTGGCATCAGGAGAATCCTGGGTTAGATATTTGCACTCCCTTCTTATCTCTACTTTTTGGAATTCCTAGTTCCTGTCAAAGTTTAGCTCAAATTTATTGGGGGAGGGGAGACAGTTGGGGGAGGGAATGATGGAGACTTTTTAAAAAAGTATCATTTAATTCTTTCAATAAACATTGACAAAGTGCCTACTATGTGCCAGGTACTGTGCTAAGTTCTGTGTCAATAAAACAAAAAAAAAACACAGAGAACAACAGAAGATTCAGAAGGGGACAAAGACAAGAAGGGCAGGGCTGTTACTATCATGTTAAAATTGACATATACTTTAAAAGGTCCAATAAGCTATTCTTGGTAGAGTTATGATTTCATACGTAATCCTTTATTTCTGTCCTGTGTACATGGAGATATTGAAAGTATGTTGATTGCCAAATTCTTATTTTAAAAAATATTAAAATGAAAATCCAGTTTGAATATCTCCTATATGAAACCTTTCCTGATATTCTTAGCTACTGGTGCCACATAGCCACAAAAACTTTGTTGTTGTTCAATCATTTTTCAGTAGACTCTTTGTGACCCCATTTGGAATTTTTGTGGCAGAGATACTGGAGTGGTTTGCCATTTCCTTCTCCAGCTCATTTTACAGATGAGGAAACTGAGGCAAGCAGAATTAAGTGATTTGCCCAGGGTCACACAGACAGGAAGTGTCTGAGGCTGGATTTGAACTTAGGAAGATGAGTCTTCTTGACTCCAGGCCTGGCACTCTATCTACCACTGTACCATCTAGTTGCATATATACACATACATATGTGTATGTGTCTCTCATGAGGAGATTTAAGATCCCTGAACTAAGGGACTTTGATTCTTATCCTTCTATCTCCAGTACCTAGGATAGAATAGGCACTTAATAAATGTTAGAGGATATTTGCTAGCTGTGGGACCTGGACAAGTGCCTTAGCCTCTTCTGTAAAATGGGGAACATCTTTCTTACCTCACAGACTTGCTGTGAGGATCAAATAGGATAAGGGATATAAAGTGCTTTTTAAATAGTCAAGTGCTTTATTCTTAGGTTTTAGAATTCAGTTAATGTTGAGATATTAGTAATATTCTAGATCCTTCAGAAACTACCTCACAGCTTTCTCATCAGTCTGAGACTGAAAATGAAAGGAATATGCAATTATCCTGAAATTACTAAAGCACTTGAGACATGTACTGAAGACTGTTACAGAGCAAGCTGTAGGCACACTGCATCTAAACAACTTAAGAGAAGAAATTCTAATATTTCCTACTTTGTTTCTACCAAATGGGAATTGTACATTCTGTTTTCTATCTCTGTTATGACAGTAATATGATTGGCATCTATATTACAGGCTAATCCTGCTTCAATGGCGCCATGAGCCTCGCACTCCAATGGCATAATTAGCATCCATGTTACTGGCTAAAATCATGCCCATGAGTTCATGCATGTGGTGGTTACTTCCTTTCATAATGCAATCTATCCTTGCCTTCTCATCCTGTGGGATTCTCGTCCATGTCTTTCAAGGCTTCCAGAGGATTTATCCAACATACTGACAAAAGGAATGGGATTAATTTTATCATATTACATTTTTATTATATGTAATAGGTTTTTTATACAGGCATACTCTGATGAACCTCAATTCAATTCAGTAAACATTATCAAGCACCTACTAAGAGCAAGGTAGTGTATTTTCCCAAGGTCACACAAATAGTGTTTGAGGTAGGTCAAATCCAGCACCCTATCTACTACACCATACTGCCTTTGCCTCTCAACAGTGGACTAGGGCAAAGACAGTGTGACTCCAGTTGTTTCACCACACTCTGAGCAACTATCTTTTCCTCTCCTCTCCTCCTTTTTCTGGATAAATTCCATCAGACTGTCCAGGAAAACTGGGTTGGGGGGAACAGTCTCGATAATACTGGTATTACTCTCAGGAGCTTGTGTCCTTTGCAGAGAAGCAAATCCTTTCACTTTGGCAAACCCACAAAGAAGACAGAAAGGCTGGCTCTGAAGGTGTCATCACAGAGTCCCTGCTAACCTTCCAATGATTTGATAAGTCCCAAACCACTCCATGTTCCCTGTGCCTAAGACCTTGGGGAGCCTGTAACACAACCCAATGCTTAAGATGTCCCCAGGGATACATACAACACAGGGAGACTTCAATGCACAAAGAAAGCCTCCTCAAAATAAAAGACCACACACACACACACACACACACACACACACACACACACACACACAC